>NC_092560.1:72156048-72456048 GCF_037038585.1 Patagioenas fasciata
GACGCCCCATCGCCGTGGGAGGAAAAATCTCCCCGTGTCACTCTTCCCCTAGAAAAGTTATTAGGAAAGAGTCAACTAATGAAATATCACGCAAATACCTCCATAGCACACGCCGCGCTTTTTATTTTTTCCAGGAAAATACTTCCCGAGTTTTAAATCTGATTTTCTAATTACGTACCGTCGTTAAATGTTTTATTTAGCATGGCGGTTACAGTGGAAAAGCAAGGGAAATCTTAGGGCAGCGTAACGAGTTCCAGTCCAAGCGGCAGTGGCTGCCTACCCGCGGACTCTGTGCCGCCAGGTACCGGTGCGCAGGCAGATAAACGCTTGCAACGAATTTGTTTTCCCCTAGCCGATATTCCCATACCTTCTTTCACTAATACACTACATTTGGATTCAAACGTGTGGCTGCCGTATGGGGAATATCTGTATTTCAGTGAGAAGCTTCCCCGCGGCCAGAGATACAGAAAATTACCACCCCGCCGCATCAAACACATGAACTAGGTGGCAAGAAGTCTAGCTTGCCCTAAATTGCACGTGCCTTTCTATAACCACCGTTTGCGTTTCAGCAGTTGCCTTGGCGAGGGACGCAGAGTGGGCAGCGGATCGCGCAGAGGTGGGAAAAGGGGCAGATACCGCCCACAACTGCCCCGACTCCGGGCAGCTGCCTCCGGCCAGCTCCTGCTGCGGGGCAGCTGCTGCTCTAGGGCAGCTTCTGACGGCTTCAAAACTTTGATAAAACTTTCGGCTCAAGACCCGCTGCAGCGCTGTGACACGGACGGTTGTCCGGCAGCAGCCACAACCGTGTCGCCGCTCGCAGTGTCCCGTGGACTTCCGAGGGGGTCCCGCACGGGGTCCAAACGCCCGTCCTGGACTTTGAGATCCCGGTCCTGCGGGGCCGGTCCGGAGTGGGGGAGACCTCACAGACCGACCCATTTGCCCCCAGCCCCGGGCACTTTCGCGGGGAAGGCCGTGGGGAGGGGTGGTGGGTGGGTGGCATCACCTCCGGTCCCGGCCTGCTTAGGGAAGGACGCCTTCAGCACGGTGCGGGCAGCCCCACCACCGCCGACGGCGTGGCAGAGGGCCTCCCCCAAACCTCCCTTCTTCTTCTCCCTCCCTCCTCTTCCTCCATCCCCCCGGCGGCAGCCGGGAAGGCGGGTGGCGGAGAGGGGCGGGCGGGAGGCGGGGGGGGGGGGGCGGGGGCGGGCGGAGGGGAGCTGGGCTCGGCGGGGCGGCGCGGGCAGTGGCAGTGTCGCTTCGGCCGGCGGCAGCGCTCTGCCCGCCGGTGCCACCGCGGCGGGCAGCGGTACCCCCGCCGGCCTGGGGCCGCGCCCCTCGCGGAGCACCCGGGCAGAGCCGCCCGCCTCCTCTCCTCTCCCCCATCGCCCCGGCTTCCGCCCGCCCCTGCTGCCCCCTCCTTCGCCCCGGAGCCGGCCCGGCTCCTCCCGCGGGCATGAACGGCTACGGGTCCCCATACCTCTACATGGGCGGCCCGGTGTCGCAGCCGCCGCGGGCTCCGCTGCAGCGGACGCCCAAGTGCGCCCGGTGCCGGAACCACGGCGTGCTGTCCTGGCTGAAGGGCCACAAGCGCTACTGCCGCTTCAAGGACTGCACCTGCGAGAAGTGCATCCTCATCATCGAGCGGCAGCGGGTGATGGCCGCGCAGGTGGCGCTGCGCCGGCAGCAGGCCAACGAGAGCCTGGAGAGCCTCCTCCCGGACTCCCTGCGCGCCCTCCCGGGGCCGCCGGGCAGCGCCGAGCCCACCGCCCCGCCGCCGGGGCCGCCGCCCTGTGCCGCGCCGCCGCGGGCCCCCGCCGAGCTGGCCGCCGCCGCCGCCCTGCGCTGGGCCGCCGAGCCGCCCCCCGCGCTCCCAGGGCCGCTCCCCAAGGCAGGTGAGGCCGGGCCGGGTACCGCGCGGCTGGGAGGGATGCGCGGGGCCCGGGGAGGAGGGGAAGGGAAGGCAGCGGCCGGGCCGGGACGCCGGTGGGCGGGTCTTGGAGGATGGGTGCCTGGGGAGGAGAGGCGAGGGCTTTCTCTTCCTCCCGACGGGCGCCGTGGGAAGGAAGGGGAAAGCCTGCGGGTGCGCTTTGTCGGCCTTAAGAAGCAAGGAGCCGCACAGTGCCGGGCCTGCTTCTCACCCGGGCTCGTAGCCGCCGAGACCAGCAGAAGGGTCCGGCAAGAGCCGCTACTTCCAAGGGGCTCCCCGACGTGCCGCTTTTGGGCCTGTTCCCCCAAGCCGGCCGGGGAGTGACCGCGTCCCGCGTGGATCGCACCCGCGCGTCCCTCTGCCGCTCCCGCTGAGCCGTCTGGAGCCGCTCGCCGGGTTCGCGCACCCAGGGCACCGGGCTGCGGGACAAAATATCCACGGGGAACTTCGGGGCAACAGCGGCGCCGGTGGGTTTCTGCGGAGCAAGGAGGTCCCTGAAGGACGGCAGGGGATCATAGGGGCGACCCGGTTGTTTCCGCTTCCCTTCCGCTCTGGTGTGTCCCGTTAGGCCGCGTCCGGGACGGCTCTCGGCAGCCCGCTCCGCTGACAAGCGGCGACTGCGACGAAATCTTAGCCGGTGCCCCAGATAGGGAATGGCAAACCCTGGGCTTCTGCCCGGCTCGACGAGCTGCCGGAGCCCGGCGGGGCGGTGTGGGGTCAGCCGGACTTTCTCCGAGGGCATGGGTATGGACCCGGCCCGGCCGCGGAGGCGGCCGCCGAGGCCCCGGAACAGTACTCTTCTCCTCAGCTTTGGGGAAGACACAGCCCTGGGGCCAGAGGTAGTTCGACGGCCGGGTCTGTCGGTGCGGCGAGTCTGCCGGTGTGCTGGGAGCCGCTTCCCCTGGGCCCGCCCTCGGCGCTGCCTGCTCGCCCTTCGTCCCTTCCCATCCCACGCATTTCCGTCAGGCTCTGCTGACTGTTCCCCAGGGCCGGGGCTTTGGGGTCCCTCCGCTCTCTCAAATTTCCGCCTGGCCACAGCCTCCGGCGGCACTTGGCCAGGGCAGGGACCGTGCGGAGGGAGGGAGGAAAGGCCGGGAAAAAAAGAAAAAGGAAGAGAAAAGGAAAAAGAAAAGAAAATAAAACAAAAAATAAAGGAAGTAAAATAAAATAGAAAGAAAGAAGAAAAAGTAAGAAAAAATAAAAAAAGACTTGGCTCCTTCCAGAAAGCGAAACAAATAAACTTCGCTAGCAGGATATAAATCTGGCGAATAGGAATGGTATTGACTCGCACGCCCAACTTTTCTTCCCCTTGATGTATGAACTTCTCAGCTTAAAAGATTACAGTAATCACGGGAGGACAATGTAAATCGAATCTGATAGCAATAACTTTTGGGGAAGGTCAAGCTCAAGTGAAATGTTACCAAGCAACAGGCATTTTGTTTGCAAAACACAATCAAAGTGTATTGATGAGAAATTCTTCCTTGCCAGCCAGTCAGCACTTTCTGCTAGCAGCTTTACGGGGAGGGGAATAACAGAAGAGATTTTCATAAATCAATGCCACCCGCGCCAACCCCCGCCCGCAGTGAGGCTGGGCTGAGGTGGGGGGCACCCTGCATCGGGACCAGCGGTGCTGGGCAGCAGCCCGGACCTCACCCGTACCGCCCCGCGTTTCCCCGTACAGATTTTTCTGTTTTTCACCACTGCCCTCTCTCTTTAACGAACGTGGGAATGCGTGAGAGCAAAGCTGAAAATGATCTCCGCGGGGAGTCCTCCTGTCACCTGCCACCAGACACGGTTTAACCAGATAACCTCTTTATTTCCAGCCATCTTGCCTGCTCTGAACGGCACGGCTTTCTCTTCCTCTTCCCTCTCGCCCTGCTACCTGTATTAAAACTATTGTCAGAACAGAGGGTGTAATTATTTGCTACCCCAGCTCCCCTTGTTTCTAACTCGTCCAGAACATTAATGTCCGGAATTTTTTTTTTTTTTTTCCAATACGAAGGAGGTATTTCCCGATGTACGGGAAAATCAGATCCATTTATTTTTGTTCCTGCCAGAATTGGTCATTTCGGTGGGATATTTGCAAAGTTCTGCTCTGCACAAATAAATCCCCTAGAAACTACCCCTATTGCATCTGCCTGTGCTAACCGGGAATAATTCCTCTCCCTGATACCGTGCTCATGAATCTTTATCTCCCACATAAGCGTGTCTTAGATTTCTCTGTCATAGTAACAGTTATGAAGGCTTAAAAAAAATAATACAACGCTGTATTGTGCTTTCTGTTAATTTCAGAGCTAGTCACACAGTCTCTGTGTTTGTTTGGGAACAGTGATTACAAAGTGCGCTAGACCTTTGAAGATAGAGAAGAAAGTCTGGAGTAAAACTCATTAAAAAACAAATAAACACAACCAATCCCCTCTCAAAAAAAAAAAAAAAACCACAAAAAACGAAACCAAACCAAAAAACCCAAAACCCACCAACAAAAATAACAAACGAACATTCCCCTCAACAAACACCCACCACCATCACTAAAACCGCCCCGAAAAACCCCAAAACTAATCAACCAAAGATCAAACCAACGAACAAATCACACACATACAGACCACTTTATGTGGCTTTCTGATAGTTCTGGTTATCAGTCCATTCCAAGAATAGAAATATGGAACCCAGCAGATGTTTTGGGGAATAAAAAAAAAACTGTGTTGCAGAATAAGCTGTCTTAGCAACCAAGAGTGCAAGCTGTTTTAACAGGTCAGCAGTGGGATTATCAGGGAAGTAAATCTGACTCCAAAGTATTAGACCAAGTTTTCCAGACAAGTTATTAATTTGGGGAGAACGGCTTCTCTCACTCACCCGTTTTATTTTCATTTGGCCCCTTTACAATGTTTGACTCATGATCCTTGATGTATAAATAGGCAAAGAAAAATGGGGGTATAGGGCCCTCCAAATTCGTAGCAGCTTTATTTATTAATGTAGATTTTACCGTGTATGCCTGCACAGTTCTCCTACTGTAGTGTGTTTCACGTATATCTGTATTTGCACTGCACCTCTGTAGATCTAGGTATGTATCTGTCTCTGTGTGTGTGTTATTTGATGAATTCTCCCAATCGTTTAAATGAATAAGAAAACAATTTCCCTGGTTTCCTTACGACTAGCAACATGAATACTTGGATGCAGGTAATTTGAAACAGAAGGCGTGGAAAAACAAAACCAAACAAACACTCAGACCCCGCGAACTTAAAAAATGTGTGAAGACGGGATTTCTTTCTTAAAGACTAGGACATCCTCGTGTGACACTGGCTAGCGGTGCAAAAAATACATTTTGTTAAGAGCAGTGAGCTGTATATTATGAATAAAAACATGTTAGTTTTACATGAAAAAATATATATTTGGCATTAGTGCGTTCATGCAGTAATCCTACTTTTCAGTGCCCGCGTAAGCCCATTTTAATATATATTTCCAAATATTTGTTTATTTAGCGATTGCCGCTTTGCGCCTGTTTCAAGCAAACGAAAAACCCGATCTCGACAGTTGCCGTGGAGCGGTGGGGACAATCCCCGGGGCACGTTTTCCACCCGGTCCTCCCGGCACCGTGAGCGCCGCGGGGAAGTGAAGTGGTGTCTGAGAGGAAAAAAAGCATCGCCAAAACACGACCTTCCAGGCAGGAGAGAACGGGGAACCCGCCGGGCAGGGAGGCAGCGGCCGCCCCGTCCCAGCCGGCACCGCGCACCCCCGGCAAAAACCGCCCGCGAGAAATGGCCTCAAAAAGACGGAAAAAAACCCCCAGCCCCCATTATCAACAAAATTATCATAGGATCCAAACTCAGTGTTAACCAAGAGGGGATAACCCTCCTTGTGTTAATAGCAGATGAATCACCGGAATCTCGTTTCACGGGTTTGACTCTATAAGAGTCTGGTGAGATGCTCCTCTATGATCTGTGCTGTACGCGGAAAACGTACCTGTGCAAGGCAGAGTCGGGATCTGTGCAGCCTCCTGATGATAAAGATACAAACTACACTGCAATGAGTTTTCAGAATCTGAAGAAAATTTTTAGCCAAGCCTCATAAGGATACTTCGAAAGAAACGCAAAACTAAACAAACATGAAATATATTGAAAATAATAATTATTCAGGATCAGTGTATGAGGGAATTATAACCTTAGTGGTTTTGTTTGTTTGCTTTGGTTGGTTTGTTTTTTAAAGCATATATTTGCTCCCCAGTGGTGCTTGTTGTCAGCCTATAAAGGTACTCTGGAAAAGTGCAGTAGTTCTGAAATACGATTACCCCCGCATGTGGTCCATTTGGTAATATTTGGTATCACAGTGCAATATATTATGTGGGAATTAGGACCACTGTTTCCCTTGAATGCCTCTCTATCTCTGGCAAGACAGGGACACAGGTAATTAGCTGTCCTCAGGCTGCCCAGTAAGCCTTCGATGTATAAATTGCCCACTCACTTAGGTATGAATTATTCTTAACACCCTGTCCTTCGTAATAAATGCATCATTATGAACATGTGAAAGGATTAGGAGGGAAAGGTAGTGAGAGCATCACGTTTTTTTTCAAATAATGGATGAGTTATGTCGAGGTCTTACCACCTCCTCAAGAGGTTACATATTGCTAGCTTGCTGCCAGCAAATATCTGTGCATCCCCCTTTGGCTTCTAAGGCCAGACTGAGCGAAAAGGACAGTGCCTTCTCTGTAATATACCTACACGGACAGTTACTGCTTCTCTGTTTGCACCAGACAGAGAGCACAACCAATAAAAAATGGGTACCCAAGACAGGTTATCCAGCTAAAAGACACAGGCGATATCTTCAGAAGGACATCCGTATTCCTCAGCTCCACTCCAATGCTCAGCTTCTGCAGCCCAAACTAGCAACATCCTGTAGCTCTGTAGGAGGGACCATCACTTCTGCTTGGCACAGCCATCCTAATGAGGAGAATCTCCCTTTGCCACGCTGTCTGGCTGTGCTCTGCCAGGATCTCATATTTATTTGTAGCTCCCATTCTGGCAAGCATAGTGGCTTCCTGTTCATCACAGGCTTGCTCAGACCCTGACTCCTTTCTCAAGGTGGGTAAATTGCACCCATAGAGTTGGTCTCGAGCTGATCTGTCCAACACTAAACTTGGCCCACTGTATGGGAAAATGCTCTGCCCATTCCTGAGGTGAGAAGGGGGCATGACTGTGGTGAGCAGCAAGGCTCAGTACTTGCATTCATTTAACTTGTTACATCTTAGTTGGGCAGGGACGATTACCAGCACATTTTGGGAGCTTGCTTCTTATAGCTTTTTTACCTAGGTGTGATGATCACCAAGGGCTCGGGAAACCAAGCAAATAGTTGTATTTTTTTTTTTTTCTGCAGATAGTCTTTTGCATAGATGTGTTCAAAAGTACTGCCCTGTGCAGTTAAAGCAGGCTCTGTCAGCCCTTCCCCAGCTATGGTCGCTTCCCAGGGAGGTCATCACTGTGTTGTATGAGGGAAACCAACAGAACTGCATCCTTGGGAAACGGTTCTTAAGTATCAAGCAAATAACATTGCCAACCTCGTATATGAACTGTGAAAACTGTCAAGATTTCTTCTCTTATTTTTTTTCTGATAAGCCTGTCTTCAAAGGTTTCCATCCTCCGGTCAAGCATTACCGAAGTGACCAGAAACTTGGAGTATCCCCATTTTTGACAGCTCACCTGGATGCAGCATGGTCAAGGGGCTTGTTTTTAGCCCTGTACTCAGCTCTTGCTCTTCTTAGTTTAGCACACAAAAAGCAAGGTACCTGGAACAAGTGCTGAGACAAGTTATAGAATCTCCATTCTCAGACTTACTTAAAACTCAGCTGAGCCGGGACATGAGCAACTCACTCTATGTTTTAGACTACTCTTGCTTTGAACAGGAGATTGAACCAGATGTCTTCCAGAGGTCCTCTGCAAAACAGACTTTTCTGTGTTCTGATGGGCTAACCATCAGCTGTGTTCCAAGGTTTGGAGGAAAAGCCTGTGATCTTGCTGGGGAAGGAGCTAGTTTCTTCAGAGCCAGAACTGGAATGCACCGATTTATTTGAAGTAGTCATGATGAAGTGATTCCACCAATGCTGTTGGGCTTGCAGAGGGAATTTTTGTCTCCCAGGAGCACCCTGAATATCTTCAGCTCACAGTCAGTGAGATGGTGCTAGTGAGGAATTATGATGTGAAAGTGCTGAAGTTCCTCAGAGAAAGCTTGCACTTGGATGGTGTGTTGCTGCCTTCTAACCAGTGAGAGAGGACTGATACAGCATATTTGGCACAGCAGAAAAATGGCCACTGCTTCTTTTCTTATACATGGGAGAATGAGAAAGATATCTTTAAGGCAGCATAAAATACCTAGACCAGGTCAAATTACTCTTTTGCAGTGTTTCGTTCTCATGAGATGATGCAAAGACATCTTAATTTTAGCAGGATCTCTGTGAAAAATCCCTTCCTCGGTCCCCCCACTTCTCCTCCCTCCCGATCCCACTCCGTTCACGTTAAGAAGATTGTATCCTCAAATGTCTGTAAAAGCTTTTGGCCTCGGTTTTTCATTAACTTCTTTGCCTTCTCTTTGCAGACATGAGTGAGGAACGGTTGGGTGATGCCAGTGGAGCAGACAATGCCGAGACCTACAGTGACAAAGACACAGACCAAAGGAGCTCCCCAGATATCACTAAAACAAAAAATTGCTTCACCCCTGAAAGTCCTGAAATTGTTTCTGTGGATGAGGTTGGTTATGCAGTTCAGAAAAATGGTGGGAGCACAGAAAGCCACCCAAACAGCCCCAAGTACCACCCAGAACAAAACCACCTCCTGATAGAAGGTCCTTCTGGGACAGTTTCTCTACCTTTCAGTTTGAAAGCCAACAGACCTCCACTTGAAGTCTTGAAAAAGATCTTCCCTAACCAAAAGCCAACTGTGCTGGAGTTGATCTTGAAGGGATGTGGTGGTGATCTGGTGAGTGCTGTAGAAGTTCTCCTGTCCAGTCGGTCTTCGGTGGCCAGTGGAGAGAGAACTTCTGCAGAACCTGATGGTCTTGTTTTGCCTTCCAATGGGCACATTTTTGAACACACACTGAGTTCGTACCCTATTTCCTCTTCGAAGTGGTCTGTGGGCTCAGCATTTAGGGTTCCTGACACACTGAGGTTCTCTGCCGATTCCAGTAATGTCGTGCCAAATCCTCTGGCCGTACCTTTGCAACACCCTTTCCCGCAGCCACCGCGCTACCCACTGATGCTGAGGAACACTTTGGCAAGAAACCAGTCCAGCCCATTCCTGCCCAATGATGTCACCCTGTGGAACACCATGACACTGCAGCAGCAGTACCAACTGCGATCCCAGTATGTCAGTCCTTTCTCTAGCAACTCAGCCAGCGTTTTCCGAAGCTCACCTGTCCTTCCTTCCCGCTCGTCAGAAGATCCTAGGATCTCAATCCCTGATGACGGGTGTCCCATTGTGTCTAAGCAACCAATTTACACAGAAGATGAGTATGATGAAAGGTCTGATTCTTCAGACTCAAGAATACTCAACACATCTTCTTAGACTGACATTCAACAGTGATAGCCAAGTGATACTTGCAGTGCAGCTGAACTACTGGGCCAAAAGAGGAGGGACATGTACCCTATGAAACCCTTGCAATTGTATTAAAAATTGACTTTGCTTGGTATTGTACTATAGCAATAAAGACATAACTTATTTAATTTCTTGCACTTCACTGGATAATGCCAAATAGCAATACTCTGGCTTTAGTGCTGAGTGTGTGTCACAAAGGAAGACTTTATGGCTACCAGTTATGGGACTCTGGAAGACTCATAATGGAAACAGAAGCCCGAGGTCTACTTTGTTCCTTAACTCAGAAAAATGGGGATGTTAAACTAGAATACTTGAATGCTGTTTTATAAGAGAGAACTCCTCAGGACATAAGAAATCAAACAAACGTAGTTCAATTGCAAATGGACTAAAGGATCTTACAATCTTATGCCAGTGATCAACGTTCTAGTGAAAGAAAAGGCAGAAGAAAGAAATATGCACATGAAACTAGCATGAGCTGCTTCTGTGCTGTTTGAGCTTGGACACTTCTCAGAGAAATAATATTAAGAGTTATTCTTTTCCCATGGCTAGGTCAAAATGTGTAATGGCAGCTTTAAGCCGATTACAGCTGTGAATTGCATGAAGTGTATTGTGAAATGAACACAAGATTAAACATCGTCGGGTTAATGTAGCATGCTAAGGACTCTAGAAAAATAAACTAAGATGATGATCTTGGTTTATGTCATTTATACTGGGCAAATAACATTTCCGAAGACAGAGAGCTGATTAATCCTCAGTTGGGGTTAGAATGTCCAGCTCCAGCAACTGCAGCCGAGGGAAGTCTTTTTTCCAACTCCAGCTTCTGCTTCCCTGACTTGCAGCCTGGAACTGAGATTAGGCAAATGCTGTCATCAGGGAAGCTGAGGTCTTGTGAGTGTGTACTGCAGACACTTCCAAGCTCAGGGGAGTAAAGCACAGCTTGCTACAGTCACAGCAAGCAGAAAGAAAAAAGAAGGCTTTCCTGATGAATTGGAAGTGTCTTTTTTTCCTATACTGTAGAAGTAGAAAAAAAGGAAATAGAATGGAATAGCAGACATTTTTTTAAAATAATGTTTAGCCAAATGGCAACTTCCCTAAATCTAGAAAAGTAATGGTTTGAAAAATTTATTGCATGTTTGCATGCATTGATTACGCTGCATATCTTACGTGTGTCGGAGTAACATTAGAAATTGCTTCTGACGGGGAATGCCACTAAATCAGTTGTCCACCTAGAAGTTTGTTAAGGTTTTAAGGCAGTTTTTTCAACCATTCGCAAGTGACCTCATCTGCTTGGCAGCTGGCTTTTCTGAAGCACACCTCTGGATGCAGATGAAAAGGCTGTCAGGGCTGTCAGGTGTGTGGCTTTGTCCCACATCCCAAAAACAAGTGAGGCCACTCCGAAGTAAGATACTAAAGCAGATGGGCTTTAAAACTGTAATACATATCAGGCGTGTTATCTGGTGTCATTGCTAATATGAATGTGTGTGTTTTCATTTGACATTTCATGTTTTGTAAGATTTGTGCACCTAGTGAATCTTGCTTTTTATAAGAGTACTGACCATTTGCAAAAAGAAGGAGAATAAAATAAATATTTTCCTTAGGGGATAAAAAACCAGAAAGATACTTTTCCTTACAGAATTTTCCAGCTTATTCAGAAAAGAAATTTGTTGGTAATGCTAGAGTGCAAAAACATAAAGGCAGGGGAAGGGAGGAAAGAAAATAAATATCTTCCGTTACGTAAGTATAAATGTGAAAATGCCTGGAATTTCATAAATGCAGAATTACAGTTTTGTACTGACAGATTTGCCTGCATTCACATGGCACTTGTAAACAAATTTATCTTCCAACCGCTCTAGAGAGAAATGTAATAGGTAAAATAGGCTGATCTTGCAAACAGAAATGGATGAGGTAGTGAAATGTTGTGCTCCAACATAATGGAAAAACTAAATGTCAAAGAATAGATAAGAGCAGATAGGTCCCAAAGCTCTGATTTTGAGCTCATGCACCAAGCAGGTATTTCTCCAGCAGAAACCTTTGTATAGGAATCCGTATACATTGAATTATTATATTTTTTTCTTTCCTGCTACAGAGAATGAATCGTCTCCAGCAGAAAGGCCAAACAGTGGCGCCTGCAACAGCTCATAGTGACATTACACACTATGACCTGTGGGTTTTCAGAGAAAAGAATTTTGGCATCTTGGAATTGGGATACATCTTTCAAAGAAATGTGACCCTTGACTAAACTGGAGTGAACTATTATCACTCTAAACATTTGTGGTGAAAAATACAGATTTGGTGGTATGTTTTTTTAATTAGATTTCTTTTGAGAAATTGTTTTTTGAAAATACAAACCAGTTAAAATAATCCTTGTCTGGTATAATAATATACACTTTGACTCTTTTTTTTTTTTTTTCTTTTTAAGAAAGTATATCTGAATGTGTTCAAAATAAATAAACTCAAGTTTTGATGTTGAACAACAGTTTTTGTTTGACCACGCAATATTTTGACTATCCAGAAGATTTTTTTTTTTAAATATGGATTGGTCTGTAGTGATATCTTTCAGAAATTACTTTGTTCACCCAGCTGTATTTTCCAGGCTGGCACTACAGGCAAATATAATTTTTAACTTCAAGCTGCCACACAGCAAGGATCCCCTGGCATGTTGGCCGGACCTCTTTCTGCCCGTGCGGTGCTGGGACCGGTTCCTCAGACCCTTGCCGTGCTGGTGGGGGATGCCCACCTACCCCCACCCTCCCAGCGTGGGCAATCGAGGGGTGACGAAGCCCCTTTTCAGCAAGAGCCCTGGGTGCCCCATCCAGCCGGTGGTCACCCCAGCTCTGGTGGATCCCATTCTGGCTCAGGATGTGTTTTCCCGGGGTGGATGACCGCTGTGTGACAGCAGGAGCAGCGCTGTGTCCTGAGCATCCTTGTCGGCGGCATCGTGTCCGCGGGAAGGGCTGCGGGTACGGCACCCGAACCCTGTGTTTTGCGGCTCCATCTCGTGGTCAAAAAGGCGTATTTCCATGTCGGAGCAAGTACTTCGCACTGTGGAAGGGCGAAGACGTGGGTGAGGAGGGGTGAAGTTGGAGGTACTGTTGCTCAGAAGCTCTCAGCGGAAAAAATGAATTTAAACATCAAAAGAGATGACTTGAGCCTCGCGAGGTCTTTGCTGAAGTCCAGAAACCAAGGCTTTTTTTTTTCCTTGCCCCCCTTTTTTTTTTTTTAATTTATTTTAATTTAATTATTTATTTATTTTTAAATTTGTTTTTTTGGCTATATGAGCATCTCTGACTTTCTTGGAGCAAGAAAGCTTCATCCTCTGCCCTCTGCACAGTTCCTACTCCTGTTTGAGCAGCTGCCCGTCTGGTTCTCTGGGGTGCCCAGGTGCTGCTTTTTCCACTGTCAGGCAGGTGATTTCGCTATCCACTCTCTGTGGGTGCACACAAGCCAATGGGCAATGCCACGGGAAGCTGTGTCTGCCCATGGCTCTGCTTGTCATCAGCAGCAGCGCAGGACCAGCAGAGACCAGAGCAGCGCACTCTGCAGCAGCCGGCTGCTGCCCCAGAAGCAGGCTGCTTAATCCCTGCTCATTAACCTCGAGCTGTGACAAGGTGGATAAGGGCAATGATGGCATAAACAATAAGAATAACAATTTCTCCCTCAGGAGAGTGCTGGGGAGAGCCCTAATGTGATGCTTACATTCTCCAGCTCACATATCTGTAGATAAGGGTCTTCGTTTATCAGGGTCAGGATGCAGGGTAAGCAATGTGTCTGTCCTACCCTAAACTCCTCCCTGCCTTGCCTTTGCTGATGGTGCTGCTCCTCCTGGGGGTACCTGACTTGCCCTCCTTAGGGGCCTGAAGGGCCACCCCTACAACATTTGTTGGATGCTCGGTGAACAGGCTCACCTCACATTTGTGCTGACACCTTTGAAAAATGACTTTGATTCTCTCAGTATACTGTTTCAGTGATTCATACTTTATGTGCGTTTACCCAGTGGACAAGAGTGAGGAAATAAGATTGATGCTAAATTTATATGTTAATTTTGATATTGAAGCTATCCTGTATTTGAAGAATAAGATCAATTCTTCAATTTCATTTCTTACGTTATATTGCATATTGTCATTACTGGAAAATAAAATTATTTCTGAATGCATACTATCCAAACTTCAATTTTAGTGGACGTATAACTCTGAAGCATCATTCTTCTCCCTTCCCTATAACAACTAACTTAATACAGTATTTTAACATTCTCGCACTAGTCTGCCACTGGAAGATAACAAAGACAAGTCTTTTCACCCTACATGGCGTTTCACAAACGCGCTCCCTGCAGCATTCTGCACTGTCACAGACAGAATTGGTGCATGACTCAGCAACTCCCTACAGACCGTTGCATGTATGATACAACAGGAATCTTGGTTAGGAGTTGCATCCCTCACTGGAGAAGAATTCCATTCATTTCCACAACAGCAGCTCTGCTTGAGAGCCGTAGCCACGGCTATATGCCAAGCATGCCTGTATAGAGGATGAATCCTGACCTTAAGTGGAGGATCAAACCCTTAGAGCACTACCAGGAAGCAGAACCTGTAAAGGATAGATAGCATCACATGCACAGAAAGATTTGGCACCCACAGAGGAAGATGTTCTCCAAGGAGGTCTGCTGCCAGAGACCACGCTCTTCTGAAACTGCAACAGAAAGAAAACATTTACAGCATCTTTGGGACTGCAGTTTGCTATTTTCTGTCTTTGCAAGCTGTACAGGAGATAAGGCTGAGGGCTGGCTAGCAGGAACCTTCGCAAGGTTACAAGCTTGGTCTGCACACTAACCTGAGGAAGATCACATAAGCCAGTTTTAATTTTGTGTGTCTCTTTTTCCATCTCCATGAGGAAAAGATAACTTCTGCAAGGATTTAATGGTTATTATCTGAAAGTTCTTAAAAAGCCCAAGTGCTCTGTAAATATGAGAACAGGGCATAGTATTTACTGGAGCATGTAGTATAACATTTTGTTTCTAATTTTTCCTCTCCCAGAGAGAGAGGCTATAGCTTTTCAATAGCTGAACAGTACTTGCCTTCAGCAAGAGAGTTCCCCAGGAAAACTAAAGTCAGGATAGTCCTGAGATAATACTGAGTTGGCCACCATCATGCAATGGCTAAAAGTTGTAAGACCTAAGGTAAACATCTGTCATATTTCTGAGCCTGTAGACTTTGTACATTCCAACTTTCTCCCACGTGACACCCAGATAAAACCAGAAATTAATACAATTTTGTACTAGTTGCCCTTCTTTTCCTTAAAGGTAGTGAATACATGAGTCAGCAGAAGGTTGAGGAAAAGTGAGAGAGCAGGACTTAAGGCACAAGAAAGTCTCTTCTTTCTTCTAGCATCAATAGCTGCGCTTGCATGGCTCAGGCAGGGAGGTCTGCAGGCTCATGAGGAGCTGGTCTCCTGCTGGTCCCTCCCTGGGAGGTGGGCACGCACTGGCACTGCTCACAGCAGCAGGCATCTCAGCCTGGGGGCTGCAGCCCCCTTGGCTGTGGGTGTGTGTTGCAGGAAAAGGGCAGCACGAGAGTGACACGGCAGCAGTGTGGTTGTGAAGGTGCTTGTGGTCACTAATGGAAGAAGTTACTTTCCTGCTCTGTTGCATGTGCCAAAGCTCAAACCCTGTTTCATAAACATCTTTATTTGCAGCCTAGTCCCCCTGCCTTGCCTGCGCATTGCTGAGATTCCTTCTTGCCACAGTGAATATAAACTAGAAAGAGCGAGATAAAACTCTACAAATAGCAGTACAAAAGAAACACTGAAATACACAGAAGCACTGAGAGACATGTTTCCTTGTTGCTTGTCAAATCTAGACATTTCATCATTCATAAGGGACACATGACTGATGTGACAAGGGATGTAGAAGCTATCCTGATGTGGCATTATACTTGAGGTAGTGTTTCAGTTAAAATCTGGGCTCCTGTTCCTTGATCTCTTGGCTTACTCACTAGGAACAAGCTCCTGCAGTGTTCTCCAGGCTGTTCACATGGTACAACTAGCATCTTCCCAGGGAACAGAAATTGATGGGTTTTTACCCCAAACCTGCTTTGCTCCTCAGTAAAACAAGGGTAACGCTTGATGTCTGGTACGGCTACTTAGTGTATATACTGAAAAGCAGTACTTTCTCAGGAAGAACAGCTCCTAAACTACAGAAGATTATTCTACATGGCTCCTTCCTTGCTCATTCCTCTCTAGTTTATTTTATTTTTTCCAAGACTCTGCAGAGGTATAAACAAGAGGAACATTTGGCCACATGTATTTTGATTCTGCTAGGTCTGTTGCCCAATAATTCAGTATCAGGGACAGGGCGGGTGGTGGGAAGGAAAAGTGAACTTACATTGAATTTTTGTGAAAAACATAAACACCTCAAGATATAGGTGATAATATTTCTGAGGGTCCAAAGTGAAGAGGGAATTTGTTCCTCTGACCCACACACACCTCCCGCTGTTCCACCTGTGCTGGGTGAACACAGAACAGGCATCAGGTCCCTGTGATGCCTGCGAGCGACCGGGGGTTGGCCTGGATTTAGGGTTGTTTTGCAGAACCTTGAAACAAGGAAGGACTGAGGAAAGGGATGATTTCTGACCTTCAGTGGCTTCTGGGAAGCGGTGCTTTCCCAGGCTCAAGCCCGGACTATCAGAGCCAATGCGTGTTGCTGCTGCCTTGAAGAAGGAACACAGTGATCTACAGCAGAAGTAAGGAGGTGAGAGGGGCTGGTCTCACTGCCTGCCCGTGCTTGTTCCTCCCCGCCTCCCACTGCTGGAAAGTTCACTGCGTGAGGTTTTAGCACACTTGTGTGATGTATGGATATGGAAAGCTATGACTAATTCCCTAGGTGATCAGTATATATTTAACATCCGAAATCTCAAGCACACATCCTACTTGCTGAATTATTGTCTGGCATTCACTTATTTCCTGATTTGGCCATCACTGCTGGCTGCTGCTTTAACAGATTTTCACTGTTTCTTCTGTCTCATTGGTCTGGCAACAGGAGAAATAACTGTGGTTGTGGGTGTGCTGAGAGGCAATACAATTACCACCATCCTGCTCATCGTGGCTGTACTCTGACTTTTGACCTCCTTTACAGCACCGTTCCTCCAGTTTTTTACATACTTTCCAAGGCCTGAATGCACAGGCCAACAATGAGTTACTGTGACGTGGTTTTAATTCATCTTCAACCAGTTAAAATTACTCCCTGAAGGAACTTCAATTGCTTTCTTGTTTCGCCAGCACCCCAACAAACCACTGATGCTGAAGAACTCCAGTTCTTCAGCCCAAGGCTCCCTCCTCCTCTTTAAATTGGAAAAGTACAAGTTCAGGCCAAAATGTTAACTGTGTGTACAAGATATTTGAGAGCTCCTTGGGAAATGGATTATATTTTTCCCTTCCAAATGTCTGCAATTGCAACTGTCTTTGAATGCATCCTTGAGATGAGCTCAGAGGAGAAAAAGTTAGTCACAAACTACTGTAATATATATTATTCAAACACACACCTAAAGTAAATGCTGCCTCGCACAAGCTGACCTGGACGTCCAAGGCGTGGCCTTGGACAGGAGCCAGAGAGAAAGCGACTGGACTTCCCCTACTTGGGCTTCTTCCTTCCCTCTGATGGCCCCACCTTGTGACAGTGCTGTCACAGCTGTGGCGCACGTCATCTGGCTTGTGCTGAGTGACGTTATAGCTGAACAACAAAGTGAAATAGGTCTCTCCATCCCTAATTCTGTGCGGCCCTGACAGCTCAGCCCTGGGTGGGTTTGGGGTCTGCTTTGCAGGCCAGCTTAGGGTGGCGAGGAACAGAGCGGCAAGGCCGAGGTCACCAGGACTCCCTCTCTCTTGCTGTGAGTGCCTGTTTTTGCAATCCTGAAGGCAGGCACGAGGCAGCACTGCGGGTGTCAGCTTATCCACAGTCACTGCCCTTCCAAGGGCAGCACTGAGCTTCTACCCTCTGGTGGGAAAGTCAAGCCTTGTGCATTTCTGAAGCTCTGGTCATTAGTCCAGCAGTTTCACACAGAGGCAGCTGTTTCCAGGAGGTCAGCATCAGTGGCTCCCCATGGCCAAGCTTCACTCCTCCCAGGGCTGGCTTGGTAGGGCAGCAAGAACTGTCACGTAATCACAGAATCACAAAAGGTTTAGGGTTGGAAGGGACCTCAGGAGATCATCCAGTCCAACCCACCTGCTAAAGCAGGTTCACCAGAGCAGATTGCACAGGAATGTGTCCAGGTGGGTTTTGAATGTCTCCAGAGAAGACTACACAGCCTCTCTGGGCAGCCTGTTCCAGTGTTCTGTTACAGTCAAAGTAAAGAAGTCTCTCCTCATATTCAGACGGAACCTATTGTGCTCCAGTCTGTGCCTGTTGGCCCTCCTCCTGTCACTGGCCACCACTGAAGGGAGCCTGGTCCCATCCTCTTGACACCCATGCTTTAGATATTTATAAACACTGATAAGTTCCCCTCTCAGCCTTCTCTTCTCCAGGCTGAACAGACCCGGCTCTCTCAATCTCTCCTCATGAGAGAGATGCTCTAGGCCCCTAATCATCTTTGCAGCTCACCTCTGGACTCCCTCCAGTACTCACTGCACCTACAGGAGGGGACATGGTGAGTGCACACAAAAACTTCCTGTGTGCAAGGTAGTGGCTGCTTTGTAGCATCTCAAGGAAGCACCAGTGCAGACTGTGCACAGAAAACCCACTTCTCCTCCTGGGTACTTACAGCATGACTGTCCTGTATTCACCAGCATACAGGTGAGGGAAATAAATGGCTCTTGCAACACATTCTTAAAATCAAAAAACGAGGATGGTAGTGTCAGTTTTTGCTGACTGAAAATGGTTGGTGTTATGAACTCATTGAAGAAGTACTTAGTAACATCTGAGCTGACAAACGTTGCATCCAGTTTTGTTGCTGGCAATATTTACTGCCTGGACTGATATAAAATGCATTACAATAGTTGAAGGCATGGGTGATGATGGTTAGATCCTCTGCCAGAAGAGAGCCAAGTTTTTTGGCAGTACATAAAATAAAGCAAGCAATTCTCAGATAGCAACACAGAAAGACCCTTAGATTATGTATGTTGTTCATAATTTGTAAGCAAATTTGCAGGTCAGCTCAGGGTGGTGAGCGACAGAGCAGCAAGGCAAATTATGAAGCACAAATACAGGATGAAATTTCCCCGACATTTTTGTTAGGAGTTATTTATCCTGTATTCTCTGAGCATGGCAGTCTGGTGGAGAAGATGTGGCCTTTACCCTTGACTTCCCTGTCATGGTTGAATGTAGCGTGTCTGTGGCTGAGGTGGTATCCAGAAGTTACCTCAGGAAAAAAAAAAACAAACCAATACTTATCTGAGCAAACAAATGGAGGTACCTGCAATCAGTCCATGCCACCTGCCTACCCAAAAGAAGCTGGCTGGATTCCTGAAGAGGAGCACGAACAGTTTGATATGCTTCTTGTACAACAATGACACAGACCTTGTATTCTCAGTGTACTAATAAAATGAATCCTGTGCTAAAACTTTTTCTTGTAGCACTTCAGTTGCCTTCCTTCTTGCTTAACCCTACTGAAATTCCTACATGAGCCAACCCAAGCTGTGAGGCTGAAACTGTTCAAAAGGTTATCAAGGAGGCCATTTCACCCAATTAAGGTCAAGAAGGATATCATCACGTGCTACTTCACTTCAAGCACTACAAGGAATTCTTTGTTAGTGAAGAATTATAAGGTTTGTATTGCAACACTGTCTTAATCCTGCCCAGGATGAATAGCAACAGAGGTGATGGTGATGAGGATGATGATGAAGGAAAAAAAAGACAAGAAGAAGAAGAAGAAGAAGGGAACCAAAGGTGAAAGCAGGGTAGGGTTCTCCTTCCACAGCAAGAGGCCTCTGTGCCCTCTGCTTCCATTGGTAAAAAGTATGGAGATGGGAGTAAATGACATCATTGGGTTTGATCCTTGGGTTCAGTATTAATTGATGAAATCAAGAAAATCAAAGGATACATCCAAACTATGCAGCCTTGGGGATTCTGCATACGAATAAGTATTATTTGCTGGCTGGAGCTACTGGCAGATTTTGTGCTGAGACAGAGGTAGGTTTGGTGCCACATCTAATGTGAGACCCAGACTATCACACTGTATTTTGCCTCCACTCCAAATGGTGTTTTAAGTTCCTCAAGAAACAAGCTGCATATTTCTTATGTTCTAATGTCATATATTTATTTTTTTTCATTAACATGTTAAGTGCTGTTTACTAGCTTTTCCAGATACATCACTTCAAAATGCCAAGATAGCTTTCGAACAGATCCTCATGTACCTATACATTGCCTTCTCAGAGTATTGGACCATTCTTAGCACGTGTGTTTCACTGTAGACAGGAAAATTAACTCATAACTGAACACTATCAGATTATTAACATAATTATCATGCACACAGATACACAACCATTAATAATGGCATCAGAACACAGCTGCAGCAGGAACTACCGAAGTCACCAAACTCCATCTAGTGGAAGAAAATCAGAAACAAACAAACAAAAAAATGCAGTAGTGTCCACTTCCTTATGCGTACACCTGTGTGCATGTGCTGTGCACACACAACCTCATTTTGAATTCGTCTTTCACAAAAAGTCAAAAAGATGTCTAAGGTATTTTGCTTATTCCATTTGACTGTGGAAATAGGCTCAACAAAATAAAGGAGGAATACTTGAGGAAGCCAGATGCCAAACCTGTGGCTCATCAAGTATCTCAGGGTCTGAAGACACCTGGTATTGTCTTTCTCCCTTACCATTTGAGAGCCTTATTCTTTTTCTTAGCTTGTACAATGTATGCTGTCAAAACGTCTTTTGCTGCTACACAGTAGAACGGTGATGGTGGGAGAAAGTTAACTAGTGCCTGATAAATCCAGAGATGTCTAGCAATGTTAGTAGGCTGTGATATGTATGGGCGATGTGTATGCCCTTTAACTGAGGTCCTCTCACATTGGATCAATAGCTGCTAGCTGCTCTTTCATATGAACAGGTAAGCCTTTTACCCCAGTTACCTCTATTTTAGACATTTCAAGCCCTTCTTTTGACGCCTTTTATCTTGAACTCTCTTGGTTAGTCACTACTAGTTTATTTCAGTGCGCTGCATTGGAGGATGAACTGTAAGTCTGCCTGAACCTAATGACAAATACAGCACTTTCTTTCACAGTCTCAAATGGCAAGCATTTTGTAGTCCAAATAAATTGTCTGTGTTGCTGCCTAGTGTGTACAGTGGCCTTAAGATTTTTCTAGGGCATCTTTCCCTTCATGCCAAACCTGTATTCCATCCTGCCTGTGGAGCAACCCTTTTGATGGGCTTAAAATTCACGTTTTCTGCCTTAAAAATCCTAACTGCACTGCTACTTGGGATGTGCTAAGGTCTTGATTTTGAAGTGAAGGAGAGTTAGTGTGGGTTTGACTTGCTAGTGGGATGTTTTCTGGTTTGTGAAAAGTTGCCTTTTCTGCTTTCTTTACTAAACACAGGCAAGGTGTCCGGTTAAAAAAGTCTACCTCGCTGCTTGCTGTTTCTAATAGTAAAACTGAATAGGGTAATATAAAGCAATAAGTCAATCCCCATGTCTAAATTAGCATTTATGTTTAGAAATATGTATATTAATACAAGTTGTAGAAATGCAGTTTAAGCACTCCTGCTCTTGGTAGTGGAGTTCTGATGCTAGGTGTGCTTGGATTTGAATATCATGCCAAATGTCTTAGGTGCACAGGAGCAAATGCTAGAATACAATTAGTAATGTAAGCTTTGACATATCCAACGCATGCCTCAAGTGCTGGGGGGGACTGAGGGGACTGAGAAATTCCCAGTGGGAGACAAGTGGTTACAAGAATGGGATAAAGTTTTCAGGACAGAAACAGCTATGAGTTAGCCTGTACTCGCTGTGATGCTCTTTCTTCCCCAAAAATGATAGTATCTGGTGAAATAGGATGTAAGGAAAATCTGTGGCATTTGGTAATATGCTGTACTTTTGTACTTTTGTACTTTTGTACATTTGGTAATACGCTGTACATTTGGTAATACGCTGTACTTTTAGCTGTCTCTCTGTCTGGAGCAAGATCACCCTGCTCAGAGTCAGGGAGGTGTGAGTGCACTGCTCGTACATCTCTCTTCACCTAAACCCTCCATTCAAAAAGCACAGGAAATTCTCATTGCCACCACTCTTCTGCTGATTCCTATTGTAACTCCATATACTGGAAGGACAAGATTCAGCCAGTTCAGTAACCTTCCTGTAATGATGGCAAGAATATGCTTTGGGACATTTTTCTCTCATTGAAGTAATTAATGTAAAGCATTTTGACATCAGTGTTGGGAGAGCTGGTGCTAATGTCTAATATTTCTGGTCCAGTTTTCTCTGGCTCATGTGCTGAATCTTTGGACATAAGTAGCAGAGGACACTCACAGCAGTCTACTCTGGCCTTGCTGCCTTGTTCTAGGGCCTTGATGAACCTCTTTTTGTGTGGATGCTCACAACACTAGTGTTTTGGGAGAGGGTTTCTGTGGAGAAGCTTGTTGCCTGTCTTCAGCATGCAAGAATTTTGGGAGCAATAAGTCATGCCAGTAGCCTGGTTTTCTGATCTCATATTTGGTTTCTTCTCAGTAGGTCCAACTGGTGCACTTTCTGTGTAGAGCTACCTTGGTATGGTTTGCTTTGAGTTTGAGTAGGATCTTCATTTTACTGACTGACTGCTTCGCTTTATGTTTGCCTCATTCTGAGGTCTTTGGCTGACCCAGAGACCCGTCAAAGGTATATTTAATAAAATTGCATTGCATTACATTGAAGTGAGTTCACCATGTAACACTTTTCAGTATTTCACATAAAACAAAGACTAAACCAAGGACAGTAATACCTTGGATGTGGCCTCAAGTGAATTTCCTTATGGACTTCACTGCTGAGTGTGATGTTTTCTGATTTTCCCATTAACAATAACATTTATTGGAATGCATCTTCTCTCTCGTTCAGTAGTGATACTGCACTAACACACAACACAGAGGGAAGTTTATGTTACCAAAACTCATTCCTCAGCATGAGTGTCAGTAGGTTAATATTGTCGTAGGGATTTTGTGGAGACTGTAGTGCAGATTGTTTTACCACAAGAGGCTTTTCTCAAAATTTTCCTTCATGCTGCTTAAAATATTTATGTTCACACAAAATAAATCCACTCACCTCTAAGCAAAGTACTTTCTTTATAAAAGATGGCCTGTTCTTGAACTGTCTTTCTGTGCCCTGATTTCCGATTCTCTGTCACTTCCCCATAATAAAGCTGCTGCTTTACAATGCTCAAGGTACTTTAAAGGGATAGTGTTGTGTTTATGACTGAGCATGGTTTGCACTGGTAAAAGTTCTGATTCTTTGTCATGGGCAACTGAAAATAAAACACTGGAAAATGTAATAAACAGATGTTCTGTCTGCCACAGGAGTTCCCAGTCTTTACAGAATTTATATCCCAGAGCTGTCCCTTTCTTCATATGATCAAGGTGTTTTTTATTTTGTTTTATTTTATTTTATTAGAGATGTGCCAAACCATAAAGACCCTTTCAGCCTCTTTAACTGTGTCTGTTACCTTTACATGTGAGAAGCAGGAAATGACTGCAGAGCACAGCATCCTGCAAAGGATTATGATTGGACTTGCCTGCTTGTGTTTTGGCATTGCTCAGGGGCTGCTGTCAGGTTTTAGGGTTGCACTGTGCAAGGTTCAATACAAAATGCAAGTTAGTAAGCTTGAACTCCTAATGTTACAGAGCTGAAGGATCACTTGTCTGACTGTGCAAAAATAGCTTTGCCTGAGAGCAGACTGTAAGAAGTGATCATCATACTCCTGGTTGTGATCACTCTTGTCTGATGCACTAGGAGGTGACAAAGTGATCTGTGGTGCTGAAGTGCCTTGCCACATGCTGATCTGGCTTCCCTGTAACAATAACAAATTGGTCACTCATACCAGAACACCTGTCTTGTCCTGGTTGTGTTGTTGTGTTATTTACAGCTGTTCAGATGCTGACGTGGTTTGACAGCTGAAAGGTAGACATGCTATGATAATATGCTGTATATTGCAAGATCTGATGTAGGCCTGAAAAATATACCTTTTTTTTTTTTTTTAATTATCTCAAATTGCCTATTAGCTTTGTAGTTTTGGAGAGAGCACTGTTAACACTGCTTTCATTCACTAAAAACCAAAATCACAGCAGTCCTCAAGGTATGGTTGTGGTCAAATACCATCAAAGTAATACATTTTTGTTCTCAGCAAGATACAGAGAAGCCATCTTTAGCTTTCAAGTTAGTATAGCACTTAGTTTTGACTGCCAGTATGACAAGATAAGCAAGACCATGCCTGTTTCATGTGGCAATTGAAAAAGTGTTGGGCTCACTTGAGACAATAAATTGGATACAGGAAGAAATATTTTTGTCCACAGGTGATGTGACAAGGAAGACATGAAAACAAACCCATTTCATGGACAAGTGATGGTGATGCTTCTTTTCTGATTGTAACTATCAATTTGAGTGCGTACTTCTGGGATTTACACAAGACCAACTCAAGACATTGTAATTGTGTCAACTACTGCTGTTAGCATGCTTGATTGCACAAATAATCTGCGTTTCTAGCTACTATAAGAGATGCCAGAAATGAAAGGAATATAGGGCCACCGTCAGGCCCATAGCTCTGCCAAGATCTGTTCTGCTAGTTATTAATTGCTAATGACTGTAACTGGAATGCTGGATGGGAATCCCATGCACACATTCAGGACACAAAATCATTCATGATATTTGGCAAAATCAGCACCACAGAATGGCTGCAGAATTGATGGCTACTGAAGATGATCATGACAATAAACTGATTTGCTGGAAGGTGAAGATGGCATTTGGTTTTGCATTATTCACATTGTCATGCTTACAGATTTATGTGATGGAATTTTTAAGGCTAACAGTAGTCTAACAGTTCAGATTTTAGGTGAGCGAGCTGGAATGGGGAAGAAAGGCGTGTGCAAGGAAGACAACCGTACCTGAGAGTCATAAGGTTGCTGGGTAATGAGAGAAGAAACTTGCGTCTGGCTATGGAAAAATCATATTCAGCCTCTCTTGCCAGCATTCTTCCTCAGCTCTTTGAGAAGGACTGAGGCTCTTTCATCAGTTTGCCCCCCATGCTGATTTCCATGTCCAGTTTGCTGGCTGGCATGATAGTATTGCTTGGGGAGACAGTATTGCCAGGACCAGGGGAAGCAAATAGCCTCATCAGAACCTCTGCCTTCTCTTCTGTGGAGGAATTTCACCAGGAGATGTCTTACGCATCTCTCGCCAGACTCCCTGCTCCTATAATCTCTACCAGAGAAGCTACAGAGAGAAAACTCCTGCTTATCAAGGCTGGTGCTGCTCCATCTCTCCCTCCCTTGAGAGCAGCTTTGGAGAGACCTTTGATGTGGGGCTCTCGGTGTGACCCCAGGCTGGGCTGGAGCATGGGCTGGCGGGCTCTGAAAGCAGGGTGGGTCTCCCCCTCATCCCCTATCAGGAATGAATTAGAATGTTTTATTCTTGTAAGTGATACTTTTTTGAGTAAACATCCCTGGGTTCTTGTGATGTGTAACTAATGGAGTGCTAAACTTTCAGGGCTGGTTTAAAACTCAGAAAGTACACGTGTTGCCAATCCATCATGTTCCTAATACTAATTAACATAGCAGGGACACAATAAAGCCCCAGAACCTGCACACATTACCCAGCTCACATTACCACTCTGTAACAGTCTCTCTATTGACCTAACAAAAGCACACATTGGAAAAGTGAGACGCGGTCTCTTCTGACTCAGCTAGAACTATTCAGCCAAAGAAGAGAAGCTGGGGACTCTCATTTATCATTGTCCATTATTATTCTGGCATATCATGGAACAGAATTCTCGAATCATGCAAAATGACATACCTACCTTGACAGCACTTGTGTGTGTCACGTGCTGCTGGGCAGGCAGTCCCAGTCCAAGCAGAGCTTGTGGGCAGATTGGCTTGAGTTGAAGGGCATGTTCTGCTGCTGCACAAGTGAAATAAAGACTTTATTTGTCAATTCACATCCCTGTTATTTGCGATTCAGTAACAATGAAAAATCTTACTGTTGTGAAACCTTTACTAATATAATTGTGTTCTGTTCCCAGACTTAAACAAGTTCATGTGTAGACAAAGAATAAAGGTGGCAATTTGATTAAAATTTATTCTTGGCTAGATGAACATTTCTTTTTAGGTCTCAGAAAACTTTCCTTTGTATTGAAACATGTTGACATCCCTGTAATATACTCCTTTTAACACACAGTAATTCCATTGATTTTAAGAGATACATGATGTACAGCCAAAGAAAAGCTGGGAGGAAGTTAGACAGCAGGAGATTAGCACATTTGTGTTGCAGTGATCCCTAACTGGACACAGTTGGGCTTTGTGGAACTTTGGGGCAAGCCACAGTTTACTTCCACAGTTTTATGGTTAGGATTTTATGGTGTGCCAGCTGAAATCAGTAGAATTCACTCACCAGTACTTGAGGCTGGGCTGTATCTCCTGCTATTGCACATCCTTCAGTGGGCTGATCATGGAGATCACTAGTTTAATCATTATGGCATGAAATTCTGGTACCTCTTTGAAGTGATGATAAGTTTTGTAAGTCAGTACACCACTAAAAACAGGCTAGGTCCTTGGGCACATTCTCATGTTTCCTTACTTCTTGGTTAAAAAAATTTATGATTTTTTTCCACTGAAACAAATGTTAGGGTGTGTCTTGCTATCATAAATGTATTTTAAAGAAGTTTTCTCATCACTATTTAAAAAACGGAGCCGTCATCTGTAGCTAGATATCCCACAAATTATGTGTCACCCAGGTCCCTAGTATATGGCTAAACCAGATGGTACCAACTGGTTGGACATTCTGGCTGAAGTGTTGGTGTTTTTGTGCTGCAGTCAGGTACAAAATGGAAGATGTCCTCCATAAACCAGGAAAGTGAACCCTAAAGATTAAATTCTTCAGGTTGGAGCCACAGAAAAGACAGAGGTGTGCAGTGCCAGACTGATGTCAGCAGGGCAGTGCTGCCCCAGCGCTGTGGCAAAGAAACTTCTCTCACCTCCTCTGAGGGGCATAGTCAAAGAAGAACCAGCAAGAAACTCTTCAAGCTCAATGCTTTGTGGATCATACTGCCAGCAAACTGGTCATGCAGGGGATACCGAATCTCTGAACGCTGCGTTGTCTTCTCTTTTAGGTCAAAATCCGTTAAGTATGGGCCTTACCCCATTTCCCTGCAGTTGACACAGGAGGTTTTCTGTTGACTTCAGCAGAGCTGGTTACAGCCCTTTAGTCCTAGAACTGGTAATTTTATGCACTGAGTGGTTTGATGCTTTGCATAGTTGATATCATGTTGGATGGCCAAAGACCACGAATTACCAAAGTGTCACAGATGTTAAATCATGAAGTAGATGACAGTATGCTTGCTATGTCATATGATCTTAGCACAGTTTGTGGAATAGTCTTTATTATTGCAAGTAATCGTAAGTGCTGAAAAAATACCATAAGTAAAATAGCATTTTTGAGTACAATGCATCCAATGTTCTTAATACATATACACATCTGCAATATGTTAAACTCAGACTTACGCCCATTTAATCTCAAGGATTTCAATGGGGTGTCTGTATGGAATGAAGGGAACAGTTTGATCCTGGAATACTGAATAGCTGCACCTTTCAGGAAGGCTTTATGTCTTAGATTTTCATCTAGATTTGTGTTTATAATGATAGACACAGCATTTATTAAATACATATCTATAATACATTCCACACTAGCAGTGGCCTAGCTAATGTAGGAAGAATTTCAGATACTCTTCGCTTTTTCTTTGATGATTCAGAAAACAGCGTGTCCAGATAAATCTGATGTGTGGCCTTATGTTAAACCACAGTGCTAAATGCCTGGTCAAGATGGGCTCTGCCTACAGATAAGACTAGGATATCTATTCCAAAGTCAAATTCAAGCCAGTCAATGAGCAGGTGCACTTGTGAGAGGAAAAGAATTTGAAGCAGTTACAGTTCCCATGTTCCCCTTCACAGATATGTCAGGGAAAAAAACCCCCATATATATATATACACACATACATACATACATATATATATATATGTATATACACATATATATATGTATATACATACACATATGTGTATATGTATGTATTTCAGTCCTGCTCCTTTCTGCCATGGGACAAATTCACAAGATGGGGCAGTAGCACCTCTGTCTAACCAGTGCTTGCACAACCACTGCTTAGCACTGTGACCAGAACTGCTCCAAGGGCAGGGCAAGAGAAGCACCAGATGAGGTGCTCCTAAATGTCCCTTAGCTCATAGGTGCTGTGTCCAGCCAGGGCACCAGCTTCTCTCCTGTGGTGGCAGTGCCATCCCTTCAGAGGATGACCCTCGTGTCACCCTACCATTTATATTGAAACTGAGGGGAGTCAGAGGTCTCAGTGATGGCAGCTGAGACAGGGACAAAAGTTGTCAGCAGCCATACTCACCTCCCGTCCAAATTACATGATAGAGATGAGGTATGAACCAAGTGCTGTGTACTGGAAAATTCTTCACACATCAAAAAACTTTGCTTGGAGTAAAAAAATCTACTTCCAAAGTTCTAAAAATATTTGGGTTTACCTTTGTGCTATGTATACTTTTTGATTCTCTTAGTGCTGTCTCAGGCAGAACCAAGCCTCAACAAAGCAAAACAGAGTTTGTGCAGAAGAACTAGCTGAAAATGCAAAACCATACAAAAATAGGGTCAAATTTTACTTGTATAGCTGCAGAAACCTCTTGCACCTCCAACCCCACCTAAAATCTTCTGGAAGGGAACCCTGCACCCATGAATACTTGATTTTAAGTATGGGAGTAGTTTGAGATGCACCAGTGTTGCATCTGCCATGTCAGAAGTTTATCCCTTGCTTTCCTGTTTCCTCAGCTAACGTCCAAGAACCACGTGAGTTAGAGTTCACAGTACCTGCACATGTCGATAGGCCACATCTGTTTTTGAGGTAAGTTCTCAGAAGAGTAGATGGCAAAATCCTTCAGAGAGCTTCAGTGGAAATGTCACAGGCATGGATGTACTACACTGTGTTTTCCAAAGAGCTTTCAGAAGGCCTAACTGTCTCGCATTGACTCGGACGTGCCATGAGTGTCTCAGACATCGCATACTTCACAGTGGGCCTCTGGTGAGCTGGAGTCTGATACTAGTGTATAGTACAATATCACACTCTCTGAGTGGTTCTTCAAAACTTCTTGCTAATAGGGGTATAACAAGCAGCCTTTAGTGTGGTCTAGTGTGGTGCTTTAACACCAGCCAGCAACTAGTCCCCATGCAGTCACTCACTCCCTGCAAGTGGGATGGGGGACAGAATCAGAAGAGTAAAAGTGAAAAAAGTTGTGAGTTGATATAAAGACAGTTTAATAGGTAAAGCAAAAGCCACACACGCAAGTAAAGCGAAACAAGGAATTCATTCACTGCTTCCCATGGGCAGGTAGGTGTTCAGCCATCTCCAGGACAGCAGGGCTCCATCACACGTAACAGTGACTTGGGAAGACAAACCCCATCATTTCGAATGTACCCCCCTTCCTTCCTCCTCCCCCAGCTTTACATACTGAGCATGACAGCATATGCTATGGAATATCCCTTTGGTCAGTTGGGGTCAGCTGTCCCGGCTGTGTCTCTTCCCAGCATTTTGTGCACTGCCCACCTTCTCGCTGGCAGGCCAGTGTGACAAGCTGAAAAGTCCTTGACTGCTTAGCCACAACTAAGACATGTTATCAACGTTTTTCTCACACTAAATCCAAACCACAAAACTACACAATCTACTAGAAGAATATTAACTCTAACCCAGCCAAAACCAGGACATCTAGGCAGCTGCATGTATAAATTTGGCCTGAGTCTGTCTGGCTTATTTTAACTGATATATTGCCAGATTCTGATGCTATGTTTTGTGCTGACTAATACCTCAGGTCATCCTATTAATTTCTGCAAGGCTGCTGAGAGACAGAAATGCTACCTAGTAAATGAGAACACAGTCTGGCTAGTTACGGTTATGATGGAATTTTTACTGCTAAGTACAGTGTAGCATACCTAACTTACTTGATTTAGCAGGTGCCTTACTGGCATTTAAAACATTTTGCATAGGATTATAGTGCACCCTGAGGGGAAAGAAAAAAAAGCAAACCAAACAACAAAACACCACAAAACAGCTTAGTAGTAAGACTTCTTGCTCTTCTGCTAAAATATGACAATCAAAAAGACAATTTACATTGCAGAGACTTGACCTTTACTTTCCAGGACTGTAAAATAAAACCACAAGCACTAAATTTTCTGCATCTGGTTGACATTTGAATAAAACTGCCAGAGTGCAAACAAGTTTTGAGACAACATCGCCAGCAAACTCTGTAGTGACTCTAAAAATATTCTTGGCTAAGTTACTTTTTAAGGCCATATGTTGAAAAAAATAAAACCCCAAACTTCACCAGAATTTATTGCAACAAGAGATTTGCCAAACTACTTAAGACATTTGGGAAGATTATAGTGAAGTACATTAGTTGCTGACTTGACAATTTGCTATGCTCACTGCTTGTATATTGGATTCTTGATATTCACGCTGAGAGTCGATCCAACTTTCTAGTACATTTTAGCAAGAGACCTGCCAAATGTCTACTGGCTTATTAAATGCTGACAAACCAAAGGTCAGCCTTGTTTACGAGCCACAGCAAAGCTGCTGTGAATGACACACAAGCCATCCTCATGGTATTTTTCTTGTTTGAATTCAAAGTCCCAGTACAGGATTGGATAAGGACTGGTGTGGACTGGTTTTGGTTTGAAATCTTTCTATGTCTGCACGAGAGTCCCCTGGCCATGAACCTGGGGGCTGCAGAAGAGGCAGTTCTAGTTCCCCTGAGTCATGTTTCTTCCTTGCTTCCTCTAGCGATGCCCATTCCTGCCTGGTCCTGTTTGCATGGCATGGGCCAGAATGTGCGCCCCTGACACGGACCCAATGAGCGGGCAGAGCCCCCAACTTCAGAGGGCAAACCTGCCCTTCCTTCAAGGCTCAACCGTTCCTCCTCTCTGAGAGCCCATCCCTTCTTCCAGGCAGCTGCCAGGGTAAGGAGAGTTGTAGACAGGAAACTCGGCTGCACTCTGTGCCTGATCCAAAGCTGTCTGTGTCCATGGGAAACTTGCCATCGACGGCTCTGGACTTCCCATCAGACTCACACTGACTGTGTCCAAAGTGGCAATTTTGATCTGAGAGCTGTTATCGCTTTTGATATCTATCCAGGTTTACATGACTGAAGATTATCCTGGTACTATATGCAGGTTTCCCTATAAAGGCTAACCTTTGCCCTCCTCACTAAAGCAAACATTCCTACAAAGGCAGTGGAATCACTCTCACAGTCAATAAAATTTTCTTCCATATCATGCTATACCCAACACATTACCTTGACATTTCTTACATCTTTATCACATGTATTTATTACATGTATTTGATTGACAAGCAGGAACAACAGAAAATTCCTCCTGAGACCCCGTACATAAACGTGCTTACAAAACGTTAATATATTAGATAGTAATGTATTAAAAAATTAATACAAACATAAAAAAAACCCAAACAAACTTGCGTTTAAAAAATATTTTAAGGTACAAATGGTTTAGAAAGATCTCTGTCACTGGGTGAATACATCATCCAGGTTTACATTAGTGTAAGTGCTGTTTACAAGAGACAGAGGAAGTCTGATGCAGAAAGAAATTTCACATTTTTATGGAGGAAAACTGCAAAAGAAATTATGGGTTTTACTGCTGGGGTAATACCAATAAAGGTGATTCCTCTTTTTCTTTTTCTTTTTCTTTTCTTTTTCTTTTCTTTTCTTTTCTTTTCTTTTCTTTTCTTTTCTTTTCTTTTCTTTTCTTTTCTTTTCTTTTCTTTTCTTTTCTTTTCTTTTCTTTTCTTTTCTTTTCTTTTCTTTTCTTTTCTTTTCTTTTCTTTCCTTTCCTTTCCTTTTCTTTTCTTTTCTTTTCCTTTCCTTTCTTTTCCTTTCTTTTATTTTCATTTCTTTTTTCTTCTTTTTTCTTTTTTTCTTTTTTCTCTTTTTCTTTTTTTCTTTTTTCCTTCCTTCTTTCTTTACCTCCCTCTTTCCCTCCTTCCCCTTCCCTTTCCTTCTCTTTCCTTCCCTTTCCTACCCTCTCCTTCCCTTTCCCTTTCCCTTTCCCTTTCCCTTTCCCTTTCCCTTTCCCTTTCCCTTTCCCTTTCCCTTTCCCTTTCCCTTTCCCTTTCCTTCTCCCCCCGCCTCGTCATTGAGATCACCTGGGACATCTCTACGCCTCTGCTGAAGCAGCTAGGTGGTAGATGTATGTCCCGGGGAGGAGAAGCCTGTCTGGCCGGGTCCGGATCCTGCGCTCAAGCGCCGTGACGGGGCCCTGACACGGTCGCTCTGGGACGCGCATCGCGCAGGCACCACGAGGAGGCCGTGGCCGGGCACCGGGACCCCAGGGCGGGAAACGAGGGGTGCCGGCGGGAGGGGCGGAGGCACAGGCAATTTGTTTCAAAGTGACTGGTAACATCTCTGACCAAACAAGCGGCGAGGATCTCCCGCGTTTGGCAATGTAATCTGCTCCCGACGGCGCGGGGAGAGGGCAAGATCAAAGCATTCCTCCCGGGGAAATTGCACCCGGGATTGCCGTTTGTTTAGCCTGCCCTAACCTCGCTAATAAATTTCCCGGGAGGAGGGAGCGCTGGGGAGGCGAGGAGCGAGGGGACGGCGGCACCTGCACCTGCACGCCCGCCAGCCCCGCCGCACGGGAGACCAATGCAAAGCAGGGCCCAGCTCTAGGGGCCCCGCTGCCATCAGCTCTCAAGGGAGCCCTGTTTACAGCCTTTACAGTGCCCCAGATCTACTCTTTCTCTCCGCTTTTCGCGGTCGAGGACCCTGCTACGAGCGGCGCAGCACCCGCCGCAGCCTGCACAGCCGAAGGATCCATCCCCGGTCCCCATCGGGGTCGGGCACATCTCCACCCCATCTCAGGCAGCGCAGCTCCCAGGGGGATCCCCGTGGCAAAGCGGGGGGCGAGGGGAGGCACGGGAAAGGGTGTACAGAGGAGACTCTGCAGGATCCAGGCAGCATCCCAGCAGTCCCGACTTCGGGCCGCCGCTCTGGGCACACGGACCCGCAGGGACTGGCGGGAGGGCCTGGCGCTCCAGCGGGGAGCGTTGTAGCGGGGCAGGTGGATACACAGCTGCAAATCGCGCGCTGCGCTGCTTTCCGTCGCGTGGAAATCAGTGCCGTTACCCGCACCGCATGGCGCGGCATCTGCTGGTGTCGGCCCACGGTGGGCGCCGCTGGCGCCGCGGGCCGAAGCTGAGCGTGAGCAGAGGTCCCGCGGCACAGGAATGGGAGCAGCGGTGCCGGACACCGCTCTCCGCCTTCCCCTCCCGCTGGTGTGTCCCGCCGGAGGACGACAGAGGCACCTCTCCTTCCCGGAGTGAAAGGGAGTGGGAGGCTGGAGGGGAGAGGGCAAACGCGCCACGGAGCCCAGTGCAAACAAGAGAAGAAGAAGTAAGTTATACAAACACGCTTTAAAATAATGGCTGGGTTTCACAGTTCCCTGTGGATAAAGTAAACAGGAGGCGAATTGTTTTGTAATTTACTCCAGCGGCCCGCAGAATCGTACTTTGTAATTTGGTGTCGGTTTACAAGCAAAAGGGACTTCTGTTTCCTAACCTAGCAGGTCTTTTGTCATGCCTGTGCCTTTTAAGAGGGACCCCAAGGGGGAAAGTGGAATTCCTTGGGTATTTGCCTTTTAGTCATGCTCGTAAGTCAAACAGTAGCCAGGTTCTCTTTTGGGATGAAGAATACCTGCCGTCGAGGGGTGCGCTTCGTTCTCCCTGCTTCCACGCCTCACCGGAGGCGGTGCGGTCCGAGGAGGACAAACGCTGTTTCGGACAAAAGCTCTCTCCCTCTCCCTCTCCCTCTCCCTCTCCCTCTCCCTCTCCCTCTCCCTCTCCCTCTCCCTCTCCCTCTCCCTCTCCCTCTCCCTCTCCCTCTCCCTCTCCCTCTCCCTCTCCCTCTCCCTCTCCCTCTCTCCCTCTCTCCCTCTTTCCCTCTCTTCCTCTCCCTCTGCCTCTCCCGCTCCTTCTGCCTCTCCCTCCCGCAGGTGTCCGCAGGCCCCGGGGCGAGAGGAAGGGCCGGTGCCCTGCCCGGACGGCGACGGAGCCCAGGCCCGTCTCGTCGCCTTCTGGCGCCGCCTGCGCCGCTCGCCCGTTGGCCTCTGTCCCGAAGGGCTGCAAGAGCCGGTCCGTGCGCTCACCGTGAGTGGAAGCCCGTGTTTATTATACACATGAACATAATCGGTATTTCTTATACAGACGCGCCGCTCAGGGAAAGAGCAAAATACTTTCCCTTTTCCGAGAATAACTTCGGCCCTATCTTCTGCATATCATTAGATTTCGATCAGTACACTGGTGGGGAATTGATGCTCTACGCATGCTTTTTTTTTTTTCTTTTCCTCTGGATACCCTGTTTAAATTGTCTAGTTCTTTCCCTGGCCGGTGTCGAGCGCGGCCGACGTGTATTCTGTCCGTTTCTGTCCCCGCGGGAATTCCCATTTTCACCAACGGAGGCACCGAACGTTAACATCCCTCTGGCACGGCCGCTACAATATCGATCGCTCCCTGTTTTGGGAAAGCAGTGGCATTCCCCAGTTTTCGAAGGGTAGCCTCCGTCTGGAAGTGTGGGGGAGAAATTTACTCAACAGCTCAGGGCTCCGTGGAAAATATCACTGCGGGGCGGGGGGAATGCTAAAAAAGAAACGAATATTTTCCCTCGCCTAAATTCCCCACAGGGCAGGAAAACGACACCGATTCCGTTGTATTTTCAGACTTGAAAAAAAGCAATTCTCGCGCCACTCGCGGGGCGATCAACGCGAAAGACCGCAAACGAAAAAACGCAGTAGCTGTTTCAACCTTTTAAACCCGCGGCCGCGGCGCGCTCCCCGGTTAGGGGGACGCCGCTCGCCCGCGGAGCAGGTTTCTTAGTAGTCACCATCACGCGCGTTATCGTCTTTTTTCCCTTTCTTTCCTTCCCCCTCTCTTATTTGCCCTAAAATTAAAGCTCATGAGTCCACCGGCCGTGCACGCTTCCCGCTCGGCGCGGCTGTGCCGGGGGGTGGCAGGACGCGCCCCCCCCGCCCCGCACTCCCGCCCGCACCCACGAGCGAGCCACTGGCACTCGCACGTGGGGGGGGGGCGCGGCGGTGGAGGCCCTGGCCAATCAGAGAGGCGCCCGCGCGGCGCGGGCCCGATGGGCGGCGCGGGCGGCGGCGGCGGGCGCTGATAACGCGGCGGGGCCGGCACGCCGGGCACTGTGCCGCGGGGCGGGCGCGGCGTGGCGTGGGCGAGTCGAGTGCCGTGGCAGCGTGCGCACAGCCACTCACGGGTCGGTTCTGCCCGGCTTGGCCCGGCTCGGCCCCGCGACCCTCTGACAGCGCGGCGTCCCGGCTGTCGGGGATTCGTGCGCGCCCAGGTGCGGGGATCAGGTGTTCCCTGTCTCCGGCTGGGCTCGGGCAACGCCGGCCCTGCGACCTGCGGGGAGGTGGGGGCCGAGTACCGCCTGCACCGCCTGTCGGCCTCGGCTGCTAAACTTGGGTAAGCACAGAGTGGGCGGAAAGGTGGGGAGGTCGGGTGGGAGGAGGTGGGGGCCCGAAGACACCGTTTCCGCGGTGCGGAGAGCCGCAGAAAAAAGCCCATATAGTCTCCGGTCGTTGCAGCGGACAGCGGCGGTGTGTGAAGCCCAGGTGTTCCCTACCTGTTCGCTAAGTCTCAACGCAGCAGTCAGGAGGGTTGTCAAGATCCTGAAATAAACGGTCTCTGCGGAGAGCTAACAGCCCCGCAGCCCTAACGCGCTCGGCATCGCCTTGGGTTTGCTGATTCTCCGTTCGCATCCTCTGTCACTGGGGACGCGCTTCTGCCTGCTCCGAGCGACCGCAGTTACCCGGGAAGCCGGGGCGGGTGAGGGGTATGCAGCCGTCGAGGCTAAGCTGAGCCCCGCGTGAGCCGTGGGGCAGAGACCCGAGAAGGCAGAACGGAGGGAGGTGATATCCCGAGCGAGATTTGCCATGACTTCCCGACGGGGGCGTATCGGTGGCGGGCACCTCAGGAGCCGGGTATACCCGGGCTGCCGTCCCGCCACGGGGACGGGCGGCCTGACCCCTCTCTTGCAGCTGCGCCGCCGAGGAGCCATGGCTGAAGAACGCGCCGCCGCCGACTGGGAGATCGACGTGGAGAGCGTGGAGGGGGAGGCGGCCGAGGTCCCCGGCGCGCCGCGTAGCAGCGCCAGCCCAGAGGAGGAAGAGGAGGAGGAGGAAGGCGAAGAGACGGCGGCGGCCCCGCGGCAGGGCGAGCCGCGGAAGCTGAGCCGCACTCCTAAGTGCGCCCGGTGCCGCAACCACGGCGTGGTGTCGTGTCTGAAGGGGCACAAGCGCTTCTGTCGCTGGCGCGACTGCCAGTGCGCTAACTGCCTGCTGGTAGTGGAGCGGCAGCGCGTCATGGCCGCCCAGGTGGCGCTCCGACGGCAGCAGGCCACCGAGGTGAGAGGGGACGGGACGGGTCGGGTCGGGACGGGACAGGGCGAGCGGCTCCCGGGCTGACGGCGTCTCCGAATTGCTCTCATAGGACAAGAAGGGGTTGGCGGGGAAGCAGGCGAGCCTGGAACGCAAAGCCGTCTACCAGAGGCACGTCCGGACCCCGAGTCTCCTGGCTAAGAGCATCCTCGAAGGTAAGCGCATCACCGCCTCTCCACCGGCTACCCCCAGTCCCTCAGCACCGGCTGCGAGCGGACAAACCCCCTCTGTCCCGGGAAAACCCATAGCTCCCGGCTGACCCGCCGCTGCTCACAGACACGCGTGTAATTCAGCGTGGAGCATCGGCCCACCGCGCCTACCCTTCGTGGCTGGAATAGATGTGGCAGAATTTCAGTTCCTCCTCCGCTCAAAATAGTGCCTGAAATGCTAGAGACGGTAACTTGAAATTTGAGAGTTACTGTTACAAGCTGACATTCTTTTTACATGACTAGCCAGCAGTGTTGTGCAGCGCAGGGTAATTTATTTGCGGGTGTTTTTATCAGCGAATGAGTAAATCAAGTATTATTTTTTTCTTTTGACCTGAACGCCTGACGGAGTGGCACTGCTTGCTGCGTAATCAGTAGTAAGATATGCAGAAAAGGCTGCTGATTTTTTTACCTGTCGAAAATATTGTCTGTGGAAGACAGACAATTAAACACGGATATTTTTCGAGAGAGTGCATTTTTTGTTCCCTTCTCCCTCTTAGGAGAGTGCTCAAATTTATTTCTATGTCTGCTTTAATTACTTTCCAGCCTGTAGCCCTGTAAAACGTTCTAGTTCCCAAATCTAGATTCTTCTTCTTCTTTTTTTTTAAATTCTTCTATTTTTCTGTACAAGTGCAATTAATTTTTTTTTTTCTGTTAGAAACCTCTAATTTTCATCTACTGTTTACTCTTAAAAAAAACCCAAACCTCTTCTGTATTCTTTCTTCTAATTTATCTTAACTTTCTTTTTCTTTTCTCCTAGTTCTCCTTGGAATTTTCTACCATCTGTAGCAATGTGTACATAGTGATTCATCTTTAGAGAATAAAAAAGGCATCAGCTGTAGGTATAGATATCTTCCTTGGCAATGGGGAAACCCGTGTGAGAGGAATGGGAGTGAAAACAGGTAAAACCCTGTTCTCCTTACTCATCTAAGTGGTTCCATTAATTCAATGGAATTATTTGTCTGAGAAGAGCAAACAGGATTGGACCCTAATGGTTATATTAAATGAATCTATTTATCCTGGTAGTTGAATACACTGGAGTATGGATTTCTATGTTTTATTGAAGTTCTCTTTTAGTTCAGAAGAAATGAAATGTTTGAATTATTTCCATATTTGTTAAAAAAGGGTAGTTAACTCCTTGAGCTGCATGATGCAATACCAGTCACAACACACAGCAGGGTTTTGCACTTTTTTTTGATTTTTTTTTTTTCTCCTATTTGATCTGTTGTTTTGGAATTGCTCTTTTAAAGTTAACTCTGAAGAACCCTACACATGTCAGAGGAGCAGAGTTTGCTTATCTGCGTTGAAGAAATTGTAGTGACTGTGCCTGGCAGTGCAGGGAGCTGAGCCTCTGTGACACAGGAGCGGATGGTGTCCAGGGCTTGTAGCAAGTGCCCAGCCCCTGGCGGGACTGAGCCCTTTTAAAAACACAGCTTTTACGTTTTTCTTATGCAGCTTCATGCCTAATGCTGCTTTGTTGTTTTAGGTTACCGTCCTATTCCAACAGACCCTTACTTGGGAGGGAATTCGCCCTTGCCACCCCCTGTAAGTGACAGGATGAGAAAGAGACGGGCTTTTGCTGATAAAGAGTTGGAGAACATTATGCTAGAGAGAGAGTATAAAGAGAGAGAGATGATGGAAGCTACGCAAGCAGCTGCCCTTTTCCTCCCTAACCGCATGGTGCATGGCAGTGAATACAACTCATATAAAACAGCCTTCAACACTGCTCAAGTTGATACTCCAAATAAGGAGTTTTGCAATTTTTTACCAACTTGCCTTGATCTAACCATGCAGTATTCAGGATCCAGCAACATGGAATTAATTTCTTCAAATGTCAGTGTAGCTACTACCTACAGACAGTATCCCCTGTCTTCTAGGTTCTTAGTGTGGCCGAAATGTGGCCCCATTAGTGATGCTCTCTTTTACCAGCAATGCCTGTTAAATGCTACTACTGTCCAAGCTCTCAAACCTGGAGCAGGCTGGGATGCCAAGATCTCACAAAGTCAGGACTGTCCAAACACTGAGCACAGCATCGTGTCACCAAAACTGGAAAATTCACTCGTTCTGACCCACACGCAAGACATTCAGCAGCCATGTAATGAGATACCGTGTCTTCCTCAGGAAGCTCGTGAGAGGTCAGCTTTCTCTCCTCCAAAAAGGACTTTCTCTCAGATTTCTGACAAGGATCCTCTGGCTCCCCAGGAACAGGTATTAAGCAAGATCAGCAAAGACAGTACCAAGCCTTCACCGCTCAAATACAATCCATTTCAGTCGCTGTTCCAGCAAACATTTCCTGACAGAGCAGGAACAGAGTTGAGAACATCATTTGTGAAAGAGACTTTTGAAGATGCTTCTAAGAAATACAGAGAGTGTGCCATTAAAGAGAACCAAAAATACAAGCTTACGATAGACAAATGCGCAAAAGACTTTTTTGGGGCAAAACAGGCCACAACTAAACTTTCAACAACTGAGCCACTGTCATTTTCAGTGGAATCCATCCTGAAGCGACCTTCTTCTGTGGTTGCTAATGTCTCCCAGTGAATGAACTCTACCTCCAGTGTAGAGAATTTGTATGCTTTGCCTTCTGCAGAATTGCTCCTGCCTGCCTTGTTTCTTAAAAGATTTGTAAAGATGAGTTTTTGCTGTAAATGGTAATTCTTTCTTTTATCTCATTATCTGAAAATGATGTACATAAATATGCATGTTTTCTTTTCTGAAAAAGTAAATATATTTAATTTTTAAAAATTGAAACTGCATATACAGATTGTGAAGTGTTAAGCAGCCCTTCAAGACACTCAATGAAATGAGATTACCTGCATGTATAGGTGAATTTCCTGATTTCTGTTTTGTCTCTAGTATCTCCCAGGCAAGTATGCCCTACTTTCAGAACATACTTTTTTTTTTTAAATCTGCTAATATCAATGTATTTACTAGTTATCTTGGTGGAGTAAGTAGTCATTTCTGCTTTGAACCTCCTGTAACTAAGAGAAGAGGTAATAATGGTACTTGTAGGTTAGTGTGAATTCACAAGACTTTTTTTATTAAGTGAAGTTTGCATCATATTCCAAATGCCATTTTTATTCTGAAGAGGGAGTGCATGCTAGTGTAAAAGACTAGTTTACTCCACAGCTCTCTGTAAAAGCTTCTGTTACTAAAGCAGAAGAGTTACTAGATTGGATTGGAGGATAATGGCTCTAGTAAGATTTTGGCTAAAAGGTCATCAAGTTTTAAAATCCAGTTTTTTTTTTTTTTTTCTTTTGAATGTTCAGCTGACTTTACTCTGAATTTCTACCCCCTAAAATATTTCCTTTATGAAAACATTTTACCTTTGACCAGCAAGAGCCTGAGATTCTTCTGTTGTGGTCACACAAATGAGCTTTAGGCTGTAAAAATGATGCTCAGAATCATCACTGCTAATGATAAACCAAGTTATGATCTTTCAGTTTTGTAATTCTATGCCATTTTTCAGGGACAGCACAAATAAAGGCGATTAAGCAGTAGAACTTACCCAGGAACATGAAATGCCCTCAAAGTTGTTGAAAAAGGCATTACTAGCTCTCATTACAACTCAGTTTGAAGCTTTCTAGATTTGTAAATTTGTGCCCTCTATAAGTTACTGTTAGCACATATAGTGGTAACCGGTAATCCCCTGGTTACCTCCCTTTCTTAACATTTTTATCCTGCAGACAGTGCTCAACAAATTGAAAGGAGCTGAGGTTTTTTCTTGTGTGGGTTTTTTTTTTTTTTTTTATTATTGTTTTCTAGGGACAATTTCTGTTTGGTATTTGTGAGCAGAATGTAATATTTCCTGACTTTATAATACTTGCTGCATAGGTGAAATACTTGTTTTGCTATGAATAAATCTGAGACTGTGAATTTCTGATCCTGTAAGTATCTCTGAAAGTGATCAATGCTTCTGCTGGGAGCCATGTTGCTGAATAGCACAACCCTTTTCATGGATGGGAGAAGTTGTCGGTTGTGAGTGCTTTGTTAAAGCAACAACACAGTTTATGTAATGTGTACATTTTTACATGACACATCTTACAAAACGCATAAATATTTTATGTCAGGAATGCAAACAAATTTGTTTTAATTTAGAAGAAACTCTGGCACTAGCTGAAGTTTCACTTTTCAAAAGCATTCATATGCACTAGATTTTTGTCTAGCTGAAAATACATTTCAAATGCAGTAAGATGCTTTTTGTTCTTTCAGACTCTGTCCTTTATCCACTTTTCATTAGAGGGGAGTTTTAGCTTAGTCGAGATCTGAATCTGCTTGTTAATCTAGTAGTCAGACCATGCAAAGCAGCTTTCACCTGGAGTAAACGGAGTGAAATCCTTCACATTTCATGTTTGTTTGCTTTTACAACAACTTCCTTTTTTGGCTTAGTTTAACATTAAATACTAACAAGCTGTTTTAATTTAAGTAGGGTTTCCTTTGTTATTAAAAATATGATTTTTGTTTTGTTTTTTGAGCTGCTGGCATAAACTAGGATGACAGATGAAAGAGAGTTCAGCAATCTATGTAGTGAGCCAATATTGGATACTGGAATTAGTCCTGGATAAATATTTTATTGCCTAACAATGTGCGCATCTAAAATTGTTCAATTTCACATCTGAAATATTTTTCCAGGCAGTGAGTTGTCTTTATTTATCTCTTAAAAAAAGACCAGAAAACCAAACCTCTCTAACAGGCTGGTACCTCCTGACCTTTTAGAGAACCAGTTGATCTGAACAAATTCAAACTCTGAAGATATACCAAGCACTCATATATATATTTATATATACACGCACTTAAAATTCGTACATACGTGTGTTCCAGATAGTTTTGTTCAAATCACAATCATCAGAAGAGAACTGGCTTTTCCATTACTATTTGAAAAAATGTGACTCTTGAGGTGAAACTCAGACAAATTGTTTGCTTCGCTTAACAAATTAGTCTCACAGGAGTCAGCATTTGGCCACCCTGTCTTGCTGTCACTTGCTAATGTCTTGCTTCAGTTCCATTAGCTATTTCTCCCTGTACTTCATTCCCTTTTATTCCATAGACCCTGGACCTTACCACTTAGCCATCTTGAAAGCTTGTTGCACCCATATAATTTTTTCCTTTCTTTCCTTTCCTTTCCTTTCCTTTCCTTTCCTTTCCTTTCCTTTCCTTTCCTTTCCTTTCCTTTCCTTTCCTTTCCTTTCCTTTCCTTTCCTTTCCTTTCCTTTCCTTTCCTTTCCTTTCCTTTCCTTTCCTTTCCTTTCCTTTCCTTTCCTTTCCTTTCCTTTCCTTTCCTTTCCTTTCCTTTCCTTTCCTTTCCTTTCCTTTCCTTCCCTTCCCTTCCCTTCCCTTCCCTTCCCTTCCCTTCCCTTCCCTTCCCTTCCCTTCCCTTCCCTTCCCTTCCCTTCCCTTCCCTTCCCTTCCCTTCCCTTCCCTTCCCTTCCCTTCCCTTCCCTTCCCTTCCCTTTCCTTCCCCTTCCCCTTCCCCTTCCCCTTCCCCTTCCCCATCCCCTTCCCCTTCCCCTTCCCCTTCCCCTTCCCCTTCCCCTTCCCCTTCCCCTTCCCCATCCCCTTCCCCTTCCCCTTCCCCATCCCCATCCCCTTCCCCATCCCCTTCCCCATCCCCTTCCCTTGTTAGAAATGTGTAAAAGGTCTGTTTTTCATGGAAAGCATGATTAGCAGCTTGAGCAAGATGGTATATATACAAACAGTGTGTGATTTTCCTCACACCTATTTGCAGTGGATGTATGGCACTCTTGCCTCTTTCAGCCCCGTGCTTCTCCAGAGCAGAAGAAGCCACTTGTCTGTGTGTGCTGATGTGGCTGCGCAAACTCCTGGAGAAGAGGAGATGCCATTGCCCTGAAGCTGCCTAGCACTTACTGTTAGGCAGTGCCCCCCTGACAATAAATCAGCTGTTTAAAATGTCCTATTCTTGTCTATGCTTTCTGCTTCTTTTTGTGGCATTTGTTGGGTGTGTGTGGAAGCCTGTATCTCCTGTACAGTGTGGCTAGTTTCCTCTGAGTATGACATGCTCCTTTGTGCTGTACTCGTGGGCATCAGGTTGCATTTCCCTTCTGACCTCAGTTTTTCTTATGCGAGGGTGGAATACGCTTGTTGGGAAGCTCAGCTTTAGGGCTGGGATAGGATGTCAAGAACCTGTGCTTGCTGTGGAGCACAAAATGGTCATGGAAAAGAGTACAAAGGATTATTATTCACTTGGTCTGCAAAATACTAGCCTCATGGCATTTTCAGAGACAACCAGCTACTTGTTGGAAGCGTGGGCCCTCCATATGCATACTGAGACAAAATTTTTTATAGGTCTACAGAGATGCATAAGTGTATAGAACTAGAAGAACTGGAAATTAATAGTAACCCAGATAGTGCCTGGCTACCTACCCGGCCTGGTGGGAAGGAGAGGGCAGTGGTGGCGTTACTTAGAGAAGGGATCGGTTATTGACAGCTGCTGCAGTGACAGTGCTTCTGCCTCATGTGGCAGAGGAGAACTGAGACAGGGGCTGTGGTGAGTGGGGGGAGAGTCACTGCTCAGCTGGTTGGACTGCTGGCTTTCTCTTGGGTGCTGGCCTTCTGGAGGTGACTAACACCAGCACTGCTGGCTTGCCACGACACCTTAAAGCTGTCATTTGTCTTTGATGTCTTTGAATCAGCATATCGAGCTTCTGGCCTTGAGGGAGGTCAAGACACAGAGTTTGGTGAGAAGGCTGGATGATCATACAGAAGTCATTCAGCTGATGTCACAGCTGAAAGGCCTGTGAAATCAGAAGCTGCATGCATTTGCATTCTGGCCTGAGAAAAAGACTTAGCTCTGTACTGTCTGCTTGGCCTCCTGCTATGACAGAGATTGTTTTGAGTTTTGCAGCCTGAGCTGCTTATCCACTTGGGATCATAAAAGCACTTCACTTTTTGGTCAGCTATGAAGACAAGTCCCTGTAGAGTTGATGGTTCTGAAGCTGAACATTAAACAGCTCCCAGTTGCTATTGTTCTGGAACTAGAGAATATGACACTTGATCCATTTCTTTAAGTATTGAACAGGGAAGTATATTCTCATTTTGATTTGGCAGCTTGTTTGCAAAATCAAGTCTTTCAACTCCTGTACCCAACACTTTCCATTCAGCTGACCTTCATGTAAAAGTTGGCACCAGGAGTCTGTGATGGATGAGATTCTCACTGTATCACTAAGTTCATTCTCTGAATTTCTGCCAGCTGAACAGCATAAAGTACATATAATGCCTTCTTTAACTCAGTGATCAAGTATTTTCTGTTTGCTTGCATTGAAACCAAGACAAACTGTGACTTATGCAAGAAGGGCTGCTGGGGAAACATGTGTGGGCAGGTGGAAACCAGGGGCAGGAAAGTCAGCATGACTGAGGAGACCAGTTGGTGTTTTATGGAAGGGAGCATCCCTCTTCATAAGTGATGAATGCATGCAACCTGGAAAAAAACTCAAATTGTTCAACATCATCAGTTCCTTCTCTTCCTGTCCTAAACACCAGCCCTCCTTGAACAGACTGCAATGGTTTTCCCATACAGATACAGGTCAGAAATCAGGCTCATGGGCTGCAGCCATCCCTTTTGTTGTCATTTTGAGTTCATAGCCCAAAGCCAGTGAGCTGCAATTGTGAACAATCTCCTGCAGTATGGGGCTGATGCTGGTATTGCTCTATGATCAGAAACCGAGGATAGGAATCTGAACCTCACCCTCCAAACTTTGGGCCATTTGAGTCTCTGGAATGAAAACTCACTATCTAACCTGTGTGTTACTATAGGACACACTGCCATGTCTAGTTTTTGCTGACAAGAGCTTCCACAGTGACCAACACAAAAGAAAGAAGTGATTCTTCATATTCAGTTGTACTGAGATATTATGGTGTAAGAATTGGAAGAACGAACAGTTACGTTGGAAGAGGGCAGTGATCCTTTTCCCAGTCTTTGTAAAAAATAATTACAGCTGAAATTGACCCAAGGAAAAGCAAAAAAAAATCTGCATAGGCAAGACTACTGATGTGTACACCAACTGGAGCCTATTAAGACATGTACTTGTCCTTGCATGATAAAGTCTAGATGTAAATTTAGAAGCGATACAAACATTTCAGGAATGCCAGATTTCACAGTCACACTGTCTACCTGACAGACTGTGCATCTATACCTCACTGTAGTTGGCCCAATCTGGGCTTAAAACAGTGAGTAGATTTTTCACTTATTCATTAGAAATCCAGTTGGGCAGGGAATGGGTTAGTTAAACTCGTACCATGTGTGATATACAGTTTCTGTGTTTGTGGATCAACACCTAATAGTGGCATGTATTACACCCAGGCTGGTTTTCATCTACCCATTGTATTTCCACACAAAGAATCTCTTACATGCGTTGGCCATGGCCAGACTCCTCTTTTCTAAGTCAGACAGAAAACATGGGTGAACCGTCCACCTTCAGAGGTGGTTTGCCTCTGGGTGATGGAAAGCACACTGGGAGTTGGTTCTCTGTGGAAAGATGCTGTAAGTAGCCATAGAGTTATTGGATCATAGATCTAGAAAGATCAGAGTTATGTACACAGATAGGAAAACAAAATCTTAGTGTAAAATATGTATAGACAAGACCAACTCCTTTCAAGCAATTTTAGACTTGCAGTAGTGTAAGCTGAAAAAAATAATCAGAAGCTCTTAGTAAGTCACTTGGAGATCTCAAAGATACAGGAGCTTTTCACTTTAACCTGCATGGAAAATCACCTGTTATTTAACATTTTAATTATTTTATAGACTTCATTTACACTTGCTACTATTTCAGCTGTCCTTACCTTGCAGAGGCAGTACTGCTTCCTCTGCTATATGCTCAAACACATTTATTAACTGGAACTTAGTGCTGTGTGACAGAGCTGTAGAGTAGAACTGCGGTGGCACCGAGGCTTGGACAGCACCCCTGGAGAGCATCCAGTCTCACCTCTGCCCATAGCAGGTTGACCACTGCAGGTTGCTCAGGGCTGTGTTCAGTTGGGTTTGAATATCTCTGAGGTCAGAGACTTCACAAACTCTCTGGACAGCCTGTTCCACTGTCAGACCATCTGTGCAGGAAAAAAAAAATAAGTCCATTTTAAATGTAATTTCCTGCCTCTTGTAATGTCCTGGACACCACTGCAAGATCAGTCTTCTTTGCTCCCACCATCTTTGCTCCCACTATCTGTACACAGTGATAAGGCCCCCTGCTCCGAGCCTTCTCTACTCCAGGCTGGACAGACCCCTCTCTCTCAGTGTTTCCTCACATGAGAGGTGCTCTAGTCCATCATCTTCAAGGCACCTTTGCTGGACTCACTCCGGTATGTCCTTTTGTACTGCGGCGTCCAGCACTGGACACAGTACTCCAGATGTGTCTCACTGACACTGAGTAGAGAGGAGTGATCACCTTCCTCTGTGTGTTGGTAACAGTGCCAAATGACGACCAGGATGCTGTTGGATACACTTGCTGAGGAGCACACTACTGCTTTCAGATCAGCTCAGTGCTGGCCACCAGGACCACCCTGACTCAGTACATGTGACTCAGGACTTGTATTTTGCAATACTACCGTCATCTGCACTAGAATTAAATAAACTCCCCTGTGTTAAATCACTGCACACCGAATCACAATGAAGTAAGTGCAAAAATAAATGATTCGCTATGACTTTAGTACTGCAAGGTCTGAAAAGAAAAGAAAAAACGAATAGTTGTTAAATTCTGAAAGCATAATAACAACCATACTGCAAAACCATGCAAACCTGAGATTAAGATGATGTTAAAAGTTCAACTCAGGCTCAAGTTCATGTAGTGGCATAGAACATGATTAAAAAGCTTTCTGTTAGAAAGGGCTGAATTCCCTGAGCTTCAAACATAATGTCCATCTCTTCAGTCACCATGAGTCCCCCCCATTTAACTCTTTCATAAATGTACTGAAAAAAACTGGACTCTATCATAGCTTACAACGATTTACGTTATGACTCTGGCAAACTAGTCTAGGATTCAAGTTCAGGAACAAAGGGTTTCATATCAAAATTGCTTTATCACTCATCTGACTCTAGGATGTGCCTGGAGGGAGCTGGCAATCTGGTCTCTTTTGGAAACTATCTTGGTGTGATAGGAAGGTACAGAGGAAAATAAGACCAAAATTGGCAGGGAGGACTCTACCTAGTGGTTGGTGGGTCAACCCCACCAGAATTCCACCGCCTGCCTGGCCACAGAGGGGCAACTAGCCATCTTCATGCCAGTGGATGGGTGGTAGCCAGGAGAACCCTGACAGGGTTTTTCAGTCAAAACATTGATAGCTTTTTCAGACAGTGTACTATACTCCAATGCAAAACATCTTGCTTACAAAGCTGCCATGTCCTGTGTGAGTAGCAATTCTGGGCTAACTGTTTGCAGATGTAGCAGTGAAGGATCATGCTCTGCTGGGTACAGGGGATTTAGGCAGTGGCTCTGCAATGCAAATGAGTGAGAGGAAAAAATCTTTGGGATAAAACTCTTTTTTTCAGCTCATTAAATTCCTTGCTTAGAATTAGAGGAGAGCTACTCAAGGATTTTGAACTCAAAAAAATCCTGAGAATAAATCCATGGGGTTGTAAGTCTTATTTGTAATAATTTAACCTGAAAGCAATGATGATGTAGCCAACCACAAATGGGTTTGCATCTAACAGAAAAGAATATGACCAGAAGGTTATGCTGAGTGCATGATCTTCTGTAATTTATGGTAACCAGTAATAAGTCCAGGCTTACAGAAAGGAAAGCATACACATGTTAACAACGGGGTCCCTGTAGCAATGTCTCAATTCAGCTTCTGGTGTTACACCCACGCAGCGTGCTCCAAGTTGTCTTATTTGTGGGAACAGGATGGGAAGGGGCAAGGGAAATCTCTGCAAAGCAGTAATAAAAGTGAGCTTGTCTTTGCACTCCACTATTTCTTACTGCTCACTGCACAACAGCTCACACTTCCTTCCCACAGCACCAAAGCACACACTTGGTTGATGTGGGTTGATACCATTCCAGCAGGTACACAGGAAGTAGAAGACTGGCATGTGTTTTCTTAGCTGGCTTTGCTTTCACTTTTACTTATCACTCACCTTGACACCTCCAAATGCAAATCAAGCCCTTTTGCAAGTGACACATTGCTTGAAGCTGGGGTCCCAGCAGAAGGATTACTTTGCGTAGGATTCTCTGTAGCTCAGCTAATAAAAGTAGAGCTTGTCCTATCACTTTTTCTCCTGACATGGAGACATCTGTACAGCGTATTTTCTCTATCTAACTGACTGTATCTGTGACCTTGTTGAATTTGTTATATTTGAGGTGGCTGCAGTCTGGAAGTGTATCTGAAAAAGTTTCAAACGTGGAAAGAAGTAAACACAAAATGTTTTGAGAAACCAGACTGAAGAAGTTTTTAATCTCATGTGCTTTCCCTGTCATCCTCTCCCACATAGTTAATCTCATGTACCTTTCTAAGATCCTTCCTTTCCTGTTATCTGTGATACAGTTTTCTGTCTAGCACATACCAGTGACTCCAACGTAAATGCTGGGGTCTGTGCTTCTCTTTACACATTGCAGCAGCTGAGTACCGGCACTACTTGTTGTGTTCAGGATTGGGTTCTTGTGTGGCAAAGCAGCCTACTCCAGAGTGGCTTGGAAAGGCTTTCTACAAAGGAGCCAGCTCAGCATGCTTGTGTGCAAGCTGCAAAATAAACATGGAATAATAACAACATATCTCCTACAGCTGGGAAATGCCTCATGCGGATGAGGATAATCCATTCATTAGGTTCTGAACACAAAGTCCCACCAGAGAGTGTCATAAATCCATGTGATGTCCCTGCATGCTGGATTTTTCATTTGGGCATATAAAGGAACTGAAAAATGTGTAAAATGAAAATCACATGTACTCCAAAGCAGCTCCACAGCACTGGAAGCTGGTAACATCTGAAAGTGAGTAAGCAAAACTGACACAAAGATGTGCTCTTAGCCAATTTACTGCAAAGGGTAAAGATCATGCTGCACCTGAGTCAAAACAGGGTAGGCACTGCTCCCTAGTGACTGTACATCCTAAGAGTCTCCTGTGTGCTGATTATATCAGAAAATGTATGGAATACATTACAATTATGAATGTTCCTCTGACATGTTATTTCAGAAAAGACCATGAGAGTAGGATGAAATACAGGCCTCAGGCTTCCAACCTGCAGTCATAACTGACCCAATTTCCATTGCTGTCAAAGACAAAGCAGAGATGTTCATCTCCACACAGCTACTTGTTAAAGAGAGAAGTACGCTGACAGAATGAAGGTTTTCAGCAAAAACAATTCCAAACTTTTCCAAAACATTGTGCTTTCTGGTACTTGTTTGGAGTTAACAGCTGAGTCTAGAAGCCAGGTCTCCAAAATGCTTACATGGTGCATTCTGCAGTTGCACACATGAGCATGCTTAAATGGAAGTGTTTTATCTCCAAATTGCCAGCCCATTGATTTGCTCAAGACCTTTTGAAATGTGGCTTAAACCTTTAAAGACAAAAATAAAAGAAAAAAAAAAGAAAGACTGACTCAGTCCTATGGCTGATGTTTGAATATGCAGCTGATCTGTTTATGTCCTTCCTACAGTTATCTTGGAACATTCTGTCCTTGCTGGTTTTTTTTTTATATTCAGGAAATGCATTATTGTGTTAAGCAAACATACTGTAGTGTTTGGGAGATTAAAACCATGAGGCAAAAAGCCGAGGTACATGCAGAGACTTGGACTTGTAGTGGAGGGAAAATGAAAGCCATCTGCTGTGCATCTAACTACTAATGAAGTCTATTAAAAGAAGATACAGTGAATATTGGGACTCATGTTTGGACCAAAAGAAAGGCCAGAAATTGTGTGTTCAGCATATCCCAGGGGACAGTGCCTGCATGTAAGAAAAAGTCAGCTAACTTCTGTCAAGCCATCTTTAGAGCACATCAACCCTGCAAATCTCTTCTGCTTGATAAAGTCTTCTAGATTTTAGATGGTCAAATGAAATGTGTTGATGGTGTAGAAGCCATCACCATTTTCAGCCCTGCTTGGCAGCTCCTTGCTTTGGCAGGGAGTTTGGTGACTGGTTAGACTGAGCAGGAAATAAACACAGACCATCTGCTCCTAAGAGAGGGGCAGAGCTATTCTGAATGAGCTGGTGATGGTCTATATTTTCCTCTGCTGTCTGAAGAGAATTCAGATTCACAGAGCCAGGAGACAGGGAGCATCTAGCATGGTGAAACAGGTAAAACATGGAGCATCTGGCATCTGTTTTTTTTTTTTTAAGAAAACCTTTTACCCAAGAAAAGGGTTGCATCTCAGAAAGCCATCCAGGGACAACAATATCTGGTGGGCTGTTCCTAGTCATTCCATGTCTTAGTAGATTGTATAAACCTTGTTTTAGACAAACAAAGAGATGGCTCCCATATTTCAGCCTGGTTTTTTACAGACTACAGGAGGACAACATCCTGTGCAACCAGGATTTCTGTCTCTGCTTTGGACAACTTAATGCTGAGTTTGTGGCTTAGTCCTTCAGCTGTTTGCCTTGGGAAGTTTGGGAAAAGCAGCAATAGCTTTCCAAAGATCTAGTTTGCTGTATGGGGGTCTGCAGTGGATTGGCCCTGGATACACTGCAGGTGTGCTGTGTGAACTGAAGGTTCAATTCTGCTCCTACCAAAGCTGCTGGTGAAACCTTTCTCTCCGTTCCTCACCTGAAAAGTGGGAGAAGAGCACTTCACAAACAAGGATGGATGTGATGGGGTAATGCTCTGGTGTCAGGAGCCTTGGTGCCATGAAAATTTTGTCGAAGGCCTAATTAATGTACTTGCTTCTGGGTGGGGAGAGGAAAGACTGAATTTGCTGAGGCAGCTGCTGTTTCAGTGTCTTCTTGCCAAACTAACAGCCTAATGTGCTGTTTCTTCCTGCTAAGAGGAAACACGTGCTAATAAATTATTGAAAATGAGCACCCAGCGATACAGATCACTGGATTAATGAAGTTATGCAAGACCCTCCCAGTGCACTCACAGCATATACAGGATTCTAGAGCACTGATAATCTTTCCAGGCAGGGGGAGCACGGGGCACTGTGTCCTGTCTAATAGCAGAGACCTCGCTGTGGGACCTAATTTGGGAAAATTTGTTCAACTTTTTGGTCTCTCCTCTACACCTCTTACTGAGGGTTGAGACACCTTGCTAGGCTTGTCAAACTTCAGTGATAAACACTGTATATCCTTTATTACTCTGATATCGCAAAGTACTTTGTAAGGACACTAACAGGCCCCAACCCATGAGGAGGCACTGCAGTGGTTCAGGGGGAGATTAGGGACCTTTGGTTGCTCTGAATTTGGATGGCTTCTGGAGATGGCAGGGTGAAGCAGGCTGCAGGAGCGACCAGGGCAGATCCCTTGCCCTGAGGTGTCCGCAGGTGGACATGGTCATCAGCAACATCTCACCAAGGGCTGAAAGCGGTGAGGAGGTTGGTCTTGCGGTCTGCCCAGCAATATACCCTGAGGCAGAGCCGCATCCAGACACCCAACACAAGCATTTCTACTCTCTTCTCTCATCACTAACCCACACTGTCTTTGGTAACATAACCTTAACCCAATATAATAAAAACAAGCTTCCACATGCTGTAATCACTAGATGTATTCCCCCTCAGATGGGACATGCACATGAAAAGAGTGAAGGACAGACCAAGGATGAGAAAGGAGCCATGTAAAATCACTTTAGCATGTGACTGCTAACACCAAAAATCCTCAACATTTATTGCATGATGCTTAGTAGTCTATTTTAGCCTTCAAATGCTTTGCAGAGTCAGCAGGGGGACAAGCAGGCCTCTTGTGAGAAGCCTAGCTTGGAGCTGACTGAAACATGCTGTGAAATGTGCAATGCTCAGTGAAATTTCTTCAGGACTCACCTTAAAAGCAGCAGGCTGAATGGTGAACCCTGACTGAACTTTGACTGAAGTGTTTACTTCAGAGTAATCAAGTGACTAAGATAATAATACTGATAATGTTCATCATCATCTTTGCCATTGCAATAGCATTACAACAATAGCTAGATAGATACTTTCAAAGCTTCTTGGAAGGACTTATAATTTACACCCCATAGCTGAAATACAGATTCTGATGCACTGGTATGATACATCTGTGCTCCTGACTTTTTAACCATAGAGTGCTAGTTTATTGCTGAGCTTAAGGATAAAAGAAGCAAGAAATGAAAGTAAAAAAAAAAAAAAAAGAAAAAAAGAAAGGAAAAAAGAGGTTTCCTCTCTACTAAGTACATTCAGATGTCAGCCTCCAAAAGCCTCATACAATGTTTAATTCCCAGGTTATTTTACCTTTCTGCTTATGAAATAGGTTTAATCACAAAAGGGCTGGGTTTTAGAATGGAGAAATGTTGTTTGCAGATATTGTCAATAAAGTAATAGCTGCTGTGTATCAGCACTAGTATGTCAAAACTTTGAAAAGGACAGGTTTGTGAAATAACCGTGCTTGAGTGTGCCATCAGTCCTTGTTTGGATAAAAGTTTTCAAGGATATCAAGGTTGGAGACGAGAAGTCCAACAGTGATTTGTGCTACTCATGAACATACAACTGCTCCAAAAAAGTACTTTTACTGTCAGCTGTTGTCTAGGGGGAAACATAGCTGACTGCAGGACAGCATTTTGAGTTTGTGACATCTTCCAGACTGAATGCAAATAAAACTGCCAAAAGCTCTCAAGAAAACAATTTATGTTTCGATGTCTAGTGTCCTTGCTGGCAGGGTGCAGAGGGTTCCCACTGCGTATGTTTCCACTCAGGTGTTCAAATATGGCATCTACCTGTACACCTGACAGATACTCACTACACAACAGCACACAAGTGAATATCGCAACTCTTCATTGAAAGTGATAGTGTTAATCTCCCTTACATGGTTTAGTTTAGCTAAAAAAAGCATATTTGAGCCAGATTTCAGCTAAATCCAGCCTGCTTCTACCAGTCTCAGAGACAAACATGATTTGAATGGTTTTTGTATTTTTACCACCCCTTGGTGCTGCTCCTGACTCTGGAGGTCGTCTGGGACCATGGCATTTGGCTTCTTTAGTGGAGAACCTGAACATCTCAGCAGAAATTTTATGATCCCACAAAAGCCTTAGTGTGATAACAGGAAGGGTGTATAGATACTTAAGTCTAAATTTAAATTTGAAAAGCCTGATTATTTTGTGAGCTGCTTTTAAGTATATAGGATGTCTTCTTTCTGCTTTAGCCTCCTGGCTCACTTTTCTGAGCATCATTTCTCCTCAAATACAGGAATTGCTGTAGCTGCTGTAAGTCATCTGACCCAACCACAGAGCAACACCTCTTCCCAAGCATACTCTCAGGTTTTAATTGCAATTTACAGCAGAGATTGTGGGGAAACAATATGTGCAACTGAACAACATCAATGTCAGTATGCAAATCAACACATTCTACCTTGTGCTTTGCTTCTCTGTCTATGTGTCTGGAAGCTACTTTCTTTCCTACAGCCTCCTACACTTCTTGGGAGAGTCTAGCAAGGCAATTTGTTCTTCTTTGCTCCATTTTGTACAGGTGTGGTAGCCTTAACAGAGGTATGTACTTTGTGGCCTGTCTTTATTAAAGAGCTACATTCAGAAATAGGTTGGTTGCTCAAAGCCTAATAACAAGCGAAGTATAGAGATGGGGCTAGAGACTGTTGCAGCTGTCTTTTGCGCACAAGTAACTTTTAAGGGTTGTTGCAGGTAGTTCTGTCTTCTCCTGCGGGAGAGACTGTGAGGTGTTTGAAAGCACTTCTATGAAAGCTGCATGCACGCATACTTTAGCAAGGCACGAAGGGGTCCCTCATGCTTCCCTGTGTGAGCTGGCCAGCAGCAAGAGAGTAGCAAGTACTGTTCCTGAAAAGACTAAATAGGCACAAATGGAGTGGTTGAGGCAGGAATTTCACTTTTTTGATGCCTGTTTGCACAAGTATCAGGTTGTGATTACATTTCTCCCCTGGTAAATGCAAACTCTCCCTGAAGGGTGCCACAGTATGTGGTCAGATAGCCACAGGAAGGGAACAATAAATGGATCTGAAGTGTAGCTGCAAACCTTTAAGCTAAACTGAAGGGATTACATAGATAGGAGAACAGACCTCCTGCTTTCACACCAGTACTGCCAAGATAAGGAGTTATGTGTAAGCCCCTCATGATCTTTCCCTTGACTTCTTTCTGGTCTTCAGAGCCTCTCCTGCACACTGCCAGAGACCTCCTGAGCCTGCTGCTCCCATCTCCTCCTTGAAGCATTCACTGTTTCCTTGCTAGGGACATGCAGCTTCTCAGGTCCCTCTGCCTGAAGCAAACCATTTGGTCATTCTCTTTAGAGTGATCACCAGTGAACTAAGCAATAGGGCTGACATATAAGCTATAGACGTTTGGCCTTGTAGTTGGCACCTGTGGATATGGCTCTGGCAGCTAATAAATCACAATAGGGCTGATGAGCCTCTGACTCTTGCTAGATTCTGCAGGTGCTCAGCACCAGAGCAGGGTTTGTCCCTCAGTTTCACTCCCTGCTGACGCTGCCTTGGCTGACGGTTGAGGGAAATGCCAAGCAGCCAGAAATGGGACATGTATAGCTGACTGGAAACTGTTCTGTACCTTCCCTCAAAGGAGTAAAAGCTATTCTCTGGACACAAAGCTAATGCTGATGGTCAGTGCAAAGGAGAAAGGAGCACTATCAACTTCTTAGCAGCCTTCCTTCCTGACAGCTTTGACGTGCTTCATATGGTGCTTGAGGAGTTTCTATGACAGCAGGTGATGAGGAGGGTTTTGTTGCTGCTGAGCACTCTTTCTTCAGGTCAGTATGTGATCGAGTCACCACGTGTTCCTTTGTCGCTGCTACTGTGGAGTTCTGTCCCCTATTTGATCCTGCAGCCACTCCTTCCTGAGCTGTGTCCACCTCAAGACTAGTAGCTGGTCTTCTGCTGTAACTACTCCAACACAGGTTCATGCCCTCTCTCTGCTGTCTTCCAGCTCTCCTCAGCATAGTTGGTCCCATCCACCTATTTCACACACCAAGCTTCTTCATCACAGACACCTTGTGACCATCTTTGATGAGGGTACTAGTGCCAGGGCTTCTGTGCTCCAGCAAAAGGTGCTCCTCTGCAGTCACCTGTATATTGTCTGTAGGCTGCTTGACTAATCTTCTCCCTTGTCAGGTCTTATTATTTTCTCCCATAAGACATTTCCTCTCTCAAAGGTTGTTTCTACCTCTTCTCAGCTCAGCAAATTGTGCTCAGATGAGCAGCAACTGAGCCTTAAACCCACTAATAGGCCCATCTTATTCCCTGTCATATGTTTTTTTCTATGTCATAGTATTGCTGTGATTCAAGTTTGATAATGCTTGCCTTTTATAACTGAGGCTATAGGACTTGCGTTCGTTATAGCAGTATCCTACTGTAAGCTTTCATGCTAGGTGTGAGTGATCCTCCTATACATCACAAATAATCTGACTTTAGAAAGTGGAGTGCTTCCATGTGGACGGATATGGGGTCGTAAGGACACATGAAGGCATGATTTGCAGGCTGGCAGTGCTAGCCCTCTGTCTGTTTCATGGTTTCCTGCCTGGTGAATTTGTACTTACACTTCACAGCTGGTGTTGTGTACCAGCAGGTCAGGCTCTGGATGGACTGGTCTGTGTGAACACTGCAGACACGTTCCCAGCTTCATGGCACTCACACGGCTGCTTAAAAGTAATGTTTTAGGCAAGGGCATAGTTATTATATACTTAAAGTCAGTTTTCAGCCTACAGCCATGTCTCTAGAGTGCCATTTTCTTGAGGTGATTAATAAATACTATGATCAACTTTGCTTGCTGCTGTAATAAGCTCAAATTTGTGAATAGGTAGGCTTCCCTTCGCTGATAGGTGATAAAAGAAGGTGCAATCACCTGAATCTTACGATGACCTTTGGCCAGTTCTTAAATGTTTTCTGCTATTGCCATCCAATGTAACTATACCTGTATTTTGAATAATGCTTCCATGATGCTTGAGATGCTCTTAATTAGATAGCAGTGGACATACATTTGAAAGATAATAATTAATGAGCTGCAAATAATCATTTACTCTGCACAAATGTGAACACTGACAACATCTACAAATAATATTTCAAATATGAATAGTTGTTTTAGGTGATGATCCACCCTCAGATATGTTCCTTTCTCTGCATCCGCTCACCATTTGTAAATGAATAAAAGAACAACAAACCATGAATTCATAATAACCATGGAGAAAAGGTGGTTTTCTCTCTCCCATTCCTTTTTAAGACAGAATCTGAATTTTTGCTTTGTGAGTTCACGTGTTCTCAGTCTTTATGACAAGCACGAATTACGGCTGCCTCCTTATCACCCCCTCGATTTAAACCAGACAAACGGGACTGTTTGGCGGCAGCTCCGGGGTGTTTGCGGCGGATGCGGCGGGATGGCAGCGCAGCTGTCTGTCTGACAGTCAGTCTGTCAGTCAGTCTGTCCGTCCGGCGTGTCCCCGCGGTGTCCCTGCCCCGGCTCACACCGCCGGGCCGCTGCTCCCGCTTCCCCCGCTGCCCACTAGATGACGCCTGTGATTTTACCAGCAGCTTGTCACCATGGGATAGGGAGATTTCACAGCTTCGTTCGTAATTTTCCAGATTTTCTGTGTGTGCGTGTGTGTAGAGGTGGTGCAAAGCGGCCTCGAGGTAGACTGAAAAGTTTTCTCACTGCTGTATACATGTAAGGACTGTGAGTCTGCAGAGATGTATTTTGTACTTTCACACCCTACACCACCTGGGTCGTGGAGTATCAGATTGTGAAGAGATGTGGTTAAATAACTTCACTGCTTGTTCAGGAGGGAAAAACACTTTGACACAACAAAAACAATTATGTCAACAAGTATAACCTGAGACTGAACTGAAGAAACAAAAGAATATTAAAAAACAGCAACAACATCAGCAAACAGGTAAATTGCTGGCATTCCATATTGTGGTGTAAGCCTTGTAGATATGTGCAGGAATAAACTTAATGGAGGATGGAGTCACCAGTCAGCAAAGTCCTCCAGCCTTTATATATACCTCAGGAGGGCATGCATTACGGCTACGTCAATGGCCTAGTTACAAATACCAAAGGGCAATCCATGTCACCTGCCTGCCTTTGCTGGGTTGGCATATCTGAGTCTATAAAAACAAGATGCGAATTTATTTAAAAAATACAGTGTAGTTAAGACTAATGGTAAATAAAGATCATAAAACTACAATTGACTAGCTAGTTACAGCTAGTTCATTTATTTAAATATCTTGATTGGTTTATAGCAGACAAATACAATTTCTTGCTCTGGGAGCAGGCGCTCCTGTTCCATTTTGTTATTTGTATTCTGAAAGTGACATTGGAAGTGTAGGTGAGGAAAATTAAAGCTGTCATACAGCAGCATGTTTCTTTGCCTGGGCAATACAGCCTTCAGTTTGTCAAGGCTAAAGGTTAAACCCTGTCACTTGAATGTTGAAGTGTGTGCTGGCTGTGGTAGGAGTCTGCAGTGAGAAACAGCACAAATGACATGCGGCTGTTCGCTCTGATGGACCTATGCCAGCTCCTGGAGTACTTCAAGAAGAAGAGGTAGAGAGGAAAGGTGGGTTTGAGTCAGGAGGAATTAAGTAATCATGATGCTAAATATAGTAAACACGCATGTATATCATCATTTCCAAGATGTCTTCTGAAAGATATTTCTTTCTGATATATTAGGAGGAACTGAAGCTTCTTTCAGATTGACCTTCCCTGGCTTTTGTTTTTAAATCCTGGGACTGTTGAGACTGTCAAGTCTTTCCTGGAACCTTTGCTGACAATCATCCTGGGACCTTCCGACATGTCAGTTCGGACCACTGTTGACCATTAATTGAAGGAGTAATTGTGCTGTATTATTATCTAGGATGTCTTTTCCTCTTGATATGTATGAATCATACTGAAAATGCCTCGAGAGTTTTAAATAGCCCCAATTAACCCAGGTTCACCCTCTTTGCTATCAATTATTGATACTAATCAGTGCTTCTACTGGTGTTTATAGCCCCTTCCATACTGTGCAAAACTCTTCCTTAATGTGAAAGCAGTAACAAGCAAGGAAATCGCCCTCCTTGTGCACTAGGAAGAAGCAAGAACGGGCACACGTCCAGCATTTTTTCCCTTTCACAAAAGCATCTGAGCAGCTTAGGTCAATGCATGGCTTTATACCTTCTGAGAACCATAACACTAGCATAATAACATTGCATTCACAGCATAGACAGGTCCCAACATGTGACTCCTCAGATTCGTCTGAAAAAATTCCCTTCCATGCAGCGGTACCTGTCTTTCTCTGCAGAAAAGCCTCAGTGAATCCAAGAATTCATGAAGGGAAGGAGATGTCTAGAGCATGGCCTGAATTGCTTCTCTTTCGCCTTAGTTGGGGAGAAAATGAACAGAAATGAATCTGAGATATTAACATCTGGCCCTGTGCACACTGTCCTGGGACATGATATGAGAAAAGTAACATTCCGGTCTGCAGTTTTTAAAAACATACAGGCTAGTATGTTGCCTGACACAGCACACTTTGTTTGGTTAAACAAGATCTATAAGCAAGCTTGTTAGACATGATTTTCCCCACAATAATAATTATTTTTAATCTTCTCCTGCAATAGCATTTGAGTAACTTCTGCCTCTGGCTAAACAGACAAGTTGAATTTCTTGGTCTCAAGGTAGCATCTAAAATACAGCTGGGCAATAACAAACCTGTTTTAAAAGCTTGAATTCAGTCACACAAAGCAGGAAGCAAGTTGTATAGTCTTCCTTTTTCTTCTAGTTCAGCACCAGAGCACCTCATGGCTGTGTGCAGCCTATGGGTGATGTGCAAAAGTACTCCTCTTGCTGTGCTAGGCATGAGAGTTTTGTGTGCTAGGTTGGGTCTGTGGTAGAACAAGAGCTGAATAAAACCCTGCTTTGGGTTGGTTGTTTGTCTTCTCATCGCCAAGCATGAGCAAGCCCGGGCATGAAAAGTCTGGTAAAGTTGCTGCATATAGACCACACATTGTGTATAAACCCAGACAGTTCTTTGTAGGGCTGTGCTGGGACCCCGGAGTTGTTTTACTGCAGAAAATGGTGTTTTGTTGAATAGAACTTCTCTGAGAAAGTAATCACATTCAAGCTGAAAGGACAATGAGTTCTCATTGTCAAATTTGTGACAAGTTGTTATGGAAAAGATTTCTGCTGTGGAGTGGCATGAAAATGACTTATTCCTTGTCCTTCTCCTTTCTGGGGCAGTCACACCTTTCCTGATGTGCTTGGTGGTTTAGGTTTCATTAAGAAACATTCTATTCCTCTTCAGTAGGTCTGTTCATAGCACATAAAGCTGGTAAAACCCAAATGCATAATACTGACTCGTGCGTTTCAGAGGCCATCCTGGAAACACTGATTTGGAAGCCTTGTACCTCAATGTTCATCACCCAGTCTTTCAGATTATGGCCGCGAAACCTCTCCCACGATGAATTTGTTCCTCACTTTCCAGTTTCATCAAATTCATGTCCGTTTTCTCATTGAACCTAGAAAGAAGAGGAGCCAGAATACATTCATCAACTCTAATTCATACTGAAGAAGTTCTTCTAAGGTTGGAAATCAGTAGAAACATATGTATAAAATGTGTTATTCAGCACAGTTAAGAAACAAAGCAGAAGGTAAATAAGAGGGGATGAAGTGTTACTTGCATATCTGCTGCCTTCAATGCCATTCAATCATAAAGCATTTAAAGAGGCTTTAAAAAATTAGTTTGGTCAGACATGTAAGACGTGTCCCACACAATACTTCGAAACAAGTGTTATTTGTAAAAGAGGTTTAAAAGCTACCCTCAAATGCACAGTACCTTGGATGAGGCAGATCCTTCCCACCTCTGGTGTTGCAAATAAAGTCTCTGTCCCTTTTTTGCACATTATCAAGCCACAAGACCCTACCTGTGCTTCACAAAGAGAAACTTTCCTAGTGTTTACACAGGTGGGCTAGGCAAGGGGGTGTGAAAGTGGTTGGCAGCTGTGCAAAAAGCTGATGTGAAACTTCGAGAACAAGTACATTTTCAGGGCTGAACTATTTAAATTATATATATATATATTTTTTTTTTTTTAAAGTGCAGTGAATTGCTTTCAAAAGATAAATATAACACTAACACAACCAGTCGGAGACTGCAATCTGGTATTCATTCCCTGAACACAACTCAGGGTGGCTCTTTAAACGTTCCCACCGTACCTGCAGCCACCGTACCTCCTCTCTGGCCTGCAAGGATTACCTGGGCAGGGTGAAAGCTTATCTCAGTTCCTCTGCTCTTGCAGGCCTTGGTCTTTCTGCTGGGGCTGCTGCTTATGTGACAGTCTGAACAGCTGGCGTGTAATGGGCATGTTCTGGAGGAGTCAACCTGGGGACTTAGACATGGAGGGGCTGCATTCCATGCAGGCATTCTTGGAATTGTGGTGTTAGGAACTGAGTTTTGGGGGGATGTCTCTGCAAATAGAAGGGAGAACAGCAACATGGGGCAGAGAGGGAAGTATGGCACCTTGTGGACACCTCAAATCTCCCAGGCTGTAGGGCTGGTGTGGGCATGGTGAACAGCAGCAGAGGCACTGTCACTATGTCCCAGGTACAGCAGAGGTGGACTCAAGCTGCGTGCAAAGCTTGGCACAAGGGGTGTGCTCAGTGAGCCCTCCTATCCTCTAAGGTCAGAGGTGAACACAAGAAGGGTTAATAATCACTGTCACCTCTGCTTAGGGCATTCTTGAGCTTTTGAGCCCTACCCCATTCACATATAAAATATAAGATAGAGAAGAAGGCAGGTGGAGGAAAGATTGGCCAAAGAGAAAGGGGTTGTAATGGAAATATGCTGCCCAGAGCAGAGAGGTAAATGTGTGGACCGTCCTGAATTAGTGTGTGGTCAAGGGTAGCATTCTATCCATGTGGTTGTTGAAGTGTACTTTGTTCTTTGACATAGACTCACATACTGTGAGTGTTGTCTGTGCTGGTGAGACCCAAGACTGACACTTTGTGGTTTGCATAGTAAGACCTTCTCAGAGGTAGCACATGGCATTTTTTTTAATGTATTTGGCCTCTAACAAAACACTGATCACTGCTACATGTCAACTTTGTCTAGACTGAGCTCAGATCCACCAAAAATTGCACGGACTCTGGAGGGAGACGTTTTTCCTTTTTGCCTTCATTGTGGGTTCCTGCAATTTTTGGTTCCACTGCCCAGGATCATCCTGGGAATTGAGAAGGGATCCCCACTCCCTGCTCAGCAGTGATTAATGATGCCATTTGTCACCCCCTGCTGCCCCACCATGGGTTGAATGTATTATTTCTCCACAAACTGTATACATCTCCAAGTTCCCTGGTTGAAACAAACATGGTGAGCAAAGAAGTGAGCTGGCCAAAGCCTCAGGAGCAATCCGTCTCAGGGTCATGGTTTAGGACTGAGTATTTTCTGGCTTCTGTTCTCCAGCTACAAAGATGCATTTCTCACATAATTAGTCATATATTATCACCCTTCCTTCAAGGTGGGTGTGTGGAATGGCATCAGCTAAAGTTTGTGTCCCCTCCATTGCCTTTGCTGGTCATTTTCTGTACCCGTATAAGCTCAGTGTCACAACAAGTTGCAAACATTCACCTGCATTTTCCAAGCTGTTGTGGTGCAAGACACATCCACTGGTGAGGGAGGGTGGTTAAGTATTTTTGCTTGTGATCAGCACAAAAAAAATGATTTTCTGGCTAGAGCTCTGTGAGAGAGCAACCTAATTTCTGGTCAGTCCCTCCCGTATCACCCTGCCTCTGGGAAGGGTGGGCAGGGGAGAAGGAGGTGCCCACTGCGACCTGGTGCCCGCACATGGGCCAGCAGCGAAGCTTGCAGCTGGGAACCCAGGCTGGGGTTGCCTTGGCCGTCCCCTCCGCAGCATCTGCAACATGTGCTTGTTAACCATGTTTGGACTGCTTAGTGTCAGGGCCTTTATTGTGCCAATTCTCCTACCTTTATAGGTCCTGCCACTTAAGCTAACAAAAAGTTTGTAAGGGAATAGGATATGAAACACATAAATAAAAGTATCAGGTATCCCTAAAGCATGTGTGGATTAAGCTGGTGAAAAGGTGAAATTTCTCTTCCCTGTGAGTTAATGCCTATTTTTCTTGGAAACTATACTTTGAGGGCTGCCCCCACCTTTTGCTAAAGTGATAAAAGATACATTTTCTTATCTGAATGCAATGACATTTTAAAAGGGTCCCTTTGTTGTATCTAAACCTGCATGTCAACAATTATACCTCTTATACAATTTTCTTCATATTTACTTAATATAACTCTACATTGTGTTGATATAAAACTAGACAGCATACTTTTAACTTCTCAGTACTTTTGTTGGATGAAAACCTTTACAATGCCAGACTAATCTTTCATGACTGACAGCATATTGGCTTGGCATGACAATTTAAATCCACGTTAGAATACGTTAATCCATCACCTGGCATTATGATACTTTTTTTTCACTCCTGGCTTCTAGACGCTGTAACTTTTGTTTCAAGCTGAGTGTTTTTAGAGGTCAGGTGTCTCACTTCCAACTCTTCTTTACAAAAGAGTTTTCAAACTATTTATTCCTAGATATCAGGAAGGTATTCTCAAAAGAAAGAATAAGAAATACCCTTTGAACATAACTTTTATTTTTCTAGCCTTTGTTAGGTAACTTACTCTGTTAATAATTTACTCTGTGAGTTTGAGCTGAAAAGGTTTATTCTACAGCTGCAAGAATGAAAAATTGGGTTGTTACTTTCTTCTAACAACAACAACAACAACAACAACAAAAAGGGCTACATTTTCACGAAAAAGCTCTCTGATATTAGCTGTATTTAGTACAAAAGAGAAGGAGACTTTATGATGTGGAAAGAGGAACCAAGTTAAATTTAAAATTCCTCCAAACCTTTCCTCTCCAGCCCCCAGCAGTAATCATCAACAGAAATTACATTGGGCAGCATTCTGCAAAACTGTACCTAGGAATATTGACCCTGATAGTGACACACTTTCCTCATTTGTTAGAGGACAACAAACATATAATCAGATTTGTTTTATTTATAACTCGTATAGAAAATACCACACTTACTGCTCTTCTGTGACCATTTGAATACAGGATTTGCTGACTTGATCTACCCATTGGATTAAATCTCCTCACAATACTTATTATCACCTTGTCATGAGCTGTGCTCAGAAAAGGGCAACAGGTTTAGATTGTGACTAAAACTGAACAGAAAGAGCTGCCAGAAGTGACAATGAACGTTACATGGCAGAAGCCGAAGGAAAATCCTGGGGTGTGTGTGTTGATGGCAGACTTCCTTGAAGGGCCAACTCACCTGTGTTTCTCTAAGACTACTTCTTCTGGGCCCTCATTGAGATCCTGGAGAAGGAGCAGACATAGAGAGACCCTATTATATGAGCCTGGGACAGAGTAAAGCTAGGAATTTACTTTTCCTTTTCCTTCGCTGTGAAGACTCATGGTGCTGCAGCACAACACTGGTACTAGCTTTGAACAAGCAAGATCATCGCTAAGCAGCCTTTTCCCCAGAAACTGGTGACTCATGGTCACACAGCTAGAAAAGAAGATGGGCTGAAAACACTTAAAAAGGAAAAATATCATGTAGTTATCAGCAAGGGTCAATACCGAAAAAAAAAACTTAAAAGGAGAATACAGTCCTTCCTTTCATCTACAACAGTAAAAAGGAAGAAAGGGGAAAAAACAGAGTTATTCAGAGGAGGTTATTAGGTAAATTTCCATGCTAGGAGCTGTCTAAAGAAAGAGTCAGAGTGTTATCAGGATTTGTTTTGACTAAAGACAGTATGAACTTTACTCATCAATGTAATCACAGAAAACAATTTGCGTGTGTCACTTTTGCTTGCCCATTTTCAGGGATAATGAGTTCCTGCTGGATTAGTCTGCCCTACACATTCTGCTACCACTGTTGACTGAAAACAAACCAAAGAGAAGTTTAAATCGTGCTATCTACAACCAGCCTGGAAAAGCATTACTGGAAGTGACTAATCCTGGCTTTGAGTGTCCAGTTAGCGTCTGCATGTGAACTGAACCACAGCTAGGAAAACCTGCCTGTGTCTATACCACATTTCAGGGTGGTAGTCTTTGACTCTTAAATGGCTGGCTCATACAACTGGGTAATGAACTTGGTACAGTTCAATGGCTTTAATGACTCAACAATAGACATTCTTAGTTTTGGTTTGAAATGTGTTACATATCAAGCTTACAAATAGCACAGGGAACTCAATCAGCCAAGTGAACATGAGCTGTGGTTGTCTGATGGCTGTTAGGAAAACAAATTCTAGTCAGTTGAACAGAAAATGAGGCAAAAGTTTCTGTCTTCCCATTGCTAATGTACCTGAAGAGAAGGAAGTGTTATGTATAATTAGACAGGAGGAAAAGGCCAAAAGAGGAAGAGAAAAGAGGGCATAAATGACTTATTGAGATTTTGAATGTCATAAAAGAAATCCCATGGCAGTAAAATATTCCAAAGCAGCGACATACAAGCATCACAGCTGGAGATTGGAAGGACATCTCAGATCATGGAGATCATCCACCTGAAAAGTTACAGCCATGATTTAGGACATATCAGATGTGCAGCCAGAGGTTAATTAGCTGGTGAATACCTCTCTGCACCCATACTAAGAAACCACTGTAGTCGATGTCTGTTGAACTTAACAGGGCTCACTGTTGCAAGAGTGACCTGAACCTCAGTTTGTCAGTTTTGGAGGGTGTTTAACAGGCCATTCATTATAACAGTGGATTAGCGGGGGATGAAAAATGTATCATTTCAGTTCTTCTCTCCCAGCAGCAAGCAACTGATGCCATGGCATGTTAGACATGTTTATTCAAGCAAACTCTATTCCTTTTACTTTTGCTGAATAAGTGCAAGTTCACCTTTGCAATATATAAATGTTGCCAACATACTGACAGCTCAAAAAGAAATGGGTGTTGTTGACTGCGATTGAATGGCTGTTCAACACAGTGGTGAAAGCACACAGAGCTGTGGCAAAGGTCTTACAGGTAACAGGTTTTCAGTAGCCATTCTTGAGTTCTCCTTTCCAGCTGCTGCTGTTACACAGGCAGTGACACTTACGTTAGCAACCAGCAAAGTGACCACCCACTTAAAACCTTGTTGCCCTGGGACTGTTCGAACAGTGCACCTGGGGGAGCAGTGATAATTCAGTGGGAGTCTTGACTTGCTGTGGAGTCTTTTTCATTACTCATTATGTGCCTTCTGTGCATGCTGCACAAAAGCAGGCCGGTGGCTAATCCATTGTTCAGGATGCAAACTCGAAACAACTCACTCTGTCACTCGAACTCAGTAAAGTGCAGACTGTTTCATGTGTGGTGAAGACAGCTTTTTTGCTGTTTTCCTCTTACCTTTACCTGGTTCGAGCTACGGTTGCAGTTTCAGAGGGTTATAATGCTGGTTTTGAGACAATACAACATAGCTCAGAATTTACCCCAAGAAACACCTCAGAAAGAAAATATGTTTTTGTAAACAGTGTTAATGTAGTATTACAGACTCTAAAAAATCAGCAATACCAAAAGCTCTGGTAATATATAGATGATTGTTTATAACCATGTCTATTTGTTCTTGCATTTACAGTTTGCTCCATCTTTCTCTTCTTCATCAGTGACTTTGCAAAAGACTCCAGCCACCTCGGTTCACAGTGCCCACCATCCATGTGTGGGCCACCAGAAATGTACGATTTATAATTCCTTGCCAGTGCCTGTTGACTGTGTCAAGTCCATGTGGCTCTCCTGGCAATTAGCCCTCATATACACTTGTTCTGTGTAAAGTATAGAATCACAGAATCATAAAACAGTTTGGGTTGGAAGGGACCTTTGAAGGTCATCTAGTCCAAGCCTCCTCCCCTGGTTATTTGTGTTTTGCTAGTGGAAAGTACAATAATTATCTCTATATTTTGGAAAAACTCCTCTGAGATACGTACGTTAACAGTTATTTCAGTTACATTTTGTAGCAAGGAAGGAGTAAAATAATAGGAAATATGGAGGTAGAGAATGTATTCAAGATGGCTCCTGTGATGACATTGACACCTTAATCACTTCTGCCATGATGGTGTTGATTAAGGTGTTGCTGGTGGTGAGACTGAAAGCTATGATCTTTAAGGGCTGCTGTCTAGACTGCATTGCTTTTCCTTTCATTTTAAAATGGGGTAAAAACCCACTGAAAAAAAATAATGTGTTCTGCCTGGGCTTGCTAATGAGAAGGAAAGGCCATGGCATTGAGGGAACTTTTTGTGTATGTAAAAAAAATGAACTCTCAGGTTCCTGTGGGAATGAAAAAACACTCAGAAACTGCAGACCTGTACCTGGTATCAAAAGAAGCATACTTGTGGTAAAATTTACAACCTTTAGTGGCACGAAAGGGAGGACTTGGACAACTGCACCAGAATTTTCAGGACTCACTAGAGCAGTGATCTCCCTCAATATATCCGCTGGAGCTTTCACCAGGCTTTGCCTGGGCTGTGTTTATAGGGCTGGAAGCCTCCCGGCAGAGGGTGTGCAGGATGACCAGTGCCCCACGGACGTGTGAGGAGGTCTGCTGCTGGAAGCCTGCTGTCAGGAGTTGAGGTGGGCAGTCTCAACAGTCGCTGCCCTTCTCTAGTTGTTAGACCTGAACCTCTGTTCATCCCTCAAGGGGGAAAAATAGGAGGGAAGGCAGGAGTGAATGGCAGGAGTGGAAGAAGAGTGCAAGAGACAAGTGACTGTGAGAAAAGAAGAAGGAGCAAAGAGGAGGGAAGGAAAGGAAGCCTGAGGAGCCATGCAGCTCTGACAGCAGGACATGTGATAACCTCTGCCCAGGTTTGGGACTGAGTCCTGCCAGGCATGCCCCTGGCAGGCCATCCTCTCACCATCAATATGTGGAACAGAAACTGGGCAATATCCAGCAGTGGCAGTCAGGACCTCCACTTCTTTTTAGCTGGTTTCCTGATTGTAAAGAGAAGTAAAATGGTCCTTTGAAGGAAATGTATGGCTTTCCCAGCTTGGCATCCCTTCAGCCTCCCATAGCTTCCATATAACGTCTCTGGAAGCAGATCAAGTGGCAACATAGACTATGTGAATGGAAGCCAAACCGCATCCTTAAGCAAAGTACTTGCTCCCTGAAGGGCGAAGTGCCAGAAACTTCATGGAGTCCATAGTTACAATCTCATTGCTACCAGTTGGGTCTGGATAGTGCACAGACATAATAATCGAGGGCAGCAGCATTAAATCCTGTGGTAAATAGCTATTTAAATAGGTTACCTCTTTTAAGAAATATTATTTTAATTTTGCTTCATTTTTAGTTTCTCTGTACCCTGAAATAACCCACATTTCTTTTCCTCTTTCCTTCTGTCCAAGTGCTCCATTCCTCAAGAAAAGAAGGACTTTGTCAAACTTGTCTCTGCAGGCATCTGGCTTCTACTGGGCTTTTTCCAGTTTGGCAAGAGCCTTCACAACCTTTCTGCACACTGGAGACGTGAAGAAAGTGGGTGAGGTGTTTGATATGGGAGACAGCTGCCTTGCAGGACAACTGGGACATGAGGATTCAGCGTGTTTAAGGAAGACCAGAGTGATGGAGCTGACACACTGATATTTGTGACATTGGTGTACTGAATTTCTTTCAAAACTAATGAGCTGGGTAACTGCTTCTGTTGTTACTGTTTAAATATTTAAATTATTCAAGGCTTTTTGATGTTTAGACATGGAATAGGAACAACAGAGGACAAGAAATAGCACTATCAAAAGTATTTCTCAGACTTTGATGCTGTCACAGAAAATCTCATAAATGACCTGTGGTATGTTGAACGTTTTCCAATAGTACTTGTGACTTTCAATGACTGTGAAGTGTATTTCATGGGCTTCAAAATGAAAATTGCTGAAAAGGAAATTATTTGACTTGGAAGAGAAAGAAAGTCTTAGTTCTACAGGAGGTCTCAATAAACTGAAGTGAAGCAATACGAAGAGAAGATGGTACAACTGTTTGTATGGCTGAATGTACATTATTTTTCTCAGAAGTATTGGCTTATTTCAGTCTGGAATAGCTTTACTTTTTAGACGTTGGTGTAATAACTGTACAGTTATACCTTCACTATGAATCTCTTTCCCTAAGTGCCTGAAAAAGAAATAAGTATTGAATATTTTACTATTCAATATTAATGTTTAATGTTTTTCTTTCAGAAGCCACATTCAGATAAATAAGCAACTTGTTACATGGGAGAAAAGAAAACAGTTGAAGTCCATATTGAGAAAGAGTTTTCTGCTGACAATCGATTAAGTAATTCCATCAGAAACAGTCTTGGTCTTGGCTCTAGACATCACACCATAAAAGCCAGTCAGTTTCTTGAGGTTTTTTTTTTTTTTTCCCCTTTAGACTTGCGCTAGAAGCTGAACCTCATCAATATATGATTTTACAACATTAGCCTATGTGTTTGGTGTCCTGAAACATAACAGAAGAGAGTGCTCTTGATGGAAGAACAGGGAATGGGGGGCAAAGGCAATGGATGGCTTCCAGCTGATTTGCTGAAGCAGAAATGCAGACAAGAAAAGACCCATCTTACTGCACATGGCAAAACCACGTGTTTATGCTCCTGCCCAATCAACTGGTGATTATGTCTTCTTTCCTTACCCATTTAGGTCAAAATGTACTTGGCATATCACTGAGAGAGTGTATGCAAGTATATTCTACTTGATAGTATGTGTTTTGCGCTTGTTTAGTTTGCTTTTCAGAATATTTGTATAAGAAAGAAGAATGTTGACTGTTCTGGAAAGACACTTTTGACTGCCCAGCATAGTACGTACTAACGAAAAACTGTCCTAATGTTCACAATAAGCTGCTTTCTGGAGTGTCCCTCTCAATGCCGACTTTTCTTGCTTGTGTAAATACCCTTCACTCATTTAAAGGGACAACAGTTTATCCCATTCAATCTCACTTCAAAACCTGGCCTTTGAAACTGCTCCTCTGCAATTACTGTTAGTGGGCAGCCAGATTACTAAGTGGTGCTCTTTTTTTTTTTTTTCCCTGCAAGGTCTGTATTGCAGTATCACTATTTTGGTTGTGAAAAACTGGCAGTATGTGATCTGAACAGAAGTTTAAGAAGTTACCATCGATCAGGTGAGGCACTGCAATATCCGTGGGCATGTTCCTAGTTTGCCTCAGTTGCAATCTAATTTGACATAACCTACACTCCCTTCATTATTTCTTACTCGTGGTGTGATGTTCCACCACAGGCAATATCCTCCTGAGATCCTTTAACTTCTTCGACACCATCTAACAATATGTCAAGGTAAATCAGAAAACAGGCACTTCCATATCTCATTGATTTCTCCCCTTTCCCATTTGGGCATACACAGTTACAGTTTCAAGCTCTAATTAGCAAGGTGTGCTTGTAAAACAGGCAGGCACAGCCATGTATTACATGTACCAGATAGATAAGTACATGACACGAATTATGTAATGCTACATATTGTTTCTTTTTATTGTAGCTGGGCAAACACTGTGAAAAAATCCCTTCTACAATAGTGTACTTAACTGCTAAGTCATTTGGCTTCAGCCATGTCAAACTTGTTTTTTGCTATGTGAATTTTTCTTTCACTGGGATGTTCTGTTCATCAATTTTTTTAGCACTTGTGTAGCTGTAGTGAAAGCTGTATGTGTAAATATTTGCTGAAACTGAGTTTTCAATATGCAGAAGTACTTACATGAGTTGTAGGTACTGGATCATTCAACTCATAAGTGTCAGACCCTCAGGAGTGTCTGTCTGGCACTCTGTGTGGCTCAAGAGAAGGCAACATTTGCAAAAGCAGCTCAGAGTTAATATTTCAGCTCCTTAGTACTACTGAATGCCGATATAATTCTGAAGACAAAAAGGATCATCAGGACTACTAGACCCTCAAGTCACCTTGTATCAGAAATTCTTTCTGCTCTTTCATGTTGCAGTCAAACCAGAAGGATAGAAAAAGGCACGAGAGAACTCCCTGAACTTACGGCAACTCCTGTCAGTATCCAGCTACGCCACTTGGAAATGTTTATTTTGCTATATGAGCTTTTGTCTCTGGAAGCTTGTCAAGTGACAAAGCAGGATCCTTGTTTTCCAGGATAAATAATTTTGGGGTGATAAAATTAAATACCATCACTCAGTTCCCTTCCAGAAAATTAATATTATGAACAGTTTTTCCAAGACAGGGTTTTGATGGGAAGGTACTACGCCCTTGAGTTTAAAAAAATTACAGATCTAGAAGTCTGGAGTTATCATTAAAAAGTGTGTAAAAATGACAGTCCTTCAAAACTATTCAAGTAAAACATAATGCAAGCATATTTACATTTGTTTGAAAAATGCTGTGCTCTTTTTTTACTTTGAAACCACAGCCTATTCCTCTTTCATGACCATTTTTTGTTATGATAAAGATGCCATATTGCTTCTTGTGCAAAAGTTACTAATACTGTAAATAACATTTAGGGTATTGGCTTGGACTTGCTCTGCCATAACTGATTTACTGCCTTGGGTGAGAAACCACATGGAACAGTGTCTGACCATAATTATAACCAATTGCACCTGTACCCCTCAAAGCAAATGCTACTAAAACCTCAACTCAGCATAATTCTGCTCTCAGTTGTGCTTGAAAAGAATAAATCACTGAACAGCTCCATGGAAAGAATGTGATTTTTTAGAGGAAATAAACATTTTTCATACACTGCTCCACAGCTCAGACAAATATGGGAGCCAAGAAACTAAAGACCCCTTGTGAGGTTGTAGGCTTGAGCTATACTGTTTGATTTGTCTTGCTGTGGTCACATCTCGGTTGCCCAGAGGAGCCTTTGGAAGTGTAACAGGACCCACCATTATTGTGTAAAATCTATCATGTTGAAACAGAAAAGATGTATTAAAATGTAATTTTTCCTCTACTTTTTATTTTTTCAAGAAAAAAGAAAAGAAATGGTTTGAATCACAAGGCAACTCATTTTGTTTTCTAGTCTAAATCTGTATCTTCATACGCCTTTTGGGGCTCTGTGACAGGATAATAGCTGTAGCTAAATTTTTTAGGGTAAGTTTGCTAGATTCAAAATGAAGCTTATTTTTACTTGCAAAGAATTGCAAAGTTTACTTTTTAAGTTCATTTGAGAGCAAATAAGAATAGATTACAGTTAAGCAGTGTTTGCTAAGCTGTATTTTAATTTTTTTTTTCAAGTATTTGCTGGGGAGAATGTCTTTCCAATGAAATGGAAATCTTCCTGAAAATACTTATTAACTTGGAGGAACTAAACATCAGCCCCTTCCAAACCCATTTTTTCCTTGTTTCATCTTTTTGAGAGAGATGAATGTAACAACAAAAAGAGGTAGATGTCTTTTTTTGTTTGTTTGTGTTGTTTTTTTTTTTTTTAAGTGGGTAAAAAGATAATTTTCTGAACAGCTGTGTTTCTTAAAGATCTACCATAATAAATCAGCATTTGTCAGTAACAAAAGCAAAGAATATATCACATATCAAGCATATTCCAGTTTCAAGCTGCCAAAGGATTATTGTAAACAACAGCAAGGAAAAATATATGTCAAAATGTATTAAAATACCTGACAGCCTTTCTTAAGTGAAAAGTAAACCCTACCCTGTTTCTGCGGATTGCGTTTCACTCTCTGCCAAGGCAAACTCATGAAAGTGCAGTTTGTCTGCTCTGTTTACACCTTCAGGTAGTGAGTGCACCCAGGCTCCTCAGACCAGGGGGAGCGCTTGGGATGTTTTGATGGAAATTCACGTAGAAGCAAAGAACTGGGGATGGAATTGGCCGGCCCGGACTTGCCCAAGCTTGGTCCAACCTATGTGCAGCACTGTGCTCAGCTGGGATCAGGAAGGCTGCGCTCCAGCACCCTATGTTTTACTCACTTAACCTCTCCAGACAACTGCACTGTATTTTGCCTGCCCCCACATATCACAACCCATCTCTGCCTTGTGCAGTGCTTTACCTGCATTTTGCTCCCAAGGATTGTCTATATGTCAGTAAAGCTGCCTAGGAATGTCGTTCCAGTTTTTCAGCTAGGTATTGCCATATGGTTCAGTTTTCACCCAGAAAAGATTAAGATACTTTTGAGTTTTTCTGATCTTTCAGAAGTAGTTCTGTATTTCCTCTGGCACATTAAGTGCGCAGGTCTATCACAGGGATTTTATGCTGGCTGCACATAATAGAAGATAGATATAAACCAGGGGCTCAGCTTTTCTGGTGGAAAATATGGTGAAGAACCCTGCCTAAATGATGTAGTTGTTCTTAGGTAGATGCACAAAAGGGGACTAATTCAGTTTTTCACTCTTTTTAGTCTTTTTTACTCTTTTCTAGATGAAATTTAACACCTGTTAACAGAAAAAAAAATTCATTTTTAGTCTGAAATATCTCTTAGTCTATTCTAATCTGCTGACTTTTTGTTCTGGAAAGTTTGGAAAGGAAACAAATGACAAAACATTCTTCCTGCTGCTCAGTTTTGAATGTGAGTGGCCTGCATGGCTGTTAAAAGCCTGGGCAGTGGTTGACAGGAATAATGATGTGTATGTTTTGTTGTTCTGGCTGCATGAGCCATGACGTTGTTCCATGAGACCACTCCAGAGAAGAAGTTTGGTTTTGTTTCCTGTAGTACTTTCAAGACTGTGCCTACAATTGACTGTTTCTAATGAGAGGTCCCAGAAGTTGTTTTGCTGGAGTGTTTACAGAGTGTAGAAAGGAAAGTGGCAAACGTTAATACAGTTTTTGGTCTGAGTGACAACTTGCATGCAGCTAGTAGGCTGGCTTTCCTTTCACAGGTAGTTCCTCAAAGTGTATAAGACTTAATGCTCAAAGACTTGCTCTCCTGTGACAAAACATCATGTTGCGAATGGCTGTAGGAAAACCATTCAGTGGCCTAGCATTGTGCTTTCCTTCCACAAGTAATCCCAGTCATCCTTGTAAGGAAGCCATTGCAGAGCCCACTCAGCAGTGACCTGCTGCATAGCCCAGGAGAGCAACCTCCGAGATCTTTTCCCATAAACTCTAGCTGAACCTAGTAAAATATTGGCCACTCTGCATGCTGCAGTAGATGAATGTGACCTCCATTTATCTTTCATATTAAAAATATTTTTTGTGATTTAAGGCATTCATTGCTTCCTTTTGCTGTCAAGGAAATGAAGGAAATACATTTCAGTAGCACTTTACAGAATGTACTTATCTTCAGTCATTGCTGTAAATATGCGGTGATCATATTGTTGCTGCACAAAATAAATCAGAATGTTTTGCCGGTTAGCTCACTCAAGTCTCAACTGAAGTTATGACTCGTGTCAGTCCTTCTGTTGTTAATAAACTTCTTAGCTACATCACATTTTTAATGCGTTTGACTATTTCACAGTTATAGCTAATAAAAAAGCATTGGAATAAAATCAAGGTCTGCCAGGTATCATTTTCATGTTTTATTTAGAACAGCATGGATCCTATAAATAATAATAGTGGTATTTGTCAAGTGCCTCACCCCTGCAGTGCTTGAAGTCCTGAAGGGAGGAATGAATGTGGTATTAGAGGTGACTGTCATCGGCGTATAATGACAAACAAACAAATGAAACACGATCATATAGAACCTAGGGAGAACGAAAAGAAAAATAATAAAGAAAGATCACAGAACCAGCATGTGGGAAATAGCTTAAAGTCAGTTACAGCTCAAAGGAGGTCTTCAGAGGTGGAAAGGCTTGAAAAGAGACGAAAGGTGAAACAAAGAGTCTGCTGCAGCAGAAACAGGGCAAGCTGCAGGTTTCAGGTGCTGCAAAAGTATGCATACACACATACACTCACTCACATGCTCCAGGGTGTGAGTCCAGACCTTTGGTGCCCCTAATTTGCTGAGATGATGTCAAGAAACAAGCCATTACAATATCAGGGTCTCATTAGACCTACTTAGCAAATGTATTGGCATTAGAGGTATCTGTGGATTACTTTCAAAACTAAGGCTGATGTCAAAGGTGAACGCTAATATCTCTGGCTTGCTGGCCCTGAAGTTGCTTGACTACTGTTGAAGAGTAACCCTTTAATTACCCTATAGTGCAGCACGCCTGACTTGCTGGTGTTGCCTGCAGTCTTGGGTTTTGGGAAGGTTTCTGGCTTCAGGCCTCTGACTGGCAGGCAGGATGCCAATGCACAGCCTTGCTGAGGCTCCTGGCCCAGCAGTCATGCCATGCTCGGCTCACACAAAAATGCATGGGATCTCCTTAAGAGGCTGCTGGCTCAGCTTGTGCTAAACAGATCAAAGTAGGAGGAAGAGACTGGGAGCTCTGGTGCTTCTGTGCAGTCCTGAGAGTTGTCATGTGAGTGAATGGTGCTGTAATGTATGTGAGAAGAGATGAATATTAGAGATGCTGCTGTACTTCAGGCTTATTTAAGCGTGCCCATATGAGCGGGGAGAGCGGGGAGGAGAAACGTGGAGAGGAAGTATCCCGTTACCTCTTCCACTCATCCAACTCCCTCTCCTCTTGCTTGTGAGCACCAGTTCTCCGCTAAGGGCTTTACCATGTCAGCTTTGCCAATGTGACCACATGTAGCAGTCTGCGTCAGGTCTAACTTTGTGCTGGTCTTTATTTTTTGTTTTCTCCTCCTTCTGTTCACTTTTTTTTTCTCTTTCTCCCTCTCTTGATTCTGTTATCATCCCTTTCCCTTCTGAAAACACCACTTCCTCCCCTACTCTTCCAGCTCCAGCACAGCTTTCCTTCAGCACCTTGACTCCTCGGATTCTTTTTTCAGCCCTCACTTTCATTTTTCAGCCACCAGGAAATTTTACACAGCCAAAGCCTTGTTCCTTCCCCAGCCGAAATGGGTCTGGGTGCTGAGATGCAGCATCCCCCTTGCACTGCTGCTCACTCCCACCATCCCCACAGGGTGCAGGTGGCACCTCTGTCTCCCCTTGTACCACAAGCAATAGTAGCCATGTCACGGAGATCCAAAACTGCAGGTCCTGTCCTGTTCTGTTTCCTTGGCTCCTCTGCCATGGGGAGCACCACTGTGCAGAAGCACAGAGTACACAGTGCCAGCGACCGCCGTGGAGAGAGAGAAAAAACACCTGGGAGGAAGCTGCTCCCTTACCACATTTCTGCAGTGAAACCTTGAACCAGAACATACGTGGTGAACTGACTAATTTGAATGTGACTGGTTTAAGTGGGTTTAGATTTCAACTAAAAATATTCACTCAGTCCTTGCCACAATCCTTCATATTGTGTCCATAGAGTTTATGGAAACACAAAGTTAATTGCTTGGGTGTTTCCAGAACTTCTCTGGTATTTAACTTAAGATAACACATGAGGAAGTGTGTTTGCAGTTGAACGTAAGTTCTTTTTTACATCCTCAGTTTATAGTACACAAATGTTATTTTTATAAAAAATTCTTCCTGGTCACTATAGTTAACTGGAGATCTCATTCAGACCGGATACAGAGGCTGTCTCCTCTCCGCAGAAGTCACACCCCTAGCTGGCACACTGCTAGGACAGCACTGCTAGTTGCAGTATAGCTGTACTAAGGGAAAACAGAAGACTGTACTGTGCACAGCTTTTGGTCTGACACCACCAGCAGTAACACATAGCTGCACATGAAAGAAAAACATGGTCGTAAGTGATCAAAACAGAGAGACTCAACTGGTAGTGAATATCAGAAAAAGAATGCTCTTTAATTTAAATATAATGAGTCTATGAAAGTGACATCCCTGATTCATCTCTCTGAACTAATGAAGTCAGTGGTGCTAAGGCCAGGGTACGCTTTTGGCTGTTTTGAGAAGGCACAATATCAATGATGAAAGTGGATAGTCTGAAGTGCAGTGACAGTGCCACTAACTTCTATAGTAAAAAGAGCCCTAAACAACCCCCAAAGTTGGAAATAGCAAAAAAAGAGAAGTTGTATCTCTAGCTGAGCTAGGAAAAAAAAAAAAAGAATAAGAAAAAAAAGAAAAATACATCAATATCAAATTGATCAAATGGGATGAGCCTAGTTCAGTCCAACTATTTGCTGAAATGTGGTCTGAGACACTCCGGCTGCAAGGCTGTCTAGAAGAAGTGAAAAGGACCACCTTACAGGTGGAGTGCCTCTGAAAGGTAAATTAAGAATTTCTACTATGACCTAAAAATTGCTTCTCTATTCTTTTGCACAAGCATCACCTAAGATATCAGGCCATATACATTAACTGTGCCTTTATTTCTGCCTCTTGTCAACAAGGATCAGGCTTTTTCAATCTACAGGTTGCCCAGAGAGATGATGAAATCTCTGTCACTGGAGATACAGAAGTTAAGTGAGCAGGGCTGAGCAACCTGGCTTCACTTCAAAATTGGCCCTGCTTTGTGCAGAGTATTAGACCACAAGCACCCAGTGGTCCCAGACAACCTAAATTGTCCCACATCTCTGTATGTTTGCCCTACCTGCTTTCTCCTGTAGAGTTTCAATAACTAAAAAAACCCCTCTACCTTAAAAATAGTGACCAAGAAATAGCCAGAAGTTAATTTCTCTCGTTGTTCGACAACATATCCCAGATCAACACCTCCAGGCGCTATAGAAAGGTGCACTGAGATGCATGAGGTTCATACCTTCTGGATGGTTGTGATGGGAGGAGGATGTACCACTGTCACATCCTTCCTCTTTCCCAGAGCAGGACATAAGCTTCTGGGTGAGTTTTTTAGTTTTCTACAAAGAAGTGGGATAAAAGGAGGGTAGCACTCCAGTTTACTAGTCTCAGATCAGTTATCCGTTATCTCTTCTTCCTTTCACCTGGATACATGAAGATTTTATACCCTAGCAGAATCTCTCTGTTCATTGCAAAGCCACATTTGCCTCATCGATGGTACGTGTGTACTTACAAGTGGCACCAGGATCAGGTGATAGGAATTATTTTTATCTTTAACAGAAGGTGACATAAAAATCTTTGTGACAGCTCAGCATTTTGCATTTTGTTTAGCAAACATAAATGTGAAGGATACTTGAGTATTATAGTGAACGAGCATTAAGGAAAGTTTCCAATACTACAATGAAATGGTAAGTTTCTGCTTTGCACATAAATCCCTGATGTCAGCATTCAAAACTAAGGAAGCTCTAGTACCCTAAGGAGATGTCAGCCATCTTCATAGCCTTTGGTGCATTTTGCCACTGCACAGTTTCAGGTGACAAAAATAACAGTAATCCCTGGATTTACATTTCAAGAGGAGGAAATGTCTCCTTGGGACAGGCCAGGGAGATTTCAAACTATACAAGGAAATACTAAATGAACACTAAATCACTGTCTGTTTTTCTCAGGGGTTTCAATCACCATTCATTCTTGGGTGCATACTAGTCCATGGTTGTTGACACAAAAAGCATTAGGTTTTTCTTTGGATTAGTTTTTTAATGTGTTTATTTGTTTGTTTGTTTGTTTCTTTTCAACTGTGGAAAATTTCAATGGACAGTTATGTCTGGATTTTATTGAAGACTGAGATTTTGTATTAAAAAAATCAAGCATGAATTAGCAGGTTGGTAAGTTATATAAGAATGCACACAAAGAGATAAAATACAGATTGGTTATTCATTATTGGTCCCTTTCTTTTAAAACAGGTGCAGAGTTATGTAGTATGGAAAGATAAAATTATGAGTTCTTCCCCATTCCCCTCCTATTAGTGCATGGAGCAGAGAAGCAGTAGCACAGTTTGTGGAAGTAGTACCTCTGTCCATGCAGTGCCTCCAAAAATCTTGAAGGAGAGTCTTCAGCCAGAAGAAGAAAAGGAAGTGTTAGTTTTGGTACTGTTATAACCCCCACAGCCTACCTTGCCAGTCACTTGCTTGTCTGTGGGAGAGAAGATATTGAGGGCCAAGGACCCCTCTCACAGAGACCTGTAATGATGCTTAGCTAGTTCATGGATAGTTTTCCTGATCTGAATTGGCTCTTGCTTTGTTAGTGTCTGCTGTGAGTCTTCAAAAAGTAAACATTCTTCTGTTTTCTCCCTGTATGTATGCTAAAGAAATCCATATACCACAAACCATGTGTTTCCCAACTTCCTCAATTGTCATTGAGGAATAAGTACCCATTATATGACTGAACCTTTAACATGTCATGAAACTTGGGAGGTTGCTGTTTGAATATTTCTTTTAACCTGTTCATCTGCAGCTGCTTCCTAGTCTTTGATATGCCTGATTAAAGTTATTTTGCAGTAATGCTGGTAAATAACTATTTAAGCGACCAAACTCCCCACAATGGACATGGTGTAGCTCTAAAAATATCCTATATATACCAGATTGGGTCTGAATGATATTACTTGGGATAGGTGCAGGTCTCATTACAGGCTTTTCACTCCTGGTTTCTCCATTTCCATGTCAAGCTTATGAATACATGTACTTGTTGCCTGTGGGGTGTTAGAAATCCCTTCAGAGCAGAACCAGAAAGTGGTTCAGGTCTATTGTTTCATAGGAAATTACAAAGCTCACATGAAGAGCATGTACTTGTCTTAAAGGGGTCAATGGCAAGTCGTGACTGCTGATGGTACTGGAAGCATAGCTGGTAAAATGCATTTCATATTATGAAGAAGACAAACAGCAAGCACAATGCAAGTGAAGACAGATAGCTTTTCTTTCACCAAAATATCTCTTGCCTCTGGACAAACTACTTCACTAAAGAAAACTCTAAAGCTAACCTATGGTCTCATATTACCTTTAAAAGGAAAAATAAACTCTGGAAAGTAACATAAAACATTCTCTAATAAAAACTATTTCATCACAGTCAAACCACTCAAACTGGTTAACAAATGCTTTTCATTTGACTTAATGGCGACAAACAGTGGAACTTCAGAAAGTCAGATTTGTTTTTGGAAGGGTAGAAGATAGCTAACAAAAACCACAGGTGAGAAAGGAAGTTTGTCGAGCCCAAATGGAAATTGTTTTATGAACTGTTCCAAGCAGGGCCTGAATCATTTGACTCATCAGTTAGCCCTGAGGACTCTGTTTTCCTCAAGCATATTTTCCAATACATGTTTAAAGTTAGAAGCTGGTTTAACTTTTAACCTCAATAGAAGCAATCTGCACTATGACTGTTCCAATAAGTACCAGGAGAGATCTCTGGAGATGTGCTGTCCTTGGGAACAACATTCTCCATTTTCTGTCATGTATAATAAGGAAAGAGAAGAAGCCAAGAAAATGCAAAATTCAGCCTTTATTCTTTCTCCCACATAACCTGTCTCGTTAAACACTTCCTTTGGACAGAGTTTACGTGTTGCTACATGTGTTATTTTCTCCCTCCTCTTTCAGGAAACCATCCATCATAAAAGCCTTTTGCCACATTCGAGATAGCAAAATTTACTACAATACCCATGGCTTTCTAACCTGGTTAGCATTCTGATCGTGCTCCTTAAACATGACATAATCAGACAACTAATGCAAAATGTTCCAAAACTGTGTTTGTCTCTGCACACTTCCCAGCCCCCTTGCCTTGTTTGTGAGTTAATTTATTTTCTCCTCAGCTGTACTTTCACCCTTTAAAAAATCTGATGGAGTATTTGCAGGAGGCATGGCTGATGTAATGGGTGCTAGTCTTGTGATGACAGCAGGTTGTCATCACAAAGTGTTGTGTTTCTGGATCTATGATTTCATGAGAGCCTGTCCTAATGGATTCTGGTTTCTTATCAGCTTTGTTTCTGCTGATTGTGTTTCACAGTGGTGCTCATCTTTCCATTCTACGTGGCCATAGTTAGGTTTTCTGACTTGGAACAGGGAATGCATTTGTAATGTCAGATTAATACATAGGGGTTCGTTGTTGCAGTGCAGTGATCTATGTACTTGCATAGATAGTCCTGCATAAGTTCCTCATGAAAGGATCTCCAGGCTTTAATTCTGGCATGTCTTTAGATCATTCTCATTACCTTCTTCGGCTCTGCAAACTTGTCTTTCTCTCTCTGATATTTCTTCTGCCATGTTTTTGCCCTTAAAATGTCTGCAGTGTGGTAAAACCAGAATGTGAATGGACACCTTTCTCTGCTGAGCTGCACAAACTGTCCTTGGGTAAAAGCTGTCTGCCTTGCCTTGGATACGGAGTTTCTTCCATGCTTTCTGTCTGTGACCAGGATGGGCTGCTATCCCTGGCCAGCAGTCTGAACAACTAGTTTGTGAAAAGAAGGCAGCCTGTGACTGGGGTCTTTCCAGTGTTCAGTCCATATTTCTCATTCCTGCTGTATATTTGCACTGTCTCCTGTAACTTAACTTACCCTTCTCCACACTTTCCCTCACAGTTCAAAAAGGTCCATTTCCAGCCCATACAGAAAACCTATATTTTTCCAGTTTGATGTATCCTTGTGAATGTCTGAATATAATGAATTAAGTGCTTTTATCCAGAATGCTGTGCTTTTTTATACACAGAATACTGCCCTATACACTGTTTCCCTGTAGGTGTGGTGTATCTATGAGTCAAACAAGAAATCCTCTAGGATCTGATCATTCCAATGAAATGGAATTGTGCATTTGCAAATCTTTGTCTCATATGAGTTTGTCCTCTGATTCTTTCCAGCCAATCATTTAGCTCCTCTGTCTTTTATTCATGCATTTCTTTCTGAAGAGTTATGGCTGTTGGTTCCCTTTGTGATTTCTACTCTTCCTTGTACCATTATCCTTAGTTGAGTTCCAGCTTTGCTTATGCTTGGCAGTTTGGTATAAGGGACATAAACTCTCTAGTTTCATCCAGAGTTCCTTGCTGCATGCAGGGAAGACTGCTGAAGCACTATCCTTGGAGCAGCTGTATTCTTTGTTCTTTCTCCAAAAGGAGAGCTGGGTCCTGTGGGATTTTCTTATTGCAGAAGTCAGTCATTTTTATGTAGTTTGGCAATGCACAGGCCTATCATTTTGTCAGAAACTTGATTATAACTGTTGAAAGGTAACCTCTTGAAAACAGGATTTTTCTGTGTTAAATATGTGTCTGGAGCTCTTCTAGGAAATCATTGATTTCTTCTAGCTGACTGCTGATGAACAATATTGCTGTAGTGTATGTGGTGGCCTGTGTTATAATTAAGACACATAGTTCTTTTTGGGTTTCCCTCTTACCCAAGCACACAGTGATTTTGCAGCTGTTTGGTGCAACCTAAAGAACACACAGCTGCTGAATATGTTATCTTTCATGTCCAAGAGCTGGTGTGAATATTGTTTTTAATTTTGGATAATTTTTACTTCAATGCTCTTGGTTTCCAGTTTCATGTGCCAGCAAAACCAGGACTGTTTCAAATTCCAGTGCTGAGAGTAGATAGAGAGGAATCTCGTTGTATGGCAGAGATTTTACTCCTTTGCCCCATGTACACCGATCTTTCTAACCCTGAAAATAGAGTTTCAGGATTCCTGGCCATTACTACCCATGTATGTTGCATTGCAAAGTTTTAAGGTGATGTAGTGATGACCACAAACAATCCCAACAAAAACAAACTGAAAATCAACTGTAAAAGAGGCAGTTATGGAAAAGTAAGTTTTTCAGGCCTTGGTCGGCAGCACAAACATTTTTTTCACAATCTGAGTAAAAAGTGGTTTGGTTACACCACCACAGTTTCCGAGGAATAGATGTCAGTGTCCATGCACAGTCAGCAGTGTTGGGTATGATGTGCTCTTCCCCATGCAGCTGGTTCAGTCAGCTCCAGATGAGAGTCCAAGGTAGGGACGATACTAACAGAAAAGCACCATGTTAGTTGCGTTGGAAGTAGATGTTTTCTAACACTGTTGATCTGTTGTCAGCCACTACACCTGAATTCACAAGCCTGGTGAGAACTCTTATAGTGGAGTAGGATATGCCAGAAAACTTGAAGTTTCACTGTGTTTCTGATAACACTTCCATTGCTATGCTGAGAAAATCCTGTTGGATTTTGTCAAATTTAATTTCTGAATTTTTTAAAAATGACATTTTTTCATCTGAACCTTATCCTGTGATAGACAGTGAACGTTTAAATATTTTTTCTGCAGTTTTTATGGATTTAATCAAGAAAGAGCTTTTGTCCTGAGTGGATTGCAGTCCAAACCGGATAGCTTTTGTGACAAAATCAGATGAGACTAGGGTCTTTTTACAGGAATTGGTCCTACATTTTACAGATTATTGTTGCTTTGAGAAAGTTTGCAATTTGCTTGCAAAGTTTTCTGAAGATTTAGGTGTCAAAACTGCTATGATAACTACTCAGGAGAGCTGCTTATCATCGCAGACCACTTCACTCAGATGTTCCTGCTGCCACCCATGAACTCTTTCCACTGGGTGGGAGCCCAAGAGATGTGAAGGTGCTGCAACTTGTGATGGGGATTATCTTCCTAGTCACTTGCCTGGGGACAGATCTGGATCCTGAATCCACAAGCATGGCAGCTGAATTCATTTAAAGAGCAACTGACCAGATGAAAGTATTCCACACTGACTCATCAGGAAGTTACTTTGGCAACTGAGCTGCTGGCTACTTCTGCCTCTGAAGACCTGAACTTCATCACCCACTATGGTCTCAATTGTCACTTGTCAGATTTTAGCCAGTTCAGGGAAAAACATGAAGCTAAATTAGGGACCTGGTTATGATTCCCTGAGTTATATTTCTCAGTGGACAATCCTGATGCTATAGGCAGTTTCTGGAACTACTTTGACATGTATGAACTAAGGAGAACAGCCTCCTGACCCCACTCTGCCTATTGTCTCATTGGCATTAATGAGGGAACATGGCAGAGGAATATCCTCTTACAGAGGGTGAGAGGCTGACTCATCTTTCAGAAGCTGCTTCTCAGAACCCATTTCACCTAGAAATACACTACGTACATCATATGTTAACAAATAAGTCAAGAACACCTCAATGGTTTCCACCTGTGGCTTGAAGGGATTGACTGATGGGGGAGAATAGAAGAGAGAAGAAAAGGGGATGTGGATTTTGCAAGTGTGCTGTCAGGGATGATGGATGCTGTAAGAACATTTTGCCTTTTATTGCACATACTTATCTGACAGTTCTGCTTTTTGTTGCAGAGTGTGCTGAAAAGTGAAATCTTGCGTGTGACTCTAAATGTTACCTTTTTTTTTTTTTTCCTAATGCTGCCTATATTTTGTCTGCAGGCAAGGGTCTACTGTACAGCAAAAGGTATCTGACTATTGTTTTTCTTCACAAGAATCTGTGTGCAGTTTTATTAGTTATGACAGCAGGGGGACTAATTGCATTGACTAGAGTCAAACATGAATAAATAGGGTCTGAGGATTGATTTTAGGCTGCAAACTTCTCTGTGAAAGAGGTCCTCTTTCCAGCCTTGACAGTGACGTTGCCACAGGTGAAGGAAAGCAAGCACCCTCATAACCAAAGCCTCCACCCCCTTTTTTTTTTTTTTCGCCCCAGGAGAAGTGGTATTTAAAAGTTGGGAGACATTTGTCTTAGACCCTGAATTATTTTTCAATTATTTGTGTGCATACACTAAAAAGCCAATAATCTTTGAAGGGCAAACATCTCCATCAGAGGTAGGAGAAAAGTAGATGAGGCTATTATCTTGTCACAGTGTTAAACGGGACAGCTTCTTGGCATTCTGGAAAACAGGAGCTGACAAAGAGCTATGGTGTGGCATATTGTTCTGTGTGACTGAATCTGATATTCTGAAATGTGAGGTTATGGTTTGCACGCTAATGGGAACCTGGATGAGGAAACCATTCGTTTTTCAATGAGATCATATTTCCTCATTCTTCATGTACCTAACAGAGGAGACACGTGGGCAAAAAAATTGCTACTAGTAGACTTATATTTTTCATTCAAGGCTTCTGTGCTCCTAGGTTTGGACAGAGCTTTTAAAATATAATTACAATGATACACAAAATGTTGTGCAAAGAGAATTTACTCCCGTTCCTAGTCCTCTATGGTGTCTCTCGCAAAACCTATGTTCTCTACATGAAGCTACTCCTTGAAAAGCTGAGAAATAGAATTCTAATTAAAAATACCAAGTAAAATATTACTTGACTATGAATAAAGTGTTGTATTTCATCTGTGGCCAAGATAAGATGCCCTTGGGATCACTTCAGTCCTCAAAATACAGTTTTCTTATCCTATTCAAGACATCTTGCTAGATTCCTTGTTAAATGGAGAGATTGAATTTCATTGAGATTCTCAGTCTACCCTGACCTTTTTAAGTAAACCATAATAAAAAGCACCAGAAGAATTTGATACCATAAGAGTACGCCACGTTGGCACCAGCAGGTGATATTCTTTGATATTTGTGGTGACTATCAATCTGTCATTTCTCTGCATTGTGTACACTAGTATCAGAGACATTAGATAAACCAAAACAATACCAAACTCTCTGAAATATTTGTAAAATTTCATACCTCTCTTTTTTTTTTTTTTTCCAATAAAGTATAATTATTTTCTTTCAAAGATCGAAGACTGATACCCTATGTGGGCCTGGCACAAAAACATACATCTCCTCAAACTGTTAAATATTTATTTGTTGCTAGTCAACTGCAAGACATAATCAGCTAGACATTCTTACAAGTGTTGATGGCTGTGTAAGATGCTTGTGACAATGATATCTCTTCCAGGTTACAACTAGGTTGTCGTATGACATAGTTTCATAGGTTTATTTTGGGTTTTGTCCTGCTTGTGCTGAAGTCTGTTATAGTTTTGGCATGGATTTTAATAAACAAAAAACTGGTCATTTTTTGTATTTCATGACAAGAGTAAAAAAAAAAACCCAAAACATTTCTGAACGCAGAGACCAAAGCATTTAATGGTAAATGATAGCAGATTCATCACCAGGTTAGACACTTGAAATATAGCAGTCCACTTTGAAAAGTTACAAACCCCATTGCCTGCCATCATTCTCTGCAGAGGATCTATTGCATCTGCCTGTCAGTTCATATGTAACTTGAATCTCTTGACACAAGGAAAAGGTAAAATAAAACACTGTGTAAAAATTGCTGTGGACTTGCAATGTACCCAAATATGATACTGCAGTTCAAAGAATGGTGTTTGAACCAGAGTACAGTTACTGACAAACATGTTATTAATGATCAGCCATCAAATGCTTTTGATTAAAGAGAGAAATCCTGCAGCACTAAAGGAGGTTATTTCTCTTTTTTTTTCACCTTTTGCTATAGTGGAGGTACCTAGAGAAAGGTGAACCAATTTTAAAAAGATTAATTACACCTGCACTATATTTTTATCCTCTTTGGACATCAAGAAAAAAGAGAAGCTGACTTGACTTGATAGTATTTTATCTAGAAATCACATAAAAAGAAACTTCTTAGTTACAGGAGCTAAGTGAACAATATATAATGCTACATGAAGCACTACTCTGAGAATCCCAGCTCTGTTCCAGTCATTTTAAGGACAATTTAAGAAAAAAAAAAAGAGCAACAAAACCAAACCCCAAAGTATTTGGCTCTGTTTGTCTTAACTAGAACCATTTCGAATGCACTCTGATAGGTATGTCATGGGACAACATTCCATAGACCCCGGACACATGCCAGCTTTTCAAAGATAATTGGAGTTGATAGATAGATAGATAGATAGATAGATAGATAGATAGATAGATGATAGATAGATAGATAGATAGATAGATAGATAGATAGATAGATGCCTCAAATCTTTTCAAATACTCCAAGACAAATTAGAAGCTGAAGACCTAGCATAATTTGATGACAAACATCTATCCTTCTTAGACTTGTCTTAAATTCCCTGTGAGTCTGCAGTCACATGCGTATATCACTAGGCACATTTATAAGACTGTTCCAATATTTCCAGCCCTGGTCCATGGCTCATGCAAAGTTGGGTGTTCACAGAGGTACGCACCGTTCTGTGTACCCTCGAGCATGGTGTTTGCTTTTGTCCTGTAGCTATTAAGATCAGCTCAGATTTTTTTTTGTTGGTGGTGATCTGACTCTTTTGTATGTCACCCTGGGTCCTCCTGTGTTTTGGGTTCATGATGCTGGATCTAGTCTTCGATAGTTCACATGTTCTGGACTTCCTCCTTCAGTTCTCTAGCTGGATGTCTCTCCCAGCATAGGCCTCGATACATGAGATTCATTCTTCTCAGCCAACATAAAAAGCAGGGCTTGCTGGAGGACATTGGTTATGAGCAAAAGATTAGAAGGAGAGGGTCTGACATATGCAGACCTGCTGAAGGTAGATCTGGCATTGAACCTACTGTGCATGTGTGGTTGTTTTGTATGTGTTGATGTGGCTGAGGTCCTCCAAGGACATAAGCTGTGATGCATGAACAGATAAATAGTAAATGGGCTGCAGCCTCTGGACAGAAACTTCCATTACTGTGGCTTGGAAAGTGGCTGGATTGCCAGTGATAAGACAGACCTGGACCGAAACTCCCCACACTGCTTGGGGTGGTAAGGTAGACATGAAGGTCATGCCCCTGTTCTCCTTGTGCCTGTAATCAGGCAGATAAAGATCAAACTGCACCATAGACAATAAAGACTCCAGTCATGCACAAAGAGCCATAATTACAGGCCTCTGTGCCTTTGCAGAATTCAGTCGCACTTTTACTCTTTCCAAATTATCCTGGCAGAGGATTGACATGTCAGAGAAGGAACAAGTGTCACGTTTTCTTGTAGCTGCTGGTTGTAGCAGCACAATGCTAGAGACGAATATATTAGGTGAAGTTCTCTTTTCCATATAAAGTGGAGTGTTGTTTCTTGAGTTACACTTCTTTGGACAAGTCAAGAATTTCCTGCAAGGACTGGATGTATTCATGCTCAGGCCCAGATCCTGCAATCTGATCTAACTGGGGGATCTATGACTTACAAAAAGATGAAAAGCCCTCATAGGATCTCTGCCTATGTGAAGAGGTCTGCCAGGGTAGAAGTGATTGCAAACCTGGAACCAGCAGCTGAAAACCGAAACTGACTCATATTAAAATACACAGGTAAAAAAAAACCCACCAATCTTCAGACGACCTTGGAAATGCACCATGCTCACAGGAAAATAATTTTTCAATGTTTTTTCCAACAAAGTGTTTTCAGAGTTTTCTACCTTTTCAGGTCAAATTGATGTTTTTTATTACAATTCTTTCAGTTTTAACTTGGGCAGTATTTCCCAAACTGTAGACAAAGCTGCAATTTGAGAAGATATTCTCCCTCTGCAAAACGATTCGCAATTTTTCATTGTGCAAGGAGTTGTAGGCAATCCTGAGGTAGCTTGCAGAGAATATGATAAATTTGCAAGACATACTGTACTTAGAGAAAAAAGATGGAAAAGTTCCTCCACGCTTATTTTCTCCCCCATTTATAATCATTAGGCTTTAAATGCCCCATACATCTCTGTCATTTAGATAAGAGGCATTGATTGCTTAACTGCTGCACAGACATTTCATACACCTGGTTTTAGATGACATTTCAGGGGTAGAAAGAGAAGGAAGTACTGTAAAAAGTGTTCACAGTTTGCGATGTCAAACTTTATTACATAAAGTCATAAACAATCCCAATTAGTAGTAAGTAGGTTCATAGACAGGGTTTTAAGCCAGCTCTGGCTTCATTAAATGTTTCCTGCATTTGATCAAGTATTGGGATATATAAACTGAACCCTGATTTGTAATGAAACACAGCAAAAGTTTCAGAAAAGCTTTGTTTTTCCTTCTGATTGATTTCTTGTCAAGGTCCAGAAAAGCCTGAGGAAGGGGTTAAGTAGAGGTCTTGAGGGACCACTTGACATCTGCTACACTTGTGACTTTTTGATCTTTTTTTTTCCCCCTCACTTTGAGGGATGCCCTACAGTAAAGACCATGTGTGCCTGCGTGTGTTTCCCAGAGATGGCCAGGACTAGGAGGGGCACAGCGGCCAAAGGAGCAAAGAAAACAGCTCCTTGATGACAGATCAAATGAAGGCAAAAAAAAGAGGAGAAAGGGGATTACATGCTCTGTAATCATGATAATGGGAAGGAAAACACCGGGGGTCTCAAGTGTGAAAGCCTTTGTCCAGAGGAATGTAAACGTCAGGGATGTTTTGATATTATAAACCAAAACATCACCCGAGCGGTCGGGAGAGCAGTGTTTGCCTCCTCCTCCATGTGCAAGTGGACGACCCTGGGCCTCGTGGGGCAGTTTCTCCTTCCTGGGGACTGCAGGCAGCCAGGGGGAGGTCGGGGGCCCTGCCATGGCCCTGGAGTCCTGACAGAGGCCTGAACACTCCATGAGAAATGCTGAGAGCTTGGGGCAGGTGGTGGGAAACCATGTATCTCATGAACAGAGACACGGAGCTGGCTCCTGCGCTGTTCACTCCAGAGGGTGACATCTAAATTCCCCTGTACTTCTGCCTCCAACCTGCCTTTTTTTTCCACATCCCCCCATTTTCCCAACAAGCCCGCAGCTTTATTACTTGAAAAAAAGTTGGTTACAGGAAGCCAGTTCAGCTACTTGGTGGGTGGACATCATCAGAGGGGCTGCCACTGGCAGCATGGAGATGTCTGTCTTAGACTGCCTTGGAAGCACCAGCCTTGCAGTATGGGCACTGAGGTCTCTGAGGCCCATGGGGAGGCTTCAGTGCATGGGACAGCCTCCTCCAGAGGTGGCCTCTGGGAACCACAGCAACAGTCTTTCCCTGGTGGGTCTGTAGGTCCTTGGGTGCTGCTGAAGGGTGTTGGTGCTAGGCAGCAATTGTGTGTCCTTGGACTGCCACACCAGGAAGAAAGGAACGCTTCTTTGCTCATGAGGGTCCCACATTTTCTCACATCACATTTCCAATTCGTGTACTTCTCTGGGGGAAGAGTAGTGCTAACTTGCATCCTCAGGCAAGTTTATTGTTTATTGTGACATTTAGTGAATAGACAGCCTGTTTAACCTGTAGTTTACCCATTTCTCTTAAAGGCTTTTTTCTCCTGCTTCTTTCCCTTTCACCTCCTTTAGCTGTCTGATCTCCATTCACAAAATATACCTCAGTAATGAACTTGGTCAAGAACTGGCCTCTAGATTTCCACAAACTTGGGTGTTTGAAATTGCACTCAGGTTTTAACCCAACAACATGACTCTCTCTCCAGGTCTGATGTAAGGATTTACAAAATAAGCGGAAATATGGCCACCATCATGTGAGTAGAAGGGTCAATTTCCCTCTGGTGATCCCACTTCTTCTTTGAAACAACTATTTCCCATGAATGATTGTATCACAGTTTCTTGTAATGTGGACTTTCTCCAGCCCTCATTGCTGCAGCTGTGACAGATAGTCATGCAAAAGCTGCTGGCCAATGTGCCGGCATCTGGAAGCTGTACGGGGACAAGCTCAAACGAGAAGTCATCTTGCTTTCATGTGCCATGATTTCTGCAAAGCAGGGGTCTCCAGTGAGGACTTAAACTAATCTCACACAGTTTATGAGTGAAAATCCATTTACAATGAGAATGACCCCCACCGACCAAAAGTTTAAACAAATGCCCTCCGTATGCATTTCCTACAGCGGGGATCGAGTTCCATACATATGATGTAAGCAGGCCTCAAATAAGCCTCTCACCTACACACGTAACAGAAATCGTTTGCAAAGAAAACTGAAATGACAGCCATATGCACAGGATGTTTTACATGCTACAGCCAGGCTTGCAGACCCCAAGTAGGAGGATCTTCTGATCTGAAGATGCAATTGAAAACAGGTGCCTGACACGCTGCACATAAAAAAGTATACAGGCAATTTGGGAGTTCTCTGGAGATTCTTTCAACTGCTGAAAATATGGAGACAACTTCCCAGCCCCAGATCCTGTGCTTCCCCTCTAATTCCCCTCCTCCCAGAAACAGAGGAAACTGCCAGGCCATGGTGATGTTGCCCTGTTTAGTAAAAGAAAATGTGAAAAAGATTAAGGAGGATCCATCAAAATGTCAGCCAGATCCTGAACTGCTGGAAAAGGATTTTTTTTTTTTAATTCCAGTGTCTCTCGCAAAGACCTAGGTGACCTTGTTTTGCAGGTGAAAGCCTTTGACTGTGACCCAGGCATGCTTCCTGTGTCCAACTGTTTAGTAAATAAACTAAAAGTACTCCCCATGTTTGTGGTAAACACCTGATTAGGTTCAACTAAAAAAAAAAAATTACAGCTGGATAATACAGGCCCAGATTAGGTTTCCTTTTTATTTGTTGCCACCAAATGCTCCTGATCTTTTTGAGCTCTAAGGCTCGTTAAGAGAGTGTTTTAAAATGGTGCAACAGACAATGCAGCTGTATTTCATTTGTAGATAATTGATGCAATACATGTAATAACCCAACTAGTTATGTTGACTCATAAGCTAATTTAGGTGTAGATGTTACAGCACTTGTGCAGCTGGAAATGTTGCCATCACACAAATCAGTTGCAGATTAATAGAGTCAGGTCTCTGTCTGCACTAGGAAGAGATAAAAGGCTACAAATATAAAAACAAGTTCTGAAGAGTTATTGTAAGTTTAAACAGTGTTTGAAAATATTTTCCCAATCACAATGCATACTGTAATATGAGCCTTGAATCGCTTAACTATATAGTGATTTGGCAATTTTATATGGAGTGGATTCATAAAGCTGAGAACATGGGTACAGGGAAAGGAGCATGGCCTAGAGTTTGGAAGGTGAGGCAGAGGTGAGTGTTTCCACTCCTACTATTTGCTCTGATACTGCGTGATATCAGTAAAACTGTCTGGGTCTCTCCTTCCTCGCACGGATTCTGGGGTAATGGTATTTACAAACTACTGTTCCAGGACCTGTTGTTATTTGTTGACATAATCGAATACTCAGAAGGTAGAGCTGGATCTCTTTTCACCTCTTCAGATTACCGACACCCCTTGTCCCTTTTGCCTCATCTGTGAAAGGGAAGTAAAAATGTTATGCATTTTCTGAATAGTTTTTGTAATCTGTGGTGGAAAACAAATATGCAATTTTGAGATACTATTATGGCTATTCTTATCACTAAAATTATAACAACATTTAAAGACTCACTGTGTACAAGTGTATTCTAAACAATTAACTGGTGCATCACATTTTATTAATACATGCCCCTACATGCATTGCAGTGAACTTGGTGGTAGTCATCACCACTTCTGATGGTAATCAGTGGATGGATCAATAACTAGTTCCAGGAGGAGCAGGAAGAACAGGACTGGGCTCCTGCAAATTTATGCCTCAAAGCTGGGTTGTCTGATGCCTTGTGAAGTGTAAACACTGACCAAGTCCTTTCCTCTTTTTGGGATGTTCATGCTATCTTTCACCCATGTGGACTCCCTGAGAACGAATCAGGGTTGAGAGTGCAGCTTGTAGTCTCTGCCTCATTGCTTTCTCCTCTCTATTTGACTGGCTTTTTCCAGAAAATGCATGAAAGTGTTTTGCAGTATGTTCTCTGCACATTGGTTAAAACTGACAAGCAATGACAGACTATGAGGACTCAGAAGTACAAACAGGCAGATGAACAGATACAGGTACCAGTACATTTCTTCAGGAAACAGGCTAAAAACTGTTTCCTTGACTGGTTTCTATGGATTCAACTGTCTTTACTGTATTTGCTGGCTGCCTAAGGCTACTTGTTTCAGTAACCATTTGGAAGGACCAAACTGGAAACAGAAATGGATTAGACAGCATTCCTCAAGATTTTTTTTTTTTTTTTTAAATGAGCCAAATATAGGAAATAATTTGGGATCTCTCTGAATGTCATTTGCCAGGAAACAAAGTTAGAGCTTTGAAAGTAACAGTTAAAGCTGAGTATTTCCAGACTGGCAAGAAAATGTTAGCCTGACTCTTTTCTTGTAAAGTGAAGACATTTCTATGATTGGTATCTGACCCAGCAATTTCACAGCAGTGGATCTAGTACAACCTATCTGTGGTTTTAGGGCATACAATCTGAATCACTCTTAAAGAATGCCATCACCATTTTAGTATGTGGTTGATAGTAATTTCTCAGTGAACAAAGGAAAAAGAAACTTCTGACTGGAAAGGAAGTACAGGAAATCAGAATTGGTATTAGAATCCACAGAATGATATAAGTAAATGTATATACATAAACATATATTTGGATTATATCACTTAGTTTGTTAGTATTGACTTGTGTTCGGGTTACTGGAATGACTGGTGATTAAATATGTGTGTTTAATTGCCGGTTGCTGTGCTGGCAGAATGAGCAGAAAATCTTACTTAGTAATACCAAATGGAGGTAGAATACCTTGGGGTTAAGAACTTCTGAAGTGTAAATGGCCACATATGAGCTACTATTTGAGGAAATCCTGCTTCTTTGACTATCACTAAATGTGAATTTTTGAGAACCAAGATGTGGGAAGAACAACAGACAACAAATCTAACCCATTCTATGCATAGTACTATTGAGAAATTGCTTCTCATATTTCTTTGCAATCTGAAGAAGCCAGGCTTTTCCTTGTGTATTCCGTCTTAGTTTAAGATGGACACAAATACAAATTCTTGTTGTTTTATAATGTCTTTTTTTCTTTAATCTCATTCCTCCTATTTAATATAAGCAACACTTCGACTAAAGTGTGTTGTTTAGTTGTTGCTAAATTTATTGCTGTTTATGTGATCTTGGAAGGAAACCAGTACTGGCTGAAGTCCAGCTGCACTTACTGAGAATGCTTAGCTGACCAATAAGATGAAGCAAAGAGTGGAGGTTTGAAGGAGACTCCAGAGAGGTCAAAAGGGTGGATAAAACTGTGAGTTATAGATATGCAGCAACTGGCCTTAACCTGAAACCATGTTAGGATGAGTGGTGTGTGTAGAATCACATCAGTTCCAGAACATGGAGTTCAACTCCGTGATGCTTCAAAGCAATGGTTTCTATTTCAATGCAAATTTGACAATGATAGATGTTAATCACACTCCTTAATGAAGAACCAGAGGCATAAAAGTGAGTTGTGTAGCATATGAATCCCATAAAATAGAAAAGAACCACATGCAGTAGATATACTTAACTGTTCAGGAAACCAGTCAACACCTCTAAAATGTGGCTACATGGTAGCATACAATACTTCAAAGTTAACAGACTTTGCAGTGAAAACAAGAAAATACCAATTAAAAAAAAATCCAGTATGGAATTTCACAACTGTGAGAAAAATAGAGCAGAATTAGTGTCTGAACTGAGATAGTCTTATTGATAAAACAAAAAGTATCAATAAAAGAAAATACTAGTTCTGAAAATAACATTTTTTCATTAATCAATGTTGAATGAAAAAAATATTTGCTGTAACCCTGATCCTGAAAGGGTTTAATTTACTTTCCCAATTTCAGACATGAGTAGTCTCACTGACTTCAGACAAAAGGCAGTCCTGCTGAGATCAATGGTGGTACTCACATATATATTGCTAAGTACATGCATGCGTCTTTTCAGCGCCCAGGTCTCAAATGCCTACCAGAAGAATAAATATATCTGGAAATAAATATCAAAGTGCAAAGAGATTTTTTTTTTTTCCCAGCCGGAGATGAGTATCCTGGATATGTACAAAATGGCTCATTTGTGATACGTTTTATCACTTCTGAAATGTGTAAGGGGAATTACTTGTGGAAAACGCAGGAAGATTACAGTCCAAGGTGTAGGGAAATTACAGCCTATGAGTCTCCCTCTTCCACCAATCACACATTATCTAGGATCATCAATGATTTCCCAGGTGTCTTTGTGAGTGGGATTGTAGGTGAAGTTGAACATTTATAGGCTCAGAAATTTGTCCAAAGTTCTCATTTTATTTCCATATGAACTCACGTTATGTCTGCTGAAAATTCTACTGACAGTCTCATACATGTAATTTATGACATTTCCTATCAAGATGTTTAACTGAATTAGAAACACTTGTGAAGAAGCCCATCTGTAGCCAGTTAAAAAGCATTTTTGTAGCAGAGGTGAGGGCTGTTGAGGCAACAAAGATGGGCTCATCTTACTTTTATTCTGATGGCTGTTGATCAAGCAATTGCACCATTAACTGTTTACAGCTGTGGCTTTTGTTACGGTGACGAAGAATGTGTTTAGGGCTAGGCAGAAAGCTATGTTGTATGTTAGTTCACAGTGACTGTGCAGTTTACACACCAAACAGCCCCAAACATATTTCTGCAACAACCAGGCTTCTCAATGAAGCAGCACTGATTCGTTCTCTCTTCTTCATAATCTGTTTTACTGAACTGGTTACCTGCATATCTGTCCTGTTTTCCCAGCTTAACACCATTGAGACCATGGGGATGATACGTCTCCTAACTCGTAGGCTTTGTTTTAGGCATGTGAGCTCTTCTATTTCAATAGATAAGACTAAAGATGCCTATAGGTTTGAAAAGAACTATTATTTACCCAGGGCAGAGAACATACTTCTTCCTTCTGTCATATCAAACAAGAGAATTTCAGTTGCTAAAATTCATCTACCTGACTTTTCTTAATTATCAGGCAACTTATTTAGCTGTGCAGACCAGAGATTTAGCTCTCTGGTTTTGCACAGTTTCCTTATAGTTTTGTGCTCTATCTTGTCTTCAAAGGCAGGGTAATTTCACAAGAAAGTGGTGAGATCTGGCTTCCTTGGAAGGCCAAATCATTGCCTGCCTTCAAGTTATCCTTGTCTGGGTGCAGAAGCCAGGGTGTGGACACTCACATGGGAACAGCCTTTTTGTCTTTCTGTGTTACCTGGGTGCACAATGGGACACAGATAAAATGAATTTAATGTTCTGCTATCTAAAACATAGCCACTTATTGTAAGTTGGTAGTCCACTCAGTCTTTATGGTTAGTAGATACGCAGCTCCAGACGTTGCTTGTCTTCAGATGAGATTTACTGCCCTCTTGAGGTGTTAATTTTTCTCCTCCAAGAACAGAGGGAGCTTAAAAGACCTTGTACACTTGTCTAGGAAGTTTGTATCAACAGCCAGCTGATGCACCTTGTCACACTAAGGAATACAGGCTGCACTCCTCAGAAATAAAACATTTTCTGCACAGACATCTTCAAAGCTGTAGAAGAAACTTGCAAAATTATTTCAAATCAGCCTGGGTTCTATTGTGATGTGGCTGTATGCAATTCCCTTACGTCACAATCCGCTACCTCATGGTGGGACTCTCTGTTTCCAATAAATGATCCAGGTTACACAAAACCCCTGCTTGTCCCTATTAGAACACCATTGACCTGCACTGCTTCTGCAGACTTCAGAAGCCTTGTCTTCTGGAAAAGGCAGTCAAACACAATGAGCTGAAATAAACAGACTCCTGGCCAAATTCGCTTGTAACACTACTAATTTCAGTGTTCATGGAGCTGGTAAGACTTCCTTCAGCCTGGCTCTTGTCTCATGCTCTGCTGGGTTATTACCTGAGAACATTACTTCGTATACCTGATAATTGGTGCTGCCTGGACTTATTCCACCTGCATTATAAAGCCAGCAGTCAGGCTGACTGATGCTTTCCTGGAACTCAGCTCTTTGAAGGCCAACAACATTGCAGTCAAAAGCGTTTTGAAAATTGTTTGGTCACTGGGATGGTAGTAACCTATCTGAGGTGAAATAAGTTGTCATATCCTTCTGCAGGAGACTTTATAATCTCTGAGACTTCTGCTCTTGATTTTCTGCCATTTTCAGAGTTTATTTCAGAGTTCATTTCTAGATTAATAACTTCATACTTTGACTTATAAAAGACTTTCTTTTCAGAGGAATAGTTTAGTTTACACTATTTAGATACAGTCTTATGTGTCTGATCTTTCATATCAGGTGAGTTACACTCTATTCATGCAGAAGAGACACTCGCTACTTATATGTTTTTTCTATATTAGATATTAACATAGTAAACTGGAGAGAGGAGACATTTTTAGTCAACCAATATAAGAAAGCAATTGGCTAAAAAAATGCCTGTTATGATCTCTAATTAGTATGCCTTAGATTCTAAAAAAAATGCCTGCAGATAAATGTGGAGGAAAGATACTAGGAGATAAAGATATCACAGGAACCTCACACTAATCAAAATCTTCTGTGACTGCCTTATTAAGATACTTGTTTTAAGACCAAAACATATGGTAGAAGCCTAAAGGAGATAGGCTCTTTAGCTCAACACCAACAGAAGTGTAAAATGCTCCCAGTTCTTTCATGGATTTAAGTAATGCTTGCTTAGGGTGTGTCATTCACTAGCAAACACGGTGATTTGTGAAGCACGACTAATGTGTCCCTGGAAAGTTCCAGCATGAAATAAGACTAGGTGTGAAAGCCTGTCAGGGTCCAAAGAGATATGATTTAAGGATAAGCGCTTTCTGAAAATGTGAGGATGAGTGTTACTAACTTAATCCATATGATAACTTCTCCCCTCCCAAATATATGGTAGAATGTAGGACAGAAACGCATGAAGCAGACATGAGTCATTGTCTACAGGTGATATTTCTTCCATGCATTTATCAGCAAAGGTTTCCATGCTGTGTTTAAACATTTGTACAATAGATTAGTGTGCAAAAATGAAAAGGAGCTACCCTCTGTGTACTTGCAACTGTACACACACTTGGCAAATCTAAAAAGGCACTTGTTTTATTACACTGCATAGTAACAATTGTAGCTCTGCAGTCTCACATAGTAATAAAAATAACTGAAAGCTAGGTGTCTGGGCAGACATGGAGGGACAGGAAGGTAACTTTCTGCCACCAGTGTTATTCCATGAATTAGTAGATACATCACATGATTTCCTGTTGTTTTTCACTTTCTTTTGAAGCCTGAGGATTGTCAGAAGCAAGGTGCAGTCTGCTCTGATTTTGCTTGGATGGTCCTATATTTTCTACTACCAGCATGAAAAAACAACATGTGTAACACTTAAAATTTGATCTAGTATTAAGCTGTACAAGATATACATACATCTATACAAACACAGAAAGGTAAAAAAAAAAGACATTTTCCATTCAGCGTACAGTCTTGGGAGACAGCTAGAACTCAGAAGAACTTTGAAATCATCCAGTTAATGCCTGTAACACGACACAGGATCCCCTTGAAGGTAAACTGCAAGGCCTAGTTTTGGTAGTGAAAGGCACACGGCATATTAGTCCACAGGACGACTGGAAGGATATGTTGTGTTTGTCTGGGACAGAGTATAGGATGTGATAGGGAAGCATCTGGCTTGAAAGGTTGCTGCTATATCTTGGACAGAAGTATATGAAAAAGAGATAGAGAAGAGCAGGAGGGAGCCTTAACTCTGGTGCCTAAGTTCTTGTCTGCTCCCTGCTACACTTTGTCTGACAGGAAAGGAGACGACTGCGGAGCAAGTCTGACATAGTTCTGTAAAGGAAGGAATGGTTGAAGAAGCTGGGCAAGAAGCAGCCATTCACTGCACTGACCTAGTGCCCCTGTGATGTGCCACTGCTGTGTGTGTGAACGAAACGTGCTTCCCTCAGATGTTACTCCAGCTAATGTGGCTTACCCAAGGCAGAGACACAAATTGGTGTCACTCAAGGAACACAGGTACTGGGAAATCTTCATGGAAAGTGTGAAGTGATTTGTTCCTGTGTTCTAACTAATATAAAAAACTTGAAATAAAAAAACGCCCCCAAATAAGTCACCAATGTAATGGACAAATTGTTCTTGCCTACAGCAAACCAAGGTCTCACATAGTCTTTGAAGCTAAAGCAAGTTTGTATTGGAATAAATGAGCTTCCCTAGAGTACAAACTACATGTATTTCAGAGGAAATCTAACATCATTCTATTGCTACTCTTCCTCTTGTGATCTGCAAAAATCAAACTCACTGTAGACACCTTAAAAAGAGCAAAATCAAACCCAAGCACCTACAGCATGTCAAATCCTAGACCGCACTGGTGCCTCCCTGCCTGGAATGGTATGTCTGTCTAAACCAAGAGCATAAAGGCCTGTAGATAGTGGAAGATGGAATAGCACCTTGGCAGCCCTGTTTTCACCTGTCTTCTGTGTGTTGTTTTCTTTGCTATCGTAATTTTATTTCTTTTAACGTAAAGAGTAATCGAAACAAGCAATGCAGCGCTGTCTCAGCAATTTGCAGCCGCACGGATCTCATTGCAAAGGACAGTGGCCATATGGAACCAGTTACATTTAGGAATATGCCATATTGGTAATATTTTCTTGCTGACTGTACCATGAAACAAGAACAGATCTAGCTGCTTCTTCATTCACTGCTGTTTCTTTGGTTTATGTAGCTGGAATAATATCATGTAAAACGATGAACTGAGCTGATACTTCCAGTCAAGCTCTAAGTGTGCCACAGTCTACAATCTTGTGAGTCAGTCTAGCACCTGGATTCTGGTACACTGAGAGGAGAAACGTAATATTTTTATTGCAGAAAACAAAATCTCAGGACTTAAAAGAATATTCATAATACACTGAGAAATGAGAATGAAAGGTACCTGTTGTTGGGTTTCCTTGATGGCTGATTTCTTTTGAAAGTAACACATCTTGAAATTTTCTTCTGAATTGAAGAGCTGTAACAGTAAATGCAGTTTCTTTCAGGCAATCACAGGTTGTTTACCTTCCAGTGTGATATGACTAGCACACTGAAAATAATGGAAAATATTTTACAAAAACAAGCGGCTGTAATGAGCTGCTTCTGAAATGGGACTATAGTGGCCATGATATTTTGGAAATGTGAAATACAGGAGAAATACATCCCAGGGATTCAAAAGTAAAGTTTTTCTCTGAGTGTCATACTTGAACTAATGCCTCTGCAAGTTATTAAGCAGCACTGCACAGGTGAAAGTGGCAGCTATGAGATTTGAGATTCATTCATTGTGATCATGATGACCTGATAGCAATTCCCCACCCAAAAAGTGCCTGCTACTGTTTCAATGAAGTACAAATATACAGGCATATAGCTAATGCAACCTTCTTCTGCTCTTTGAATGCACTTCTATTCCTCATCTTTACTATGTGTTGCGACAGTGAGCTCTACAGTATAATTATGTGCTTGTGGAGAGTTACTGGCTGTGTGCTGTGAACAAGCCAGGGCTTGATGCGGCTGTGCTACACGGAAGGATTTCCCTGAGACACCAGAGACAAAAGGACAGTAAACAGGAGCCGCTCTGCTCTCGACCCGGGCTGCAGGAGGGGCGTTGCCGCTGCGCATGAACAGTCTGTGAACAGTGCCCTGCAGCCAATCACCATAGTGGGGGGGCATGAGTGACTGTGAGTGTAACCAATTGTAGCCTGCGCTTGCCGCATGGCCTTTTGGTATAGAGTATATAAGGCTTGGAAAAACGTGGTCTCGGGGACATTGATATTCAGTGTTGTTTAAGAGTTCATTAAAGAGTACGGATGGTAAATTCACATTGAATTAGACTCCTTACTCTCGCCCGGCCCGCCCGTTCGATCAAAGAGCTTATGCCGGCGTCTGGATTCGTCGAATTTGCTACCGCCACATTTGGTAGCAGAGGATGGTTCGTTAGCAGAGCATAACGCTTCGGATCTACAAATGGTAGCAGAGGGATGGATCGTTAGCAAAGCATATCGCTCCGGATCGAAATTACTGCGGTGAGCAGCGTTCATAAAAACGGAGCCAAGCCGGGGTGTGGGATAGTGTGCTTAGTCCGGTATCAAAAGACGGGCACCAGTCGAGCTGGCCACTCGCATCCTACGTTAAGACCGCGCTGATAAGATAATGGATATTGAAACAGCCGCGGCACTGCTGACGACTATTCTCTCTAAGAGAGGTATTGAATCGTCACAGGAAAAGCTAATCACATTGATTTTTTTAGCTCAGAAGTGGGGACACTTTGGGGAAGTTCCACTTTTGTTTTCCCCAACGGAATGGAGATCAGTGGGGGACACTATGTGGGACAAAACTATCAGAGGGGAAGAAGAGAAAGAAATTAAAGCTGTGAGAGAATTGTGGAAAACCGTATTAGAATCATTAGAAGTTTTGAAATCGGAACAACGTGCCGCCCTAAGAGCCGCGGAGGCGCTTGTCCCAGAACAAACCTGGACTGATAAAACTTGTCGTCCAAAAGAAAAGAGGGGCCTGTGGGCTACTCTGTGGGGTCTGCCTGCCGTTCGGGGTGGTCGCGGGGTCCCGGCTCAGCCAATACTTTCACAATCCGATCTGCAACGCGGATTAGAAACTGCGCGGCTCGTAAACAAAGAACCGGAAGTTTCCCCCTCCGAGTCTCTGGGGCAATGCGCCAAGAAGGCGGAAGTGCAACTAGTCGACTGTCCGGATGTGGGAGGCCCTGAGTGCCGCCCTCCTCCTACCGCTCCGCCTCTGCCCTGCCCCGAGCCGGACGCCCCCCCTGCCTCCGAGAAAAGCGTGGAGGCCGGGCCGGCGCCGTCGCCGGGGCCGGGGCCGCCTCAAACTTTGCCTCCGCAAGCACCCGCGGAAGTTTTTTGTGAGCCTCCTCCTACATCATTGGGCTCACCCCAAGCAGTAGAGCAGTTACTGCAAGTCATTACCAACAAGCTTGAACAACTTAACTTAAGAGTGTCAAATGTAGAGAATAATAAGGAACAAATTGAGTTTCAAAAACCAGCTTGCCCTTCACAAACAATGCAATCAAAGTTGCCTATAGATTCTACTGACCAGCCGCAGCCCCGACATGGCAGATGGTCAGGGGTCATCAAAGATGCCATTCTAGAAGGTGATTGGTCTCCAGCAAAATTAGCCCTACCGGTAATTCAAAATATGAACACTCAGACAGCGGTATGGGAACCACACGATTGGAAAATTTTGCAGCAAGCAAAACAAACAACCACAAGCTATGGTATACGTTCAGCAGCTACCGGACACAAAGAACATCTCCAAACCTGTATCCCAATCAGCGACCAACTGTGAACCAGGCTTCTTTCACCTCAACAAGCCAAGCACCGCAGGAAGCCTCGGAGTTGATGTGGAGACAGCAGTAAATATAACATTGACCAATACTGCAATTCACAGAATACCAACGAATGCTAAAGGACCTTTATTTCGACAAGATAGTCTCATTGGAGGCCTATTGATTGGCCGTTCTTCTGCTAGTATCAAAGGTCTTATAGTAATACCAGGTATAATTGATGCAGATTTCACAGGAACTGTTCAAATCCTGGCCTACACTCTGCATCCGCCAATTTTTATTCCTTCTGGGAGTAGAATAGCTCAGGTAGTAGCACTGGAAAACTGCCTACCAATGCTTCCAGGAGTCCCTCCAGCATCCTCAACAGAAAGGCGTGATAAAGGATTTGGATCGACAGGTCCTGCAGTTTGCTTCACCTCATCAATGACTCAGCGTCCCATGTTACGTGTGCAACTATTTCAGTCTGATTCTACTGTTGTTGTAGAGGTAAATGCAATGCTTGATACTGGAGCTGATGTCTCCATCATTAGTCAATTCAAATGGCCACGAAATTGGAAACTTCAAAAATCAATCTCTTCCACTGTTGCTGGAGTAGGGGGTCAAACTACTCCAAATATAAGTGTTGATCCCATTTCCATTAGCTTCCCTGAAGGTCAATGTGTTACCCTTAGGGTGTATGTAATGGAATTGCCAAGCAGCCTTGAGGCGCTTATTGGCCGTGATGTCTTGGGGCAACTTGGTGCCGTGTTAACTACTTCACCTTTTCCTTAGTGGTCACTGGAAAGCAGTTGCCCAACCCTCCATTGACCTGGTTAACAGATAGCCCAGTTTGGGTTGACCAGTGGCCATTAACAGAAGAGCGACTGCAAAAGGCACGTGAATTAGTAGAAGAGCAATTAGTTGCAGGCCATATCAAGCCTTCTACTAGTCCATGGAATACCCCAATTTTTGTAATACCAAAAAAGAGTGGAAAGTGGCGATTATTACATGACTTGCGAAAGGTAAATGATCAAATGCAAGCCATGGGTGCTTTACAACCTGGATTACCATCACCTGTAATGTTACCAGAAAATTGGCATATTCTAATTATAGATTTAAAGGATTGTTTCTTTACCATTCCTTTACATGAGCAAGATACACAGCGTTTTGCATTTACACTGCCTTCAGTAAACAAAGTGGAACCAGCTAAAAGGTATGAGTGGGTAGTGCTACCGCAAGGTATGAAAAATTCTCCTACACTGTGCCAAATGTATGTTGCATGGGCACTTCAACCTATTCGTGCATCATGGAAACAAACAATTATTTATCATTATATGGATGATATTCTGTTCTGTCAACATGCTGAGTTCACAGAAAGTTCCATAGTCCAAATTACAATCAAACTCAAAGAAAAGGGGTTGGTTATAGCTCCAGAGAAAGTTCAAAAGTCTGCACCTTGGAAATACCTTGGTTGGTCCATTTGTGATGCACAGATTCGTCCACAAAAAATTGAATTACATACTGATTTACAAACATTAAATGATGTCCAAAAATTGTTAGGGGACATACAATGGATTAGAAATTGCGTAGGCATTACTAACAATGATATAGCACCTCTTACTTCACTTCTAAAAGGAGGTGATCCAGCTAAGAAAATAAGCTTAGAGTCCGTGCATCTCAAATGTCTTTCTGATATTATACAAAAAGTACAGACAAATTGGTCTAGCCGAAGACTTTCTGATCGACCAATTTCCCTCCTTATTAGCAATCTAGAACATCCGTGTGCAGTCATCTGCCAGTGGCAAAACAAAAACGGGGAATTCCCCATAGATGTTGCTACAGATTCTTCCTTTTGTGCCACTGTCAGATCAAAACCAGAAAATGATTTGCGATTATTAGAGTGGATTTTTCTCAGTGTCCAACCAAAATTCAGTATTCAAACGAGACCAGAAGCAATTGGAGAATTGATTCGAAAAGGAAGATCTCGAATATTAGAAATTAGCGGTCAGGAACCAGATGACATCAGTATTCCGATAAATGGAGCCGATTTAGAATGGTGGCTGAGACATTCGATGCCTATACAGAATGCATTATTAGGATTTATAGGCAAGGTACATTCACGACAACCAAAAGGTAAACTATGGCAATTCCTTAGAACAAATCAGTGGTTAGAGAGGAGCAAAGTAAAAGCAAAACCTGTTGAAGGCCTTACAGTATATACAGATGCAGGAAAACGAAGACACCAGGCAGCATGTGTCTGGCAAGAGAATAGTCAATGGAAACAGCATTTAATTGAAGGTTCAAAAGAGGATTCATTGCAGACTTTAGAGCTCACGGCAGCAATATGGGCCTTAAATAATTGGCTGAAATCTGCTTTAAATGTTGTCACAGATTCTTTGTATGTAGCAGGTGTAATACCCAGAATGGAAAATGCCCTGTTAAGACAATCGAATAATCCTCGATTAGGAAAATTGTTTGTACAATTGAGAGCTATTTTAAATCAAAGAAAAGAACCCTGTTGTGTGATTCACATCCGCAGTCATCAATGGAATCTTGGTCTAGGTGAAGGAAATCAAATTGCAGATAGTTTAGTAAGTTCAGTACAGCACATGCCTCCAACAGATAAATTCCAACAAGCGAGACAAAGTCATGAGAGCTTTCATCAGAATGCCAGAGGTCTCCAAAGACAATTCGATTTAACTTTAAATGAAGCAAGAAGTATTGTACAGGCATGTCCTCAGTGTGGAAGCCAGATGTTAGGTATAGGAATCGGTGTCAATCCTCGAGGTTTAAAAGCCTTAGAAGTATGGCAAATGGATGTGACACATGTGCCAGAATTTGGAAGACTTAAATATGTGCATGTCACAATTGATACTTTTTCAAAAATGATATGGGCTACTGCTTTACCAGGGGAAAAAGCACTACATGTATGTAAACATCTTACAGCTTGTTTTGCTGTAATGGGTGTCCCAGAAAAGATTAAGACAGACAATGGCCCTGCCTATGTTAGCCAGAAAGTTAGAACTTTTCTAATGAAATGGGGAGTGAAACACGTTACAGGTATACCTCATTCCCCAACAGGCCAAGGAATCATCGAGAGAGCACATCAAATGATTAAAGGGTATTTGAGCAAACAGAAGCAGGAAGAGTTAGATTGTCAACAGCGTTTAGCAAAGGTGTTGTTTACCTTGAATTATTTATGTCTAACTGGAGATCATGAGGAGCCTCCTGTGATCATTCATCATTATCAGATCAGACTAGGAAGGAAAAACACTTTACCGGAATTCATGGTGAGATATCGTGATCCCACCACTGGATTGTGGAAGGGACCAGTACCTGTTATTTTTAATGGTAGAGGGTATATGTGTCTCTCCACAGATCAAGGTCCATTGTGGGTTCCAAGCCGAGCAGTAAAGCCGGAGTTGAAACAAACTCGACCAAGTCAACTCCCTGCAGCAGAACCCTCGGAGGTCACAGAGTGAGGTGTAACCTTTGCATTGATTTAGCCGTGACATGTATGCGTACTATAGTTATATAAGTAGATCTTTAAACACCACTAGCTCTTGAGTAAGTTTATCAACACCCAGCACATCGTTTGTTATAAGTTGAGTATCTTTAAACCAAAGTTCTTGGAATTTGTTTAATCAATCCATTGCGATATTTAAATGGCAATGGAATACCTCAGGTTTATTGCAAAGTGCACTGTTTATGTTGATTGTTATTGTTATTTATATGTTATGTATAAGTTGTTTTTTATCACATATCAAAGAAGGATTAGAACACACAGCTAATCAATCCTGGCTTGTCCAAAAAGAAAAAAAAAAAAAAAGGAGGAATTGTGGAGAGTTACTGGCTGTGTGCTGTGAACAAGCCAGGGCTTGATGCGGCTGTGCTACACGGAAGGATTTCCCTGAGACACCAGAGACAAAAGGACAGTAAACAGGAGCCGCTCTGCTCTCGACCCGGGCTGCAGGAGGGGCGTTGCCGCTGCGCATGAACAGTCTGTGAACAGTGCCCTGCAGCCAATCACCATAGTGGGGGGGCATGAGTGACTGTGAGTGTAACCAATTGTAGCCTGCGCTTGCCGCATGGCCTTTTGGTATAGAGTATATAAGGCTTGGAAAAACGTGGTCTCGGGGACATTGATATTCAGTGTTGTTTAAGAGTTCATTAAAGAGTACGGATGGTAAATTCACATTGAATTAGACTCCTTACTCTCGCCCGGCCCGCCCGTTCGATCAAAGAGCTTATGCCGGCGTCTGGATTCGTCGAATTTGCTACCGCCACATGTGCTGGCTGAAAAAATACTTTGTTTGCTTTAAACCTGGTAGCTTGCTCCTGTGCTATGCAAAAAAACAATGAATAATTGTTCCCCAAGCACTTTTTCAAACCATTCATGGCATTTGTTTTCGGACCTGGGCCGTATCTTTCCCTTACTATTCCCTCCTTTCCACCCAGGAGTCTGAACATATTTAGTTTTCCCTCATACGGAAGCTGTCCCATGTCTTTGATCACACACTCTGGTGTTTTCAGACTCTACATCTTGAGGCATGAACACCCATTTAAATAAAAGGACATCTTCCACGAGGGGCTCCTCTTCTCTCCCGCAGCAGGTGAATAACGTCAAGTCACAACAAACTGCTAATAGGTTCCACCTTGGCTCTGACCAAGCTCTGGTGGGTTTTGATTTCCTCCCATCTACATGCTGGACCAAATGAACAGTGTTTCTTGTGTGTGGTTAGTGTTTAAGGCCTCATTGTGTACATGGCCTTGAAAGATATATTTTTATAGGTAAGCACCTCATAAAATATTTTTCTGAAGACATTTATCAAGAGAGACTTTGAAAAACTGTAAGGAGAGCGGAGGGAGAATGCAGGGGAAGCACAGCATGTGCTTTTCAGCTGCCACAAAGCCCTGCAGCAGCAGCCCTCATGTGAGAGGCGACACTTTGCACATTACAACAGGGAATCAAAAGATTTATACTCAACACTCTATACATATGACTCTCTATGGCGTAATTTTGAAAGGGTGATTATTGGTTTGACATGAGGGAATATTTTACATTAAATGCTGAAAGTTCTCTATGTACATAGCAATAATCACCTGATGCTGCTTTTTCTTACTGCATAGCTTTTAATAATAAATAATCATAATAATGATAGTTAGGTTCTCCAAAATGATCCCATTTGTTTTCCAAGAAGTCCCAGGGGCTGGTATTTATCACTTGACATGAATGCTCCCTGCTCCTCTCCCTCTGCTTACACATGCATATAAAAGAAGTGCAGACATATGGGAAGTGTCTCACTTAATTTGATGGCAGCTCTGTTTATGATTATCTCCCTGAGCTGTGGTAATTATGCTTCAGTTGTTGAGCAATTATTAAACCAAAAACTGTAGGTCTCCTGTTAGGCTTCTCCCTGGGATTTCTCATTTTCTACTCCCAAAGGTCCAATGTGTACAAAAGCAATGCACTTTCTGTGGAAAAGATGACAGGCAATACTTCTTAAGTCAGTTTTAAAATGTATTATTTATACTTGTGTTTACAAGGCAGGTTGGGCTAATTAGGGTCTTTGAGCATATGCAAAGCGAGAGGAAGGAGAGAAAGATGACCAGAAAAAACAAGGAAATAGTACAGTCCAAAGTCTGTTTTTGGGAGGTATTACAACACAGTGCCTGCAAAGCATAGCCTTTGTTTATGTTTCTTTTCTGCAGATAAATTGCATCATTTTGCTAATCTGAGGTACACACAGGAGAAAAGTTTCTTTTCTCGCTCTCCTCTTCCCATACAATTAACCTTATGGATGGACAAACTGATTTGGGATAAAAAAAAGACTGGGTTCAACTAGAGATATTTTGTGCATTAATGGTTTCAGTAGTTATTTTTTCCAAAGCTTTTGCACTTCCTGCCTTTTTCCTTTTCTCTTTTGTCTTACTATTTAAAAGAAAAGAGGTCAGCAGTGCTGAAATACCACCTGAAAGATGAAATTGCAGAAGTACATGTGAGCAAGAATCAAAGTTTACCAGAAACTGACAATGCTAGATGAAAACCCGTCCAGTTTCCTGCAGCTGCTTCTGTAAAAGACCTGGCTGGTAAAGCCCAGACTTACAGAAGAAATGACATGTGTCCCAGATTCAATTAGATTTTCATTGAGCGAAGTTGTGGTCATACAAGGCACTTGCTGCTCTAGCTGCCATGCCTTCCCCTCCACCATGAAGCCTGCAGTAATCTGCTGTTTCATGAGCCCAACAAGCAGAGAGCTTTTGACTTGCTTTCTCCCCATACCATGTTCTTCTTACTCCAGTTCTTATAGGTTTTTGGCGTTGCTTTGACCCAGCTCATTGGACAAGATCAGCCTCACCTGATAGCAGCTGTCAAAGCATTTTTATTCTTCCTGCTTTCATTAGCAAAAATAAACTAGATGTAAATTACCATCTCCTTTTGTTGAAAACCCAGAGACAGCTTTTCTGGAAGCTCACTGGGACAAGCATGAACTGCAAGGTACTTACGATATGTTACTAACGATTTTTTCAGGTCAGCAACCAATATTAGGAAAAGAAATAACGATAGCAGCAAATCTGAAGTGTCATTTACTATATACCAGATAAAAATACAATTAAATACAAGCTCCTCTTTCTCACCTTCATTTCCTTCTATTTACCTTTTTTCTTTGTATGTTTTTCCACATACGTATTTCCTTTCTTCTTTTCTTATCTTTCCTCTTGCACTTCTATTTTTTCATGCCTTTTGCAGTTTTCTCTATACCTGTGCCTTTCTTGTGAAGTTGCTCTGCTCTGCTCTTTTACAATACCTTCAATCTTTTGTCCTCCATTTGAGAGTTCCCACAACTAACGTAGTCTTCTTGTTCACATGCTTCCTGGCAGGCATGTCGCGTGCCTCCAAGGATGAGAAGTATTCTGGTACAGCTATTCTTAATTTTGCTTTGCCAAATCAGCTGGGTGGTGTTGGCACCGATTTAGGACTTGGTTGCTGGATGTTTCTTCTGCCTGCCAGATTTGAGGAGGGAGTTAATGAGCCAAGCAGTAGGGACAAGTCTAGTTCAGGCCATAGTAGTCCCGTGGTCCTCCAGGTTTTGTTAATTATCCTGTGATCCCACAGGTGAAACTGACCCTGAGGCCAGAGGCCAGCAGCATTCTTTGCACAAACCGTTATGCACTTGACTGGCCAGCTAACAAGTGAGTTATGAGCAGTGCTGGCCACAGCAAATGCTTTTCAGGGCAAGCTGCTGAACACAGCAGTCTCAGCAGATTGTTTTGGATACATGGTGACATAGTTGAGTTCAGATGATCCAGGAGTCAGTGCTGTATGAGCCTTTTTACACAAGGCTGTAACCCGACAGCACATGCTTGGAAGCAAATTTGAAGCAAAGCACTGGGCCTTGCGGTGTTCCCCTGTTGACTAATTTATGTAGAAGCTTGCAGGTAACAGAGAAACAGTTTCTTTTTTCCAGCTGGATTGGAGGTAACCATGCTCAGAAATGGCAATGAATCTCTCCAGCTGTGTGCAGCATCTTTCCAGACTTCTGAGTTGGTTCATTATATTGTTCCCTGAAAGTACAATGCAGCTGTAACAGAAACCTTCCACTGACACCAAAGCACCTTGAATCTCAGACAGCTTCACTTTGTCCTCAATATCACACTAATAAGTAAGTTCCTAAACCCATTGCCTCACTCCCATTATGCTGACTCTCCAACACTTATGAAAATTTACTGTGCAATGCAAACAAGCATAAACTTTACAAACAAGTGTTCTTTTTGCCTTAAATTCACAGAAGTTATGAAGCAGAACCTTCCATGAATGCAGGTGCCTCTGAATATAAAGTGTCATTTGCATTTCTCTTAACTAAATTAGTGCTGTTGCTTTTGATGCCATCACCAGTAGCACAGACGTGGTCTTCCAAGACTCTTTTTCAAGAAGAGGATCTTAATAGAAGAGACGTTTCAGCTGCCAATTTATAGGTGATGGTACTTTGTTTCCGCTCCCATGTCATAACTAGGTTAAGGCCAGGTGAGAAATAAGTCACCTTAGGAAGGATGGTACTTTCCCCTCTGCAGTTGGACCACTTTCAGTTACTCTATCATTACAACAGTCTTTGCAATGATCATGAAAACAACTGTTTGCGATGAAAAACTTCCTGGTTTGGCCTGTCTGACAGAAGTGAAGAATGTGCCCTTGGTGAGGACTTACCTAACAGCCCTGAGGTTTGCAGGATGCATCCACTGGACTCAAAACTCACAGGTCTGTTGATGTGATTCTCTAGGAAGGGATGAATGCTGCTGTGACTTGCATTCCCAGCAGCCATATTGATTTTAGTTGCACTAAGACACACCCAAACAAAGAATTGACACTGGGCTAAAATGAAAGCATCATATTTAAGAGGACTTTCACATTGAAATTCATGTGAAGGCATTTTCTGAGTTGACCCAAGAGCATCAACTCAACGTCCCATGCTCCTGCCCCGGCAGAAGACACTGTCTGCAGGCAGAAATCTGCATTCCTGATGCTGGAGTCCCTGTGACTGAAGTTGCCAAGAGCAAGTGGGAAGGACTGAACTCAGGTCCTGGCTAGTAAACAAAAAGGGTAGGGAACTCCCAGTGTTTTGTCCTGTTTTGTGAATTGGCATGTGTACTCTGATTAATAAACCGTTTCAGATAATCTTTTAAGGTGAAAGTTTTTGCTTCTGCTGGAGAAAGACCTCACGAACCTCATGTGAGGCTGGAATCTACCACACAACAACTACTTTGTTTTAACCAGATTATGCTGCAGGAGGAAGATTATACTTGGATGCATTTGATTTTTTTTTTCCCCTATTGCTTAACAGGGTGTAATACTGTAGTCACATTTACATTATGTGTGTTCTGGCTCATTTCTACTTACACAGTACTCTTAGTAAAGTTTTTCCTTTTGCAAATTAGGGGCTCAGGTTACTGTATTTATTGTTCTTATTATTGTTGTTATTTTTTAAAGAAAACCAAACATTTTGGCACTTCATATTGTTTTGTAAACCTTTAGAGCAGCAGCTGTGCTTACTACCAGCGTGACATGATACAAAACCACATTGTTCCTTACAAAAAGAGAGAGAAAGCTTGAAAAAGGGTGAAAAGGAAAGAGAGAGGCCAGGGCCTCTTCTCTCTGGTCAGGCACAGACCATCCTAGGACTCCGTCTGAGCCCTGTGGGGGGCTGGCAGAAAAGAATTTGTAGCCACAGGGACATGTTATCCAGAACCAAGGGTTGAACATAATTGTATCCAGATTTTGCCTGCCTTTTTTGGATGAGTGATGGCCCACTGGCATGTGACCTGGCTTGGCAATTTCCCTACAGGGTCCAGGCTGCCATAAGGAGATACGTAATGTCTAGAGTGATAGGAAACTCTTTAGTGCAGATGGTACAGATCGGCCTCATAAAATGACTCACTGTGAATCCTCATACAAATCTCAGCTATAAAAATGATAATGGAAAAAGCACAAGAAAATGCAAAATGTCTTAAGAACAATTTGTTCCATCTCATGTCTTCCATTTTAGACACACAAAAAAGATGTATTTTACAATCAAAACAATAACTTCTTCCCTTTCATTGTTTTTGACTGACCAGGCAAAATCAATAGGACAAGGCATTGGAATTGTGGAGATGAAGGGAGGTCCTGGAGAAGGTAAAGGGACAGCTCTCTGGCCACTCCCTGGGAAAGGGAACTGACTTCTAGGGAAATGCCATGCGCACACAAGCTCTTCTCTCCATTTTCTAGTGCCCTTGTCCCTCCAATAATAGGAGGAAACAATGAGTAAAATGGTATTTGTGGTTTTCCCAAGAGAACCACCAAGTTTTAGTTCAGAAATAGATTCTGAACCCTTGTGGGTAGAATTTTTCCTACAATCTCTGAAGTGATTAAGAGCATGTATTTCAGCAGATAGCGTGCCATCAAAGTCACATTTTCAATTATTTCCTTTGAATTCTCACACATTTTCACTTGCTTTTCAGTATGAATTTGTTGAGCTTTTTACAGTATTTATCCCCTATTTAATGCAAAATGTCTGCAACATTCCAGATTGCCTGTGACTGTTTTTTCATTTACTGTGTTCAGGAGGGACAGGCAGTAACACAAGACCACAAGTAACACAAGAGTCTGAGAAAAGAACAGTGCTGAATGTGGTTTTACCCTCTTTCCACCACGGGAGATATCAGGACACTAAGTAAGAACATACGAAGCATTTTAAAAGACAAAGTGCAATCTGCTTGCAGGTTACATGTGCAATTGTGATGGTGATTACATGGCACCCTGTATTCTTACTCCATAGTTGCTATGTCAGCATTTTAATGTGGTTTAGCCGCAAATCCTCTAATTGCCCCCTCTTACCTCGCCTAAGTTAGATTAACGGAGCAGTTCCTGTGAAAATGAACGAGATTTTTCAGTAAGAAATCAACCTCAGGGTCCAGCTGCATGAACTCAACAAGCTCTCTCCAATCCCTTGTGAGGGAAGCAGGGTCAGACCAAATGTCTGGTCCTCTGGGCAGCTGCAAAGCATAGAAGTACTTGGGACACTTGGTCCAGGGAATCACAACAGATCTGGTCCAAACCAGAACTACAAAGAGCACGTGTGGAGGGGCTTCAACACAAATTGCCCACGTTAAGAGGTATGCACACCTGTTGCACAGTTTCTGTTGCTCAGTCTTACCTTACCTACCCTCTTTTGGCTCTCTCTATGCAAGACAATATAGCATCAAAGAGGTGCAATTTTTTTTTCAAGGACCATTGACCTTCATCACCCTGGCAAACTCACACGGCAAACACTGTGGATGTTAACAGCAAGTTGAAGTTATCTCATCAAAGCAAAGAATCATTCTGAAGATCCATCAACTAGTCCTTCTCCATCTGTACTATCTGTGACTTTCTAAAAGCACACACATCTTTGTAAACCAACCAGATGTTCTCAGCCACTTCTTTCCGGGTTTCTAATGCCAGAGCCTCTGTGAAGAGCTTCATGTAGGGCTGTCTCCAGCTGGCCATTTGGTAAGGCCCTGCTCTCAGTCCATGCAGATAGACGGAAATAGAGAGAAAGAACCAGAAGCTGGGACTTTTCTTGACTGTTGGTGGCACCGAGCTCTCTGCTTGTCATCGGATGCATAAGTTGAATTTGTGCCAGCTCAAGTGTCTTTTTGGCCTCAGGATCCTATTGCGATTATGTTGAGCATTGATAAGGATCATGGCTGAAAACATTGTGACTAGTTCAGCCAGGAGAAGACACATTCAGAGCTGGAGGAACTGCGATCTGCACATCAACGACGAGCTAACGAGCCACAGATCAGGCCGGCTGACCGACCAGAGATGGAGGATGTGCTGGAGGGCACATAGCCCCATCTCCTGATATGCCCAGCTTGGCAAACAAAGGGGAAAAGTTAAGACCCCTTTATCGTGGCTCAGGGCTTGTCCAAACTTGTTGATATTTTGCAATCACTATTTCCCCCTGAGTTTCTGCATGACACAAAGGGACACCCCTCAACATGGCCCAGGACTTGTCCAGACTTGTCCCTCTTCCGCAATCACCACTTTCCCCCCCACCCCCCTCGCCCCAGACTTTCCTCTACTCTGGGAGGTATAAAAGGCTCACCCTAAAACAGCACGGGGCTGGGGGGCGGGGCAGGAATACCAGTCTCATCTAAGGGCCTGTCCAGTCACCATCAAGGGATTACCGGCCTACCAGTCTCACCAAAGGGAATACCAGCACCCTGAGGACCCTCACTCTGAACCAGACATCGGAGAACGCTGCGCTCCTGACCCCAGCACCCTCGCCGTGGAACACTGAGGCCACACATCATTGTGCAAGTCCTGTCATCCACACTGCCGGGTCATAAGAGACTGGATCCCTCACTCTTTTCTTTCTTCCTTTCTCTCTGCTCTTTCCTTCTCTCCCTTTTTCTATACCCCCACTTCTCTGTCTCTCCTTCCTTCCTTCCTTCCTTCCTTCCTTCCTTCCTTCCTTCCTTCCTTCCTTCCTTCCTTCCTTCCTTCCTTCCTTCCTTCCTTCCTTCCTTCCTTCCTTCCTTCCTTCCTTCCTTCCTTCCTTCCTTCCTTCCTTCCTTCCTTCCTTCCTTCCTTCCTTCCTTCCTCCCTCCCTCCCTCCCTCCCTCCCTCCCTCCCTCCCTCCCTCCCTTCCCTCCTTCCCTCCTTCCCTCCTTCCTTCCTTCCCTCCCTCCTTCCCTCCCTCCTTCCCTCCCTCCTTCCCTCCCTCCTTCCTTCCTTCCCTCCTTCCTTCCTTCCCTCCTTCCTTCCTTCCCTCCTTCCTTCCCTCCCTACTTCCTTCCCTCCTTCCTTCCCTCCTTCCTTCCCTCCTTCCCTCCTTCCTTCCTTCCCTCCCTACTTCCTTCCCTCCTTCCTTCCCTCCTTCCTTCCCTCCTTCCCTCCTTCCTTCCTTCCCTCCCTACTTCCTTCCCTCCTTCCTTCCCTCCTTCCCTCCCTCCCTCCCTCCCTCCCTCCCCTCCTTCCCTTCTCCCTTCCCCTCCCTTCCCCTCCCTGCAAATGAGGCAGGGGGAAGATCCTTTCTGGGAGAGGGAACCCTAATGTTGTAATCTGTAGCGAAACACAATGGTGTTCACAAACGGGCTCATCTGCAATCACAGAAATTCAAACGAAATTATCTCTTCGTGGTCATGTTTGCTTTTTGAACCTGCCGGAGCAATACTTTCCTGATACATCCAGACTTAGACATCATGTTGACTTTCAATGTTGTGATCTGTGCAGGGCAGGGTTGTCTTCCTAATAGAGTAGAACAGCTGCGGAGGAGCACACAGGGACAGCAAAGAGCTTCTGTTTTGAAGATGCAGTTTTTTTGACACCTCTGCACTGATTTGTGAGCATGTCTAGGGGTTACTATATGAAATTCTCCCTTGAAATTCAGATGAGGTTCCTCCCAGATTTCAGACTGAGACTCATTGTAGTTGTAAGATCTACACTATATAAGACATCGTTTATTCGCAAAAGGAAAATGAATTCTGTGCTTGTATTTGATAGGCAATGCATATGTTACTCTGTATTTGCACCACACTGCATAACACTTCATATACAGGCTGTAAAAGATTGACTCAGGGAGGTTATGGGGACAAAAGTCAGAAACACAATCCTGAATCTTTCTCTGCCATGCTATCAAATCAACTATTTTTTGTCTGTATAAACAATTTCGTTTTAAAACCAAGCCCCAGGAATGTGGACCTGTGATGAAAATATATAATTCAATTTGAAGTAGAATATTTGGTGATAAAAGTACTCCCAGGAATAATATTTAGAGAAGGATTACATTCTTCCATACTTAAGTTGCTTGCTTTCTTCTGACAAAGTAAACAAAGACACTTGTACATTTAACTCAGTACATCAGAAATGGTGACTGATGAGGTTTCCTAAGTGTTTCTTTATACAGACTCACACACTTTAACACGGCCATAAGGTTATTTGTAATTTTGTTTCAGTTTTGTTAAACTCCAAGATTACTAACTTTCAGTGTAACAAAGTCACAGGAGGTGTGAGATCTTCATTACATATGTTAATTAGCTGACCTGTAGAATCTTGGTCAAAAGTCATTTATATATGGCTTTTTATGACACTGGAGTACCTTGGCAATAACAAGTCTGTAACTGAGTTATGCAATAGATTCTTCATATTGCATCTTGTAAATGTTTTCATTTTCCTGAATAATCTGCACACTAATGAATGCTCTGTGTTCCATCCTTCTCCGGACACTACTTAAAACTGTAATCTTAAAATAATTTAGTAGAAGAAAAGCCTTTTTTCTTCCCCCACCTCTTCAGCCAATTAACATACCCCCAAAATAAGCTATCTTTATTATTATTATTATTACTATTACTGTATCTATCTATCTATCTATCTATCTATTTATTTATTTATTTCCCCCTACAGAAATAGCTCATAAATTGCATGTTGCTGGGTGGACAAAAATCACCAAATGAATTGCAGTGAAATTCATGCACTGTAATCCTACAAACCATCTAAGGAAATCAGTGTGAAAAACGGTGCAGTGCTGTGTTCTTTTATGTACTTCATTTCAAGTCCAGACTTTGTCTCACTAGACATGGGTACAAGCTGCAAATTTTGGATTCAGGCTTTTCAAAAGAGTGTTCCAAAAGTTCAGAAGTGTGTATAACTAAGTCACCTTTTTAAAAAAATTATTTTATTTTTTTTTCCCCCCAAACTGTTACATGGAAAGGCTCCTGCTGTGAGGTTTGGATCAAATCTGGAGTTTTGGTTCAGTTCTATTTTTGTTTCTAATGAATTCAAGTTCACAGCGTTCACAGCCTGCCACAAACCCCTTCAGTTAAACATGTGCATTGGTAAAACACGCAGAAGCCTCAGCTCAAATTGAGCATTGCCTAATGGAAGCCAGCAGAACGGTCGGTTGGAACAAACCCCCAAGCTGCACTATATGATCACAGTGAACACCTGGACTTGCTGGAAATTGCAAAATAAATGGCATTTTCATAGGAACTGTCTCAGAATTGCTTAAATAGTCATTGCCCTATCTCAGGTAAGAAGAGTTGCTCTGAAATGTTTCTGGTGATCCAGGAAGGGCAGTCTCAGTCACGGCTTGGCTTCTGAAAGAAATGATGTTTCTGGCCACATTGCTTTTATAGCTGAAAACAAAGCTCACTGTTGATTTATCAATAAAATATGGCAAGATTTTCCAGCTGCTTTGTATGCTCCGTCAGCCGGCACTATGTGTGGAGTCAGGACAGGTTGTTTGCCACAGCTGCTTCCTTTCTGAACACTCACACAGGAAACCTCATAGTCCTTGGATCCCAGCAGACCACTCCATGCAAGCGTCCAAGCCCTGTTTTGCAAGCAGCTTCTTTCCATTCATCCTCTGTAACATCTTCAATCCGCTACCCTGCTTCTGCACACAAGAAGGTGAGGGCAGGGAGACATAAGTGAGACAGGAAACTTTTTGGGAGAAGTTTGTGGCCCAGATGGGAGTCCTATCCTTCACGTGCTGCCAGTTTTTTTAAAAGCTAAGGTACCTTTAATGGTGATGTTGCAAACTGGTGTATGCCTCAAACAGACCATGACTAGCTCATTTTGATTCCTTGGGAGAAGCTACACTGTACACCATACCTGCCAGGACTGACTTACTTTTTTTTTTTCATTGTGCTGATAAGTCATTGCAGCCACTGTCCTTAATCCATCACAATGAGAAGGGTCTCATGTGTCAGCTATGGAGGGCTGGCTTAGGGGAGTTTGTGTTGAGAAGAGTCAGAAAGAAAATCTCATTTTTTTCCGTGCCATGCCATAAAATCAACTATTTTTTCTCTGTATAAACAATTTCATCTTAGAACCAAGTCTCAGGAATGTGGACCTGTGATGAAAATATATAATTCAATTTGAAGCTGAACATTTGGTGATAAAAATATTCCCAGGAATAATATTTAAAGAAAGATTACATTCTTCTATACCTTAGTTGCTTTCTTCCTCTGGCATAATAAATTAAGGTTCTGTGCACATTTCACCCCAAACACCTCAGCTGATACTTGATGAAGTTCACTTGAGATTTTTGTACACGCTTCTAAAATGGCTACCACATTATTTGCCTTTACATAAAATAAATGCAAAGCTTTAAGATTTGTAGCCTCCTTTGTCACGCAGGATCCAGAAGATTTGGGGCTTTGACAGGGTGGTAGGTCTAAACTAATTCAGGAGACAGCTGTTGACAACTGTAAAGTCTATTTCGTCTGAATAGCAATGCTTGGAAATATGTTTGATTTCCTTTGTGGAAATAAGAAAAGAATCTCACCCATGCCATAAATACTTTCAAACCACTAAGATTCATGTGAACCACAGTTGGAGATGATTATGTCTGAGCTGTGCATGGTTAAGGAGACTACTGAGGGTATCAGTAGCCTGTGCATTGTGCAGGTCATCTGGTGGGAGGAATAGAAAGGACTCTGCATTTCCCCTCACCCTAAGTAAGTGAATCTCTGGGGTGGTGGTGAGCATATAGAAAAGAGACTTTGATCATGTGCCTTCATGCTCCCCGTGTGAGCCTGCATTCACCAGCACCTCAGTAAGAGGAAGATGCCTCAGATCTGTGGCAGGCCCAGCAAACCAGGGCAACCCAGAGCTTCTCCACTCTCTATGGAAGAGCCGGCTTGGACCTCCAGTGCCTCCAGTATGGAGGAGCCTTGGGCAAGCTTGCATCTCCACTTCTCCTGAACTGCACACGGGACATCTTGGCAGAAGCTGAAAAGCTGGGCAAACATAGTCACCAAAATCCCTTTATGGAGTGACCCTGCACATGATTATAAATCTATCAAGGGCTTAAAGAAAAGCCATTCTGACCTGTGTGTCTCTTCTGCCTCCTCAGTGTGATGACTGAGGAAAACTTTAAGAACTTAATATACTTGATTTCAGTCAAAGTTACATTTTTACAGTGCTACCAAAATGCTAAACTGAGAGTCTTCGGAAATTTGGAGCTTCCTGGCATGGAGTCTATTCTGAAATAAAATATGCTCATCCCAAAGCCTAAGCGAACCTCTGAGATTTTGAAGTTGTAACCATAGCAAAGATAACTTTAAGAGCAGAAAAAACATTTTGTCAGCGTCATTTCAGCTCTAAATGGTGGAATCTCTATTTCTTTGAGATGCGCTGCTCTTTTTGGTCTCAAAGAGGACTTGTTAATATCAAAGAATTCTAGTGGACTACTTCAGTTATAAAAGAAAATCGGCTATGATACATGACTGCTCAAAGGGCTTTTGAAAAATATCATGGCAGTATGACCTTCAAAGAAAGTGTCTGTCTCAATAAACACTCAACACAGCTGCAATATCAACCCCTTTTCCTGGGATCCCAAGGTACCACGGAAGGTTTCAGGAGGGGAAGGTATTTACTTCCCATCCCAGCTTGAATTATTTCTATATTAGGTTTTATTGGATCTATATGTGGCTATTTTATGGCTCTTCAATGTTTACAATGTATTTATTATCATTGCTACATTTTCCCTACAGTTCTACTGAAGAGGGACTATCTAAAGATTGTGAAACTATTTGTTACTGTACCTTTACAGCCGCTTCATATTTTTCATTTGAAGAGTTCAGCAGTGTGACTGACAGTAATTAAGTCTCATTATGTCATTCTGAATTCATAGTCCCATATAAAATGCATTTCAAGTGGGGTAAACTGAGTCCAAGAGCAGTCTGGGTAACCAAGCAAGTTTATGACAGGGCCCAGAAAGGAACCTGCAGATGGGAGATCCCTGTTGCCAATGCCGAGATGTAAATTATGTCACTCAGCAGATAAAAATTCTTGCTCCATTGGTCAAAAAATTGCCACTCAAAATTAGAGGAGTAGTAGTAAAACCCAGCCTGTTTTCTGCTGAGGAGTTCTGGCTGGTGACAAAGGGACATGGGTTTTGATTTGGCCCCAGAAGCAGGTCCAGGCCCAGCCTGAGTAAGAAGGCAGCATTGGGGTCATATGAGGGAGAAGTGTGTGTGTTGTGCCCAGTGGCTTGAGTATTCCCTTGACTGCCTCGTACACGTCCGTCTGGGCTTGGCATCCATACTTCGTCATGTGAAGACAGCCATGCTGTGTCCTGCCCCAGAGAGTCTCCCTGGCTGAAGTCTTTCATGTGTTTGTCACTTGCCACTTTCCTTTCTGTTCACCAACTCTGATCTCCTCTGAGTGTCCAGTTGCCCTATAATTTCAGTTCTTGCCTTCTAATTTCAGTCCATGCCCTCTAATTCCAGTTCAAATGTTTTTGTTGCTGAGTTAGGTATCAACAATTTGTTCCTTCCCTTCTGTCCTACTAATTCTCCATCTTTTAATAGAAATAACTCATACTAAGACCAAAGGATCACAGAAAAATCCAGATGGGAAAGGATCTCAGGAGGTCCTCTAGCTCAACCTCTGCTCACAGTCCTCTCAAGTAAGAATGTTCAATAAATAATGGTCAAGCACAATCCAGTTCGAAGGTGCTAAAGTAACAGAGTACTTAGGAGCACCAAAGAAGCAAAGGTGACTTAACACCACATGCAGCTTGCTTCCACACCAAAACAGTTTGCTCAGATTCACATTTAAATGACTGTAATGACTGTTTGTGGTTTTCTTTTGTTTGTTTTTGTTTCTTTGTGGTGCGGTGTTTTGTTTCTTTGTGGATTTTCTTTCTTGCTCTCGTCTTGGGACCAAATTTGGTCAAAACCTGTCTATGCCATCTTGCGGAACTTTGGCACAAACATGTTCTGAACCATTATGACTCTCCATGAACTCAATCTCAAACTTATAAAAGACTTGCTTTCCCCCATGTCGGCTGTGTGGACACTATGCCTGATTGTCACAGAGCAACTTGCTGGCTTTCAGGGACCCATCCTTAGAAACCGGCAAAATTCACGAAAGCCCTGAATGCCATGCAAAGGCTGAACCTAACATGATGAATGGAAAGGATTTGCTGAGCATAGCTATACTGCTTCCAGGGTGGAAGCTTACTCAGGTAACCTTATTCCTCTTCCCTTCCTGCCCTGGATTTTTCTCGGGTGACATTCTTCTACATTAAAAAGTTTTTTCCCTACAGTGGTTATGCTATATAGACAAATGATTCTCTGTTCTGTCTCTAGGTGATAATGTCACATACCTGGTGCCTGGATGCTGTTTTAATATCTGAGAGAGAATTTGCCCTCTTGTTGATAAACTAAACAGGAATGTTTTGTGATTAAAGGTAATGTATAGAGGACATAATGGTTTTATGCTGATTATGATATTTCTTTGTGAAACTAATAACTGTATTCAAGACTGTCTTCTTTCTACCCCTTCTCTCCCCTTCCCTCCTCTATCAAACCATACACACAAATCCTAAATTAAGCTGTGTTCCAAGCTCAGACAGCTTCCGTTTGCTGGTTTTCAGCCTGTCAGTAGTTGCAGGCTAAGGCATTGTAAACAGAGCTGTTCTTAGAATATAATGGCTTGATAAAAGCATATAGTTTCAAAACCACTCAACAAAATATTCATCAGAAGGGATCTCATGCTATTGCTCCCCACATGTAGTCAATATATCACTTTAACTACAGTGCATTTACTCTCTGTTTATCATCCCTTCTGAAGCCATGTGGAATACTCATCTTCTCTAATCCTTGTCTATAGTATTTCCAAAGTACTTTACAAGCTTGGAGTAATGGACTTTAATGCCTTGCAGCAGCTGAACTGGTAGCATATATGATACCTTAAATGTAACAATCAAAGGAGCATGCAAGATTTTGGTATTTCCGCTGGCTTGCAGATGTGCAGTATCCAGGTCCAAAAACTATAATGTCAAGTTTAGACTATAAGTGTTTAAAACAAAATAATGTCTCACTGCTCTGTGTCAACACTTCTATAATGTGAGAGGGTATTCTCTGATAGAGAGAGCACCAGTATCAAATATCAGTTATCTGAACCCTACAGTAATTTCTTTTTTGTATGTGTGTCCACAAATAACCTTGCCCAAGATTTATGTAACGGGATGTATTGTTTTATTAATCCAGAGCATGTGGTATTCTCCAGGTGCTAAGCTTTGATCTCCTTGCCCTTCTATGTATTAAGTTTTCTGCTTCTCATTGACACTGATGCTCTTGATTTAAGGTAATCCTCTTATTGTTGGGGACAGGAAAAAAAAGCAAGTGAACTCTGCAGTGAACCTGGAATCTTTTTGCTTTGTTTCGTCTCAGTTCTGATTGAATCTCCACTAAATTCAGTTCAACAGAATCCAGCCACTGCTTTTAGAAGTAAAAGTATATCTTTCTGCAACATTTTATGGCATGGAATGTCGTTTATGGCACATTATATTACAGTTTGAAATGCTAGCGTTCACTAACTAGAGGAGCTGTGGGTTTATGTTAAAACAACAGAGCAGTGTAAAAACAAAAAAAAAAAACCACCAAGAAGGCAGTTTTCCATGGCCCTTGGCTGTTAACAGAAGGAAAGAGTGTGAGTGTGAGTAGAATGGAAGGCATGAGGCAGGGGAAAGCAGAATGAGACAGTGAAAAAACTGCTGGAGGAAGGGTCCTTCCAAGTGGGTCAGTTGGCACAGAGGCTGCAGACGAGACAACAGGCTGAAGATGCCAATTCTGATGTACCACCTGATGAGCAGCTTCTTCTTGTCAATTTTTCTGTTGCATCAGGCACTGTGTCCTCAACTCTTGCCTCCAATCCAACATTTTTCTCACCTACCTAGACAATTTATTTCACAGGTGTATACTGACTTGAGGCGGCTTGGTTCTGGGAATGGGAGCATCTGGGCTGGAGTTGGTGGATTGGGCTGGTGCAGGTCAGAGCTGATGTAGAGCTAGCTCCTTACCCCACTCAGCTTGCAGCATGCCTGGTGTGGTGCCAGGGGAGCTCTGTAGCACTCTGCAAACATGGGCTTAGCCTTCAGGGCCAGCAGGGGGTCAGGGAGTACTCTAAAATTAGGGACTGCAAAGTGGGTGAGGACATCCACTAGAACATCTACACCACTGTCACTGGGAATGAGACACTGACTCCACATAGAACGGCAGGATGGCAGAGCTCAAATTATCACCTAGTCTATCTCCATGTCCCTGCCAAGCACTAGCTATGCCAGCATCTTGTTCTGGCAGACAGGTCTCTGGGTCTGTCCTTGGTGAGGTCCCCTGTGTGAGATAATGCATTCTCCCCAGGCAAGAGCTCCCAGCATTTCACTGCCACTGCCAGTAAAAAGGTTCTTATAACATTTAACCTCACTTTCTCTTGCTGATAATTTAGTTCATTTACTTTGTTTTGTATCTTCAGTGGACACAGGGAAGAGCTTATTTTCTTCCTGTTTGCTGCCTCCATCAAGGTACCTGAAGACTTCGGCTATCGTCTCTCCTTGGTCTTCTCCAACCTAAACAATAAAGTACTTCAGTCTTTCCCTGAAGATCATGTTTTTCTAGTCATTCTAATGACTCCTTCAAGCAAGGTGAAATGTTACTTGAGCTGGACACTTACCAGAGCCAACGGGAAAAGAAGAATTCATTTATGTATCCAGTAGATTTCATTCTTGCTAGTCATTTTGGTAAGGCAATTGTATTTTTTTTTTTTCCCCATTTCTCTCCCAGTAACTAGCTCTTTCCTTCTTCTGTGCAGCTTGTGCACTGGTACAACCTTCAGACATTTCACTGCAATACTGTGCCTCTGCCAGGGCCTTTCCATCATCTTTTAATGCAGATGACTATTTTTCTCTGAGATGCTTGCATCTCTCTGGGTTGAACTGTATCTTATTTATTTCAGACCTGTCCTCCAGCTTCTCGAGATCACTTTGAATTCTCATCTTGTCCTTTGATGAACTGTCTTGCTCTACTTTTCATTGTTTATGAACTTAATGAGAATATCTGCTCCAAATAGTGAAAACATTGGGTAGTGCCAGACTTTATAGAGTTGCTATGGCTGTGCTACAGCTAAGAGGAGAACTGCTGATATCTCTCTCATTCAGTGAAAAAGTTTATAAGCAGTCATACACATTCTTTCATGTTGATCTCTGGATTCAGAAGGTTCAGTTAGTCTTGATCGTTTATGTAAAATTGAAACCACCAAAATTCGACAAAAAAAAGACAGATATATCTTTATGCTACACTCCAAACTTTCAAGTAATTGTTGCCCTGCACAATACAGATCTTGTAAACTCCTCAGTTTGATTTCTGGGAATATAAAAGGAGTTGACCCAATACCAGAGAGCAGGTCAGACATCTGTATATTTACCTGAGTTTGCCTTCTGAAATGTTTATGGATCAATAATAGCAACTGACAAGCCTTAAAACAGCTGCTGTATGGACCACTGAAGTGCCTGGGGGCTGTTGCATAGTTTTCCTCACTCAATATACACTTCCATAAGGAAAACCAAATCTTTCAGAAAAATTTATTGACTAGGCAAATAACATAACAAATAATGAAGAAGAGAGAAAAAATATTACTACTATAGATTGTTTTCAAAAGAAGTATATTAGAAATGCAGAAAAGGCGATGCTGATTATTATTTGCTTGTGGCTTTTTAAAAAATATACTGAAATAAATAGGGTTTTCTCCACTCAGATTCCTTTTTCCAACTTTTTCTATTTTTAACTTAAAAAAGCATAATGAAGTTGACATTATATTTTATTTATTTTTGTTGAAAAGAAATTCTTCTTACTCACTTATTACTAGAGGTGTTTGAAAAAGAAGTTTAAGGTGTGACAACGACTCAAGTGGACCTCTGACTTGTAGAGAAGACTGACTCTTCCATCTTACAGTGAAATACCTCATGCTGGCCACCTTCAGAGAGAGGACGTGGGGCTGGATGTCCAGTGGATTTGAGCTGGTTGGGCACTTCCCTACTACCAACCTAATACAAAGAGTTTGGAGGGATATTTGTTACAGGTATTGCTCAGAAAGGAACTGCCAAGTTTAGCAGCACGTAGTTTTGATTCTGCCCAACACTTTTAACATAATAATCACTGATCTCGGGCATGTACCTTTTCTGTGGGCTGTACCCTCCATACAGCACTGGTGCAAAAATACTAAGGGGTTGTAAACAGTCACGGACATCAATGATCTGTTGCCATAGTAGCTGTGAGTGCCACACTCTGCAAGGTATTGGCCATGACAGCACTTGTGTGAACCAAGGACAAGGGAGTACTGCGTCCTCATGCTGCATGCAGGGACCGTGAGTGACTTGGGGTGACTTGGCTACTCCTTGTCAGGCCACCTGCTACTGTTGCTGGTTTGGGGAAGGCACCCCTGGCATGAGTCATTGCCTACCAAAACAGTCACAGAAGGCACCCTACAAAGGTGTCTCTTTTTCCACAGACTGCCCAAGGTGACTGGACCAGATCATTTAGACATTGATCTGTTAGTTCGAACACACCTTATGTATCTTTCTGAATTTATAAAGGCTTCTGTGACAGGGGGGGCAACTGCATAGACATGCCTTTGATCTCAGGCCAAATCTCGTGCTCTGATGCTTCATCAGTTCTCAGCCCTGTGCTGTAAAAATGCAACCTGAAATCAGTGGGAACAGAAAGTACTGAGCACTTCCCAGTGCTCCTGAAGGTCGGTTTCTTTGTGTCTCCCATGTCTTGACACTTGTGTTCATGCAGTGAATGTTGGCCTGAGCAGAGAGGTTTTAGCTACACTCAGAAATGTAGCTCCTGCCAGGGGGAGCTGGGACTAAAGAATTTAATCTGAGGAGTCTGGAGGCAGCTGAGATAATTTATGGACAGAGCGGACAGGAGGATACATGGCTTCAAAAATTTTGTTAGTTTGTGTAATATGCAAGGAAGACAATGTAATGGAGCATGTATACATGGAAATAGTACAAATATTTTGCCAGCGTCCTTAGGGTATTGGGAAAAGATTTCCGCTCTACTAGTTGAATTGTCATGAGGGATTTTCAAGGGTCAAGTTCCATATTGCAAGGAGGATATGAAACTTTTAGGCCACTTATTGCATGGACATGTGAAGCAAAGATTGTGCATGCTTGGAGGTTGTAAAAACAATTGGCTCTTTTATGTTTGAAAAGAGGCTTTGTGTCATGGGCTGTATTGCATCACTGAATCTTAATCTCTTGAAAGGCATGATTGAGAAGACAGTGCTGTGCATGCTGAAGGAGTATGGCAGGCTCATTAGAGGGTCTACAATGAACCCTCACAAGAAGTGGCATAGTAGAAGCTGCACATCACATGACTCGCACAGATTGCAAAATATGAAACTCAGCAGTGAACATGATATACCTTTTTAAAGGGGCCCAGTAAACTGAATTAAAAAAAATCAAATTCCTGGGGAGCCTTCCCTTGTGCTATGACCACAGAGAGTTTCCAATAGAAAATATTTTGTCTGCATGGCATATTCTTGCAATACTTTTCCATTATTCCCTGAACTTTGAGTCACTTCAGCTTTGTTGTGAGGAAGTAGAACAGCACATGATCTTCCCCTGCTTCAAGTGCAGGTTGGGAGGTACTCTCTGGAATGTTAGAAGCACCTGGAGAGGCTTTTAGACACAGGAAAACTTCAGGCATTTGTTAAGATGTGGAGGGTTGATCATGACTTTTGAACAGGACATTGACACACATAGAGACAAGAACAGAGAATAAAAGCAGTGATGGGTCATTGAAGTGTTTTATAGTTCTTCTGGTATTACTAACATGCAGATAATGACAAACTAGTTTTTTCATGTTTTTTAACAGGTCCAGCTTTCTGTAAGTTGCCACCAAGATCCTTTTATCACTATTTTATCACTAAATCCTTCTGGATGTCGCAAAGGAGATTTTATTTTTAGAACTTCTTGTAGTTCATCTTTAAGTAGAAGTTTCAAGTGCAGTTTTGCTGTACTCTCTGTCCAGGTTATTGTTACATTTTCTACCTATTACAGCTTAGTAACATAATACAGTACATGACCTAAAGCTTCCTTGCACACATAAACCAGCAAATTATTATTTTATTTTACAGCCATTCCAACTACATACTAAAATCATCTGGGAAAGTGTTTTCTAGTGATTGATATGATAGACAAAAATAAATTGCATTGTATTTTATACTTAATAGGAAGACATGTGTTTAAGAAAACCAGTAGCAATCAGCAATACATATGGTACTGCACATGATTAAAAAGATATGAACTAATAATGTCCAGATGAGAAACCTCATACCATACTTCAGCATTTTCCTCTAATTTTCTGTTCCACAGCAGCAATGAAGGAAACTTTATCTTTTCTTTCTTTTTTTTTTTTTGGTGGCAGATCGTAATATTTCTTTAAAACCGCGCATGACACAGGACAAACCAGTAAGCAATAACACTTTCTGAAGCAGGTGGCCTGTCTGCTTTTCCGCTCAGTGGTTGCCAGTGCATTTTTCAGCTAAGAAAGGAGCTGTTTCATTGAGTAATTTTAGAGACATATAGTGAGATTCCTCAGGCTGATAAAGAGTGTTAATGGAATGAGGAGAAAAGTGTCTAAATACAAATATTTGACTCGTCTGCTCTGTCCTTCTGTCAGTGGATAGTGTGCTATTAGTCTTCTTGGATTTCCTTCATTACTCAGCTTGCAGCTTAAGCTACACTGATGTCTCATCTCTTCTGCCACAGCAAAACCTTTTCCAGTGTTTATACTTTTCTTGTCCTTGCCTGTGGATGAGCTGCCCCATATCAATGATTCAGTTAATCCAGGTACATTTTATTTTGTGAAGCATTTTACTGCTTCTTCTTTCCAGGCCACAGCAGAGATTGAAATGCTTTATTACTATCAGTAATAGCCTGAATTGCTAAACATGTTCCTAGAGTTTGTAAGAAAGGGAAATCATGTGGTGAACAGGAAAAGCAGAAAATCTTACCTTTGGCCAGCTTTCCTTGGTGTAGCATGTTTCTTTAGGTGCTGCATAGTTAATTTGCATTATGTGTAATGACTAATGCTACAGGGTCCTTTCTTAGATCCTTAGGTGGCCCCCAAAGTCTGACAATACAAAGAAAAAAGAAGATCAGATGACCAACAATTTAGAATAAGCTCATGCTAAAGTGTGGTTCTACTCAGAAAAAGGGACTGTAAAACTAGCACCTTTTTACTCAACACATTCTACTCATATTAAGTTGTATGAACTTCTTTTATTGACAAAAATAAGCTTTTACTGTTTTTTAACACCTGGTCAGTGCAGCGATGCTTGAGTGAATTGAATTGTATTCAGTCTTGGACTTTGTCTGCAGAGTCATGTACTTGTTACCTCTGCGTATAATTATTTGGAGCAGTGAAATTTCACTGATTTTACTGCAGGGATGTTCAATTCCAAGGTGTTATTGCTTTGGTAGCTGATGACCTTACTAGGTCTACAGCACACTCTGTTGGGTGAGCTTCAGGTAGAAAAGACACAGTTTAACTGCCAAAGTCTGGAATGAAAGTATGGATTAGTGAAAGCTCAGACTGAAAATTTAGAGTGTTTGGGACAGAAATTGATTATAAGAAATGACAATACTGGAGTCTCGACATTCAGAAAGTCGCTGAAGGACCAAAGCCATAGTTAATACCTAATAAAAGCCTGGCCTGTGCCTTGGTAAATTGGTCTTCGGGCTACTCACAGGTTTCAGTGCTGCAGATTTCAACATGAACAGTGTTGTAATTTCCAATAGAGCTATCTGAAGCAGTCTTGTAGGAAATTCAGATGTTCTGAAAGCCTTTCTAAACTGAGCAAAAAAGAAAACTTGTTGTTTTGAAATATCCGGTGGGAAGGAAATTGAAAAATAACAAAAAAAGGGGTAATATCCAGCATCAAAGGCAGCAATTGTTCTCAGAGTCTCCTGAGGTGTCCTGAAATGCAGGAACCACCTACTCTAGATGGGTTATAGACAAACTTTGGTGCATGTAATATTTGCTTCTGCTTCTTGCCTTGCTATTTGCTTAGTGGACACAGACTGCAGCTTTTCCAGGCTTTCTCACCTGGTGTTAGTGGTCTAAGTCCCAGGTGTTCCTGTTAGAGCTGGGTTGCCAGAGGCTCTCATCCTGCTCAGTTGGTGCAAAAGGTTTGGGAGCCCCAAAGCTCCTGATTGAAGGAGGGTAGGATGGTGAAGAGGTGGCAGTCAGTAGACCACAGAAGTCCTAGCATCACCGCACTCAACACTTGTCAGATACCTGGGTATGATCTCCCATGTATCTCCTCCCTTATTCAAAAGCTGAGTTGCTCCTCCCCACTGCCATCCAGGTGGTTCTGCTAGTAAAAGTCATTTCTATTCAGACTTTTCTCTCCTTTCTGAGGTGAGGAATGAAGGCATCAATTGCCTTCACAGTTCTTTGTGGTAAAGCTATGTACTGCAAGCTAATGGTCTGGACACTGCGCAATGGGATGAAAAACCTATCCGTTTCACATAGACAGAGATGATGACTTTATGATCTTCTTCAACAGTTACCTGGATTATCTACTCTTCTAGAGTATAAAATATTTCTGTGATGATTTACTGAAGTGCATCAGCAGAAATTGAAGAAATGAAGATAATTGCTTTGCTGGCACCCAGAGTCTTGCTATGGTTTCTACCACATCTGGGGTTTGTGTTTCTTCACCTTTTGTTTTACATAAAGGAAAGAGAGCCACATTCCTACCCTGCTGTAAACTAACTCTGCCATAAAGTAACCAAGTAGATGTCAGCCAGTGGCATCTGGTTTCATCTCTAAATTGAATGCTGGCCTCTACAGCAGGCTAAGTCCTTTCACAAGAGGCCAGAAGGGTGGGAAAATAAGAAACTCCTACAGGTTTGTCTTCTTTATTAAAATAAATGGATCGCCATATGAACAGACAGTTCACAATTCATCAGGGAAAAATCAGTGCAGAGGAGGTTTTTCACTACAGTTTATTGGACAGAGAACCTTATATGCTTAAATACCATGAGGACATGGGAAGCCAGGTACACCTCCAAATATTTCAAATAAAAACAGAATTTTCTAAACACTGGCAGTGATTTTCTTTGTAAATAGGTTTAACCTTGGACCTTCTGTCATCTTGTATTTTTACACAGGAAATTAATTTTCTACATCCTCTGTGTGTGTAGAGAAGACAGAGAGTCAAAAAACTCCAAGGGATTTCCAAAAAAGCCTCCATATAAATTTTAAAATTAAACAGATGTTATATGATTACCATTAAATCTGAGCCATGGGTTCCTAGGTTATAAACTATACATGATGTTCTGAAGCAAGAGATGAAATAGATTTTTTTCAATTACTGAAGGTTTTCCAGATCAAAAAGATCAGGATTTAGATGAATCCATATAGGCCTTGTGTTCCAACAAGGGTTTATAAACATCCCAAATAAGTAAATGCTCTCATAATAGCTCATAAATGGCTACGGTAGAGATGCTCGGTGACTGTCCAACTCTGCTGGGAATGCAGTTACGCACTGCCAAGAGCCCGCCCATCGATACTGCTGTGCCCAGTGGGCACTGGAGTGGATCCCAGGTGAGTGAAGGGTAAGATCATCTGCTTGCCTGGTCACTTCCTGCAATCCTTGTTCCTTGCCTGTAGTTCCAGAAGAAATCCCTGCATCCTGTGTCTTCTGGTTCAAAATTGCTACGTTATGCAACTTTGTGCTGGAGAAAGGAAGTCTTTGAGAGAGGAGAGAACAGCCCCCATCTGCTAGAGCCACGGGACTGGCTTCCCTCCTTGTTGCCCTTGTCATCCACTGCCACCATTCTGTTGCTGTAGAGCTACCCTGAGCACACAGGATGGGGTTTTGAGGGAAGTGAGCAGCCCATATCCTCTACTCCCAGCCTGGCCTGCCCTCAATGGCAGTCAACTGCTCCCTGCCATAGCACCTTTCCCACAGCCAGCTGGGGTTGCAGAGCCATCAACTTGCGCTCATTGATTTTAATCACGATGCTCTCCTCTTCTTAATTCGAACTAATTTGAAGTTTTTAAGAAGCTGGCACATCCAGTCACTGTTATTGTGGTTATGTTTGTTTTCTTCAGCTCTTGCCTGGTTTCTGGGTGTTGAGGAGGTTTCCTAAAACTAAGACAGGGTGATTACCCATTATGGTCCACTGAACATTTGATATGAATATCATTATGATTTCCATTATGACTTTTCTTAAAGGCTGGTGTCTACCTTGGAATGTAGATTCACATAATATAGTATTGGTCACTTCCAAACCAGACATCTAGTCTGATCATTGATCACCGACACCTTCTTATGCTGTATAGTGGACAGGAGAGGATCTTTCATCACACCCTACAATACGTTTTTTATGTTACTGTAGACCAGCTGCCTAACAGCAGATGAGATAAAAACAGTCTAGCCACATGCAGCCTCTTAGTTACAGATTCTTCTGCTGTATGACTGACTTTACCTTGTGTACAGCTCTGGCTGTAGAATTAATCCAGCAATTACTAATAAGTGCTGGACTCAATTCTCCTTTCAATAACCCTAGGGAGTCAGTTATGAAATCATGGGAGTTATCTGACAGTGAACATCATGTTCCACAGAGACAGGAGTCATGTTGAAGAGGAGGGTGCTCGGGATGGTGTGCATGCAGAAGTGTGTGTGTTTTGGAGCCTGAAAATAGAAATGGAAGCATCTCCTGTGCCTTCTCTCTTGAACTGAACCTTGACTTCACTCTTGGAAACATGTTACTGGCCTAGAAGCATGACGGGGAAGTAGCCTTAGAGAGACTGAAGAAGAAAGCCCAAGGACAGGAAGAAAAATATTTATAGCATGCAACAAGTAGAAGTGGCAAACTTGACCTTGTCTGGATAAGGAACTGGAGCTGTGATGAGAGGTGTTCCGCTGTAGAAGAAGACCTCCAATGTGCAAGGGAAAGAAGAGGCAGTTCACATCAGTTTTTCCTTGTAATTGGAACATTAAGCAATTCAAAGATGAATCACTTAAGCATCACAGAAATAACAAAACCCTTCACACCACCACATGATTTTCTATGCCAGCCCCACTTTTCTGTTCACCACAGAGGAATTACACTGTTTTCTCCGCTCTCCTGTACAGAATAAAGACTCAGTGAATGCGAAAATGTATTTTCATTCTGTTGGCATAAGATTGTATCTCCAAGACGTGTAACATTTTGTCACTTCAGTGGTGTAGACTTTCTGTACCGCAATGAAGGGTGACTTTCCATGCTGCCTTTTATCTTTCCAAATATGTCCCTGTTCAGCTTTATTTTCATCTTGATTTCCTCCATCTGTTTTTCATCTGACTCTGAGCAGCTGTCCAAGGTGTGTATACATGTCCTTTTGCTTGTTTCATCTTTGCTGAGATGCCTTTCTGCTGAATATCTGCTTAACATGATTGTTATTTGGATTCATTTCATTTTTAATCTTACTTCTGGCCTTCATGACAGAGCTTCTCTGTCAACTTCCCGTTGTTTATGACCTTCAAATGCACACAGATCAATTCAGTCATTCTTAAAAATTAAACAAAAAGTAACACCATATGGCATTCGGTACTGAGTAATTAATGCCATTAATGTTAATGGCTTTCCCTTCCAAACACCATTCAACTAAAGAGCTTGACTAACCCAGTTTGGAGATAACTAGAAAAGTATGAAGACTATTTCTTTTGCATATTTTTTTTCCCTTGGAAACATCAGGTGATGCATTGTGGGATTTCTGCTTTGTGGCCTGGAAAGGGAAAATACCAGGAACATTTAAGGGGCTATGAAAACACACCACACTGCTCAGGTGAAAAAATTTAAGATTCCACAGAAACCTGTAAGTCTGCCCTCTAAATACTCTAAAAAACATGAAGAGCTTTCCTATTTAGAGGAACTGCAGAAGCACTAATAGAAGAGCCAGAGCTGGCTTCCAAGCCAGGCTCATGGCTCCCATTAATTATTGCATGGACTCTTCTCTTACTCCCTAAATTCACCTTGTATTTTCCCTGACTAATCTTCTTGATCTCTACCACATCAGCATGCAGCAATCAATCAACTCTGTGATTCGATTTTCACCCCTCTTCCCCTTCTTCTGCCTTCCCTGGAAAACCAATGTTTTCAGAGGATTCGTTTGTATAATTGTGGGGGAAAGGGAAGTCCATAATGCTTTTTTTGAAACATCCTGTGTACAGGATGTGTTTGCTGGCTTTTTAATTCAAAACAAACAGCAAAGCAGAAGGTGTGAGGCCAAGTTCTTACATGGTGTAAATTGTTAATTGTAAACTGATATAAAAAATAGCTTCCATGGAGCTCAAGCAACACCAGATTACTTAAGGGCTCTAGTTCCTAAAGGAATCAGCTGCTCATTGTTGTTTTGTGGACACAGCTGGAGCACTGGGAAATGCAGTTTGCCTGCATGTCTTGCTAGCCCGACTACTGTGTTGGGCATGGTACAGACAGACATACAGTGCATCTTTAGACAGGTCCATCACAGAAAGAAAAGATGGTTTAATCATCAAATTGGCTCTACAGAGGTGTTGAGACTTTAGGAATGTATTGCTGTAATGCAATTGGATTTTTTAAAAGAACAATGAAATACACAGATAAGCTAGAGACAGAACAGAAGCACAAGCTTGCATAGTTAGTGGGATAAAAAAATTGAAACAGCACAGACAAGAAAAAAATACCAGGGAAAGGGTTCTCTGTACTTAGTTAGACAGACATCTAGAGGTATCTTTTATGGTGGTTTTGAGCTCATACATATACTTTGATGTGTATTGTGCATACTTTCATCTGATTAGTCTTTCCAAAAGATAAATCAGATACATTCTGGACACATCTGACCTTCTTTTTTTTTTTTTTTTTTTTTAAATTTTTTTTTTTTTTTCAAGAGCTTCAGGAGAATTTATCTTCATTCAAAAGGATGTACGTTTAACTTTTTCCCCATTAAAAAAAAAATCACCTGATACCAATTAGAATTCCTTTACTGCTGGGCTGATTTATAGTACTGTAATACAGCACTGAAAATATGAAAGCAGAGAAGCAATATTTCAAAATGCAGCATAAAATCAACAATAAAAATGTATATTTATAACCTGAGAAGTATGATTTCATCTTGGAGAATTACCAAGCTAATAGCAGTAATAAGCATGATTTTAGTTGTACCATATTGTACTTATTAAACACTTCAGGGGACTTGTGAATAAATCAAATCACAAGATCATTTCTGGATATTTGAACGTATTTTTAGATATTATAAAAATGTGGAAAACTATCACAACTGGTTATCATTTGTTCATGTTTTCCAAAAAAGGTTTTAATCATAAACCTCATTGTTACATCCTTCAAGATATTGGGCTGATGCCCGCAGGCTTGAAAAGTGACTCCATTTAATAAATATAGATTTAATATCTTTTGGAGATAAAATTAAAGCAGAAAAAGTCTGTGCAATAATACGAATTACAATCACTATCCCAGGAAATCTTGTTTGGTGTAGAGAGGATGTTTCAAAGGAAGGCAGAGAAATGTTTTAGTAATAAAGATGGGCCATAACCGAAACCCTGCAGCCAAGCTTGTGAGCTACAATATGGAAAGTTTGGATTCAAACTCATACTTTGTGGATTTATCATGGGCAGAACTCCAGCCTTGAGGGATGAGATTTTCCTCATGAAAGTGAATGAGTGAAGGAATGGAGCTTTTTGTTATTCATTACTACTATTATTACCTGTGGTACAGTGAAGTCCAGAAGACACAGGTAAAACTGGCACTCTGTTGTGCTAGGTGCTGCACAAACCGAAGCTAAAAGAAAGGTCTTGCTTTGAGAATGGTACAGGATAGACAACTAAGAGGAATAGTTGGAATGGAAGCAGACATAGCAAAGTAAGACCACACCATTGAGTTGGAATGAAACTAGTAGAAATCGAAGTTTGCAGATGACAACAGTTTAGACATGCAGGCAAACTGCATTTCCCAGTGCTCCAGCTGTGTCCACAAAACAACAATGAGCAGCTGATTCCTTTAGGAACTAGAGCCCTTAAGTAATCTGGTGTTGCTTGAGCTCCATGGAAGCTATTTTTTATATCAGTTTACAATTAACAATTTACACCATGTAAGAACTTGGCCTCACACCTTCTGCTTTGCTGTTTGTGGGATCGTGTGGTCCACTGGGGATTCACAGATGCAGAAGATGTAAGTCCGGAGTCCACCAGGCAGAAAGGCTTTTTCCATGTTGATCCAGTTGTGGGATGGGGATCTTGCTTTGTAACAATCATTTTGAAAGCTGTGGTAGCTCCTTCATGTTTTTCCTCGTGTCTGATCTTTACTTTAAAACAAAAGAAAGTGTTCCTTAGATTTTATTTTCAGTAGATTAAACAATAAGATTGTAGGAAACTGCTGCCTTCCATCAGCCTTCTTTTCAGCTTTAAAATAGCTTGTGGTATTATTTTTCAGAGTTTATGGTGAAGCAAATTCCTTCGTGGTGTGAACACCATGAAATGACAAGTTTCAGCTCATAGTGAACTGTTCTGGCTGAGTTAAAAACCCTTGAAAATAAAGATTGTAACAGAAATACTAGTGGAAGCCTTTATGATAGTAGCATGAACAAAGCTCTGCTGTAATGTTTTCTGGAAACAGAGCCATAATGATTTGTTCAGGAATCTGTTCTGATCTCATCATAAAGGGAAAAGTATTCTTGTCAAGTTTAATTCCAAATCTCCTATAATCCAGTGCATCTTTCCAACAAACACTATCAATATACATGCAGCTTTTAGAAAATATTTTTTATTCTACAGTACCCAGAGTGAGGAATTAGAAAAAAGAAATCTTACTGACATTCTTCAAAAATAGCAGGACAAGTAAAATACAATCAATTGCTGCATTGTAAATTAGACAAGGAAATAAAAGCCGTTATTTTTTTCAACTGCAGGGCTTGCACTGTTCTGACAGTATGCTTCGAGATGTTCTTCTTGGGTAAAAGAACTGACTTCCTTGGTAGACCCCCGAAATGTTTTCACTAGAGGTGCAGATACATTTATATATGTTGCTGTATAGAATGTATGAGCTTGGTTTCCTCAGCTGACTATCACGGACACGTAGTAGACTGTGAAACAACAAACCGAAAGCAACTAACAGAAGATATATGTACATTGCAAGACAGTCTATGGGACAGAAACATGGCAGAGAACTCTGGATCTCAGGTGAGTCAGCGGAGTGAAAGGGATGCACTGTAAAAGTGTGAAAATAACAATTTATTTGGAATTAACTTCTGTTTCTATCTCTTCACAATCCGAACTACACAGCACAGATGTGTCCTGACAAATATGAATCAAAGAGGGTCTCATGAGGCTCCCTCACAGGAGGCTGAGTTTAAAAACAAAAGTAAATTTGGAATCCATACCTAAAAACATGGGTGTGGGAGAATGTTTTGTCAACAATAGAGCTTGCAAACCTTGTTCTGTCTTTCCAGCAAGCTTGGGAAAATTAAAGGAGAGTTCCCAGGTTATCTAAACCCCCATCACACTCAATGACAGGAAAGGGGCATACAAAGACCACAGGCTATGAATGTAATCTTATGTAGGTGCTGAGTTTATAAAACAAATGCAAAAATTTATCTCAGTTTCAAGATTGTCACCTTTTTTCTTGCCATTACTTCTCCCCTTCTTTCCCTCTCTTTCTCTCTACCTATCTCTTTATCTCCTGTCTCAAATTTTAAAGTATATTTTGATGGCAGCCATTGATGTACTATAGAGGAACTCTAGTCCAAGAGAGTGAACTATGATGGTCTTTTAACATGGGACTGACCAGAACTGCTACTGTTCATGTGCAATACAGGCAGGTGATGTGCCTGTTTCGTGGCTGCTGTTCCTCTGTGACCTAAGAGACTCATTTGTGCTTGTTAACCAAGATCAACATGTCTCTGCAGCCTTTCCCTGCTGGCAGGAGTAATGTGTGAAGACGATGAGGGCAAAATTGCCACCTTTTTTTTGTCTCTTGAGCATGGGCTTTTATGACTCATGACAAGACAGGCTTAGAAAAAGAGTTGTGGGTACTATATTACCATAAAAAAGTTCTGAAGTGTATACATTTTTACAATGGACCTGAGCAAAAACAAATGTTGAAACATACTGGCCAATAGAAATGGGAACACTGGAAGGACATACAGTACAGTCCACAATGTATCATGTGAAGAATTTAGGCTGTTCTGGAAAACCTTAGCTGAGCAGTTGGCTCTATCAAACCAAAATGAGTAGAAACTTAAAGCACATATTTCCACAGCCACTGCAGAATTGTACAAGGAACATCGCAATTAGATTTTTTTTTTTTTTTTAAGTGTAGCTTGCTTTCAGTTTTATGGTGGAGATACGATTTCATTGGACATTATTTGGCTTCTCTTGTATTTCCCTCCAAGAAATTAAATGAAAGTTGAACTTTGGGATCCACCCCTGAGGGAAGGCACAGTGTATTTATCCCAGAAGTCTATTCTGTAGTTCATTTTTCTGGCCAATAAATATGAAAGAAACCCTAAAGAGGTGCATCTGTGCTAAGGAATGTGTGCCTGTTTCGGCTCCCGATTTTGTTTTGTGTTAATCTGGAGACAAGCATCTCTTTTCTGAATGGTCCTTAGGGGTGGTAAACTCCCTGTATGTACGTGTTTGTGCTTGCCTTTTTGGAGAGCGAAAGTAGAAAATGTGAACTCTGGAGCTTAGAAAATGTATGCTACTTTTGGACAAAGAGAATTCTTCATCTGCTCCCTCAGAAAGTTCTTATTTTCTGACTCAAGTGGATAGGTCCTTGAAATATTAATTGAATCTGACTGAGGTGTTTAAGCTCTCAAAAATGTCAGTTGTACCTTTCGTACCTTTGTTGATGTTGATGTGGCAAAGAGAGGAGGAAGAAGGAAAGAGAGAAATCAGTGTCCAGGTAACATCAATCACAAGACAGCTTGTACTCAAAGGGGATACTAGCAGTGAACAAAGGGTACTTCTTGCTCATGTGAAATATTTTCCTCCTCTGTCTCCCACCTAGCTAAGTGACTACTGAGGTTCAGACTAATTACAGTGTCTCTTCACATGTCTTTAGGTTTGCCATCAAATAGTTTCTGAGTATGTTTAGAAATAGATAAAGGAGGACTAAGACTAACCAAGAAAGAAGGAAAAGGACAGCCACCAGCAGGAAAGAATATTGAAGATGTTGGAGGAAGAAAGAGAAGGCATGAGCAAACCAGTATATTGAGGGTCCTCAGAAAGACATCGAAAGAAGAAGTGATGAAGTTCTGTGGTAGATCAGAGCCAAGTTTGGTGGCTGGACAGGGGTTGTGCAAGAAGAAATGCATTGAATATGTGTTTACTCCTCTGACAGAGACCTGATGCAATTATATAATAAGATGTGACTGTGGGATTTACCAAATGGGGGCTCTGAATAGTAGGCACTGTAAGGGAGATGGTAAACAAGTTAGTCCTTGAAATAATGCTTCTTGCTTTTTCTTCATCTCTCTGAATTTCTGTACTGCATTGGAAGAATAATAAAAACCTGGTTTTAGGCAATGATACAACAGTTAACTCCATTTGAAGGAGGCTTTGGGTATGTACTAGGACTTAGCTTTTGTCACATTTTAACAGATACCTCTAGTTCTCTTTTTACTTAGTTCTTCCCATTGTGATCAAAGCTGTTCACTCTCTGCCATCAACGTGGAAGGTTTTGTACTTTTGCAAAGGAAGGTATTAAAATCACAAGCCTACACCTGTCTGTTTGGTGACATTGAAATTCACTAGCTTTGTATGATGGAAATCACTTCTCCTTTGCTTTTGTTTACATTACACTTCTTTTCAAAAGAGTAACCAGTCCTACACACTGTTGTTCTCCCCTAATACTGATGTCACCTGTCAGAGACACTTTGCAGAGAGTCCTCCACACAACTGAGGAATACTATGTTGTTAGTTTTACAATGTCAGTAGTTTGATTTCTTCCGTTTGTGTCAGTTTTTGTTAGAACCCCTGGTGTCTATTACTCCAGAAAATAATAGGTCTTATTATTTTATTATATACTATTTTAAGATAGCACCCACCTCTCTAAACTCTTAACTATTTCTTGCTCACTGCCATAGTATACAACAACCAGTGTAGACGCATCCCTATACTTAGAGAGTGAGGTATTTTAAATAAAAATCTTCTATAGCTGGAAAACTGAGACACAGATTGATGAAGTAACTTCGAAAGAGCAGACTGAGGGGACACATCATCACAGCTACATCTTCCTCACGAGGGGAGGAGGAGGAGCAGGCGCTGATCTCTTCTCTCTGGGACCAGTGACAGAACCCAAGGGAATGTCAGGAAGATGTGCCAGGGGAGGTTTAGGTTGGACATGAGGAAAAAGTTCTTCCCCCAGAGGGTGGTGGACACTGGAACAGGGTCTCCAGGGAGGTGTCACAGCCCCAAGCCTGACAGGGTTCGAGAAGAGACTGGGCAATGCCCTCAGACACATGGTGTGAACTGTGGGGTTGTCACATGCAGGGACTGGACTTGGACTCGATGGTCCTTGTGGGTACCCTCCAACTCAGGACATTCTATGATTCTGTGACTGAGGTTATGTGCAAATTTCAAGAACCAGACAGGTGCAAAAGGAGTTTTGTATTTTCCTGTGGGCAGCTGAAGTTGGCCACACTGCTACCTGTCCAGAGCGCAGCATTGTCTAGCCCAGAGAATGCAAACCACTGAAGTCACAGTCCCGTATTCTTCTAAGGGTATTATCATCAATCACGTAATGCTGGACATTTTTCTTAAAGCCTTGGTCCTTGGAGATATGTGATCATGCAAGGCTCTCAGCTTTTCTATAAAGTAGTAAGTTGCCAGATCTTGTGGGCGCTGAAGGAAGTATGAAAACCCGAAGTGTGTCCGTTTCACAAAACACACGAACAACATAGACTACCTTTTGTAAACTGGTCTCATAATTTTTGGGGCCTCAATACATGCCTACTGGGTGTTTAAGGTTGGCAGAACTGTGAACTGCAAGACCATCCATTCCCCAACCCCCTTCTACAGCACACATGAGAATAAATATAATGTTTTGTTTCAGAGAGTTTAAAGGAAACAGTATATTTTCACATATGTTCTTGTGTAACCCCTTTTTAGAAGTGTTCCCCTTACACCATTTCCATGAAAGCCTTTCCTTGGAAGGGACATCTGCAGTGTGTGTATGCCTCCTGTTCTTTGCCCTAGCTACTACTAACTTTCTTTAGGTATTTTCTGGTATGAACTGAAACATAATGGGGTTTATACCATAAACAGTGTGAAGTGTGTGCTCTGTTTACACTAACAGGCTCCTGTTAACCTTTAATCCTCCCAAATCATTCTCAAAACAATGTGAAACAATCTATTTTTACATTCTTCCCTGTTGTTTGACACTGGTTAATATCATAAACAAATTTTGCCCAACTTGAGAAGCAATTAGAGCCTCTTGTGTCAGGGAGTGCATTAAGGGTGCTGTCTCCACTTGCCTGTACCTTTTCCAGCATTTAAAAAGGGTGAGTGTGAGTGGGGTGAGTGACTCTGGGGGTGGAGCAGGCACACGCCTCGTTTCGATGGGAGCCACAGGTTTCCCAGATGCTGTCCGGGGTGATGTCCTTCTCCAGCCTGGGACCACTTCAGGAGGTGAAGGGACGCAAACCCTTTCAGCGCCCCTCCCCTGCCGACCCTGACCCCATTAGGAGCTGACAGCTGCGAAAGACATAGGAAGCAATTAAAGCACACTGTATTAGTCACAAAGGCCGATGGGCCCTCTCTTCGAAAGGTGCAGGTCTGCAAAAGAGATAAGACTGGGAACCTTGAGTTCTGTACCGTGCCGCTCAGAGGCTTTGTGCAAGTCTATCCTCCTGGATCCACTTCGGGTTATTTATTTACTTAAAGTTTGTTTGAAAACTGGAAGCTACAGGCTACTTACCCAATTAACCTTAGCACCTGTTTGGCTGGAAACGCTTGTGAGCAGTGTGAACAAGCTGTGGCAAGGCCTTTTTCTTTTTTTTTTTTTTTTTAAAAGAAGGGAGCAGACAAAATATATTCCTGAAACAAACGTTATTCCAGCCTGCTCTCAGGTCTGCAGTGCTGGCGTTTACTTCTGATAATGATTTAAGTGAAGCTCCTGCTAGTTTCCAGGACTGCTATAGCAGGGACAATCATGATATCTAAATCAATAGAATGGCTGTTGTTTTAACTTTTGCCTGCTTCTGTTTTATTGCCTGATGGATTTTGGCTCTCAGTTTTCCTCTTCAGAGGCCTACAATCCGCACCAAATGTTTCACATTACCCAGTGTGAAAAACCTCCTATTCTTTCAGATTTTTTACAAGTTCATACATCCGTGGAAACCTGATATTTCATATTTCATTCTGCTTTGTGAATGTCATTGTGAGGGATGTTGGTTCACATGCAACAGGCCTCTTCTGTCTTTGATCAGCTTGACCAAAACTAATTGTAAATGGAGAACAAATGAAAGAAATATTTATAAATTTCATGGGAATTCAGGCAGAGCCTAAGCCTTTCCTAATGCCTCCATTCACAGTAAATGTTTATTGAATACTTTTAGTCTACTGTGTACTTCAGTATTTATATAGTGTTAGGTTTTAGCTTGTTCTAAGTGCATGCAGTAAAATGACCTCTCCTGCGTCTTTCTTTCTTCCTTCCTTCCTTTCTTATCTTTTCTCTCCCTCCCAAATACTCTCCTTTCTTTTGTCTTTACCTTATAAAACAGACTGTTGGTGGAGGGGAGGAACACCACAGTTGTTGAGTTCCAGAGCCTACAGCTGTAAGAAGGGTAAGAAAGAGGACAAAATGACCGTAAAATTTAAAACAAATTTTGAGGCACAAAGCTGAGTTGGGAAAAATCAAATTAAAATGTTAAAGTTTTGTCCAAAATAAAGTCATAAGTGCCCAGAGCCAAGTGAAACAGCTGCTAGGTCATGCAGGCTAAATCTGAAAAGGCAACACAACAAAAAGTTTAATATGATGAAGTTAATCAGAAGTTGCCAGGATTAAAAAAACGCAAGCATTCCTGGTTTTACTTCTCAGACCCTTGTTCTTCTTACAGAGCTGTGCTCTTACAGCTTTCCCTGGCTATAGCAGAGGTTGCTTTACAGCGGGAAACTTAACGCATCCAAAGTCTTCTGCGGAGTTCCGTGCTTATCCAGTCCTGCAGATATTTGATTGTACCAAGGAGATTGCAGAGTAGAAGCAATCTCCTGTAGCCAGGGACTGGGAAATGCACAGGTCACAGAGCCTTGGGTGTTATTTGTCACAGATGCTGTACATGTTGCTGGTCCCAGTTGCGTGTGCTGCTGGCAGGCACGCACCGTGGCTGCAGACACGCACGGGGACAGGTGCTGCGCTGCTGCAAATTGATGCAGAGGCCAATGGAAGCTCTAGAGTGAAACGTGAGATGCACCAAGCAGAAGTGAGAGCAAAGCTACTCATTTCAGCCTCTCATGTCATCCAATGTCTTTTACAGCCAATGTCTTTTACTTATCTATCAATGTATTTTTTTTTTAACTGCTTCATTCGTATGGAAAATTAGGAAGGAGCAGAAAGGCTTGGGGGTACCAAGTGTAAGTGTAAAGTTTGACTCTGGGGCGAGGCAAGAAGGAGGGCTGATTCTTATGGGCAGTGTAGAAAGGTGAGGATGTAATTAGTCTCTTTTAAATGTGACAAGAAAAAAAAAAAAGGTAAAAAACCTTAGGCCAATTACATGGCTCAGAATTCATTACCATCACCTCACTTCACTCCTGGAGCACATTCCTTCTCCTCTCCCACAGTTCTTTTATATATATTCTTCTTGTTTATATTTCTCATCTGTGAGGTTACAGGGGCCAGAAAAATGCTTTTTTTTTTTCTCTTTGGAGAATGTCTAACATTCGTGGGGAGGTGGTGAAGAGGCTTGGAACGTGCACGATGGTAAAATCTTGAACCTAAAATAATCAAAGAGGCAATAGATTTCTGAGAAAAAAGATTATTAAAGATGGTTGTTTTCCAGTACTCCTATGTTTGAGCAGGAAAATAGGGTGAGAACTTGGGAGGAGATGAAATCCAGATAGTGTCATGCTGAGTTTTCCCTGAATTTAAAGCCTTTCAATGATTTTTTTTCTTCTTTGAGAAGGCAGTAACACCTTAAAAACATCTTTATGCTGTGATATGCAATCCAGTATGCTAGGTTTGCCTAATTCTTGAGTCCCTTGAAATGAATAGACATTTCTGGCAGCCAAACACCACATGAATTGTTAAAAATAAAACACTTGATAATCGGTATTAAATTAAATCACAGAGCAGAGATGGATGATGATTATGATCAGGGCTTTAAGTATTATTTACCTTCCTACAAAGAGCTTGTCTGGACTTTCACAAACAGGGTATATAAAACACTTACTTAGCATGTAACTTGAGCTATGAAAATTGTATTACAGTTAAGTGTTCTTAAAGCCACAGGCTTTTTGTCACAATTAAGAGAACAGGGAAGAAGGTGGCAGAGGAAAATGAAAATAGCTCAGGGAGCACCCTGCCTTCAGGTCGCTGGCTGCGTGAATGGCATTGCAATGCAGAGATGTACAGAAGCTCCTCCAGCACGGAGCTGACAGAGCCACATCAGAGCATCCTCAGCAGGGATCCTGCTGGGACACCACCTTGACGCCATGCACTGGTTTGCTGGAACATGCACCCGTGCTCTGCTTACTTAGGGGTCCTGGTTATACAATTTTAACAGTTCTGTTGCTTATCTGATGGGAGATTATATGCATATCTACAGGAGGAGGAGGGAAAAAGGTGTCTTTCAGAAGACAGGCGCTTTTGTCTTTCTCACATCATGACTTTTCTCGAACTGCTTTGCTAAGTGGGTTAGAAAAACACACAAGAGTAAGTCTGTTTTTGTAGATTTTACTTCACAGTACATTTCCCACCTGGTCTTCTAGATGTCAGGGCTGGGAAAAAACCTCTCAGTACTGAAGAAGGACAGGGAAGAAGCATAGACTCAAGAGAAACTAAATTAAGTATTTGAAAAATACCCATACTCCCTTGCATGATCATGCTGGTCTGAATAAACTCATTTTACACAGGTTTTAAATAGATGAGGAGTTTGTGCATGCCTGATCAGCCCATATCTTGTCAGAGAGACAGTAGGCCCCACTTAGAGAGACAGCTGCTTAAGCCAACCTCACTTGACTGCTTGAGATTGTCTGTCCACATCCTTCAGGGCTACACACTTTTTTTCCTGAGCACCCTCTTCCTATTTCAAAGTCCTTTGGCTTAAAAAGTTTTGAAATAGTTTGTGCAAGAATAAAATAACATTTCCAACATTTCTGCAAAGCAAAACTCAAACAACTTCCAAGTTGTCTAATGGGGATCACACAGCAGGCAGCATCTGAAACGGGCTGATCTCCAGGTGGACACATTTTTGGTGGAGAATTTTTGTTTAGAACTGATCCATACTGAGGGAGGTTTGAACTTCTGGGGCACTTGGGAGACAGGTCACTTCTTTCTTCTCATGTGTGTTTTAAATAAAATTTATGTTTTTCTAACCTGCTGCATAGCTGGATAGTGATAATACAGTGCAACTATTATTCCTTCTCAAGGGTATGTGATGACTTTATTAGGAATGACAAGTATTTAAGAGTTGTTATTTAGTAGTGGATAAAGCAGCAATCTTATTCCCCTCCCTGCTCTGAAGTTATGTTCTGCATATTCTTTATCCCTCTCCAGATTTGACGCTTATTTTTCCAACAAAATCTTATCTGTCTTTCGGTGCAGTGAAAAATCTTTCTTCATATTAAACAGCACAGGGTGAATCAGACCTCATTCAGCAGCACATCATCTGTAAGTGACGGAAATAGCTATATGAAGCCAAAATCTAGCAACTGACAATTGACAGACTGGCATGAACAAGACCCGCACCTGGATTTCTTACCAGACAGGCAGTTCACTGACTTCTCTCAGCCTGCTTGACCACAAGTTTCTATAACAAACACAATAGTTGGCATGCACTTGATATTGAGCAAGTGTCGTTTTCTGTTTATATTCTCATTTAATTTCCATATGTTGGCAGACACAGATGGAACTGGATTTTCTTGCAATTACTATGAGTCTAGGGTAACAACTCTTAAATTTGCCTTGGAGTGGAAAGGTACAATACAAATATGCAAAAACTGGGTGACAGCCTGGATACTAAAATACCAAAACATGACTTAACTGAATCTGGTTCATGATTCATTGATTAGGCTACATGATCTGAAGGGATCTTGGGAAGCTTTAAATAATTTTTACAGAATGTGAAATTAGGTAGGGGTAAAGCTGCAGTGCCCTAACGTCTCATTGCTAAGACTTTTAAAAGAAAACTATTAGTTAAGTGAAGTCTGTGGGGATTTAAGTTTTGTTGTTTTGGTTTTTTTTTCTTTTTTTTTTTTTTTTGTAAGTTATTTTGTTTACTAAGAAAGCTCTTTTATTTTGGAAATTGCAACATCTGCTCCCATCTCTTTTGTTCTAATTCCAACGTGTTCTTTTGAGATCACAACACTGAAAATATCCACAAAGTAGAAAATGTGTTTTGAGCATTTATTTCTTTTTTAGATTCTTGACTTTCTGGCTCAGAGTTTCAAAAGAGTTACGTAGTCTTAAGCCTAAAAGCCTTATTTATTGGAATGGGAATTTAAACAGAAAATAAAGGGGTTTATATGCAATTGATCAGCCAAACTGTTACTAAACTGAAGCTTAGGGGACTAGAAAACCCAACAAGGGAACCTGGTATGATTATCAGTTTTAGCTACAAAAGGGTTAGCACAGAAACTGGGAAATTCTAGTATTTTGAGACGACATGAAATCAGGTAGAGAACACGTCGAGTCTTTAAGGCCCCGATCCAGCAGATTCTTTTGTACCTACTGAAGAACCACAAAAAAATATCAATTGAATGCATAAAGTGGGGAAGAGACGTGCTTTCATGTCTAGATGGAACAGTGGAAGAAACTTCTGCCTTTCCTCTTAGTGTTTTTTATTGCTCACCCTGAATAGCGAACTGCCTGCACAGTTCACCTGCGTGAGCAGGCAGTGGACCTGCGTCTAGACCATGTCACTGCTAAGTCAGCCAGCTTAACTCAAGTCACGCTCAGTGTTTCCAGAAGAGCTGCTTTAGAGCTAACCATAAGGAATGGGGAAGGACTTTGCAAAGACTAAACAGAGCTTGGATTCATACCAGCTGCATTTCCTCAGAAGAAACATCAATTTTCATAACAGGAGAATTATTAGTTCCTAAAATGAGTAGCATTTTGGAAGATTTATTTGCTATTTGGTTTAAAAAAATAGAGTAAATAGTAAAAAATAAGATGTAAATAACAAACCACAGGTGCAAGACTTTTCAACCATAGTTGTTGAATTTTTCCCAGTTGCCACAGTTATTTCTGAAAATGAATTATTTGTTTAAATAGAGAATGGTTCAGACCAAAAATATAGTGCTTTTTTCTTCAACTAAGTTGACGTAAAATTGTAGCTGAGGTTGTGCCATCCTTCATGATTTAAAGAAGTGAAAAACAGAGACATTTCTTGCATGTAGAGGAATTTTATGTATGATAAGCAAAATGTTATGGTGATTTATTAAACACAAAAGAGGGAGAAGGAAGGCAGCAGGGATTTGGCACAAACATTTGCAGCTCCATTTCAGTAATGATAGACCAAAGCTGCAAAATTCAGAACCGGAATTAAGACAGAAAGTCTTTAGATGGAGTTTTGTTTCAGTCTGCTATAGCAGTGTTGGCCAGGAACACAATTTGGGTCTGGATGGCTATGTACAGGATCTGCTAGGTTTGAGGTTATTCTTACCCAGGATCTCGGCTATAAGCATTTCATTGAGGATAACAGTTGCACATTTCTTCACCGTAATTTTCCCCACAATATGGTAAAGAGTTTGATTTGAAGAAAGTGATTTTTTTCTGCAAAGAAAACTGAAACTTCTTGAAAGAAGCAGTCAAAAACTGAGAACCACCAGATTTCACCAGCTGTTCAGGCTTGGCATATATGTATTGGATCTGTTATTCCTGGGACTCCAGGTGGGTTGGATTATTTGGTTGCTGCCAGGTAACTGTAATTTATTTCTCCCAGTCTCTCTCTAATCAGAACCCTTTTTTATTCTGCCTTTTTTTTTTTTTTAAATTATTTAGTAACTCTTTTGTTTGCTCAGTAGCTGACAGATGTACTGTTGACTCTGTGATTCTTGAAAGAATATGAGTCAATGTCCAGACCGTACCAATCAGAGGCACTGAGACATTATGAAATTTATAGTTACATTAAACAAGCTATTAGACTAATACTAAGAGAAACATAATACTGTAATCAAAGACTCTTACAATACTTCTCATGCGAAGAAAATAACTCAGGCTTATTCCTGTAAATATAGATAACATCAATGACCTTGACAAAGTCAAAGTTTCTTATTTCCAATCTTCTCTAGCGTTAAAATTCCTAATCACCCATAATATTATTGTGTATCCTTTTAGAATTTTGCAGTGCTTCAGTGTTGTAAGGACGTGATGTGCCCTGTCCATTAGTGGAAATTCTGCCTCTGGAGAAACAGCTCCTGCTCTTTGTGAAGCTCTATCATGCAAATGCCTTTGCATTAACAGAGTGCACTACATGTGCTAGGGCATTATGGAACTAAGATCAGGGAACCAAGAAATTTTGTTTAGAGGGAACAGTAAACATTAGGAATACCGTCTCTTGGATTCCACCATTCGGGAAACGCAAAATTGCATTTAGGCACTTCATGGTTTCACTTAAGCAGTTCTCTCTGCTTCTGAACAGGATATTTTCTAACTTTGACACATTTTATGCAGTGTGAAATCTCTCTTTCGGAAAGTATTCCCACAAAGAATATTCCTGTTCAACAATATTGACGTTCATGCTTTCACATTTATGGTTCTGTTTAAATTCTGTTGAAGCCAAAGGGATTGGGGTACATGCTTAAAGTTAAGAAGTTTTTTTTTTTTTAGACTGGTTTTGAGAAAGAAAATCCTACGTCTCCAGGAACAGCTTAAATGTATTCCCCCTAGGAGACCCAAATATCAGTCTGAAGAGATGGATCAGAACTTTACAAATGCATGATTAGTGCTAGGGTTGTTAAATTGATACTGTTTTTAAGTAATTTTCTTTCAGAAATGCTGTAAAAATGAAGGGTTCAATTTTTTAACTTCTTAGCTTTAATGTTAAAAACCTTTACATTTAATGGAAAGCTGTTGAGTTTTCCAATACTTCTTGCTTTTGAATTGTTAATCAAAGTTGTATAAAAGATAATAATATGATTGCAAATAATTTAAGATTTACTCATCAGGCTCCTGTACACTTTCACATTTTCACATAGCAAAAGAACAAAGGATAAAATAATGAAACATAAAAGCTAAAAACAATTTCAAGGGAGTGCCTTCTGCCAGTTTTCACTTAAAATTCTTGCTGATGTTTCAGTTCTACAGTGTGCAAGCAAAGTTGTACTTGAATGCACATGGTCTATCTTGAAAGTTTGTATTTTCAGTATCTCCTTGTATTCATCCACGTTTGAACCAAATTCAGTAACTGCATACTTAAAAACACACCCGGTGATCATTTGCTCTTGTGGATACAGGTAGAGACATGAATGAAAATGGGTTTCTAAAACTGGAAATGAGATCTAGAGATGTTGCTAAGTGTTTTATCTCTCTAAGAAATCACACAGACAAAGTTACTTTTGGAGACAGTAATAGCTTAAAGCTCTCACCCTGTTTCTGCAGGTATGCAGATCTATACAAAAGTCAGAGAGTTTTACCAACCTCTTTAATAGTAAATTTCGATAGCCCTTCTGATGAGAAACAATTCAGAAGTCGGTGACTAACTGAAAGATAGTAAATATGGGAAAGAATGCCAATTATCCCAACAGTTTGTTGTAAAGTCTGGTAGTAAAATATTCTATTACAGTGTAGTTTGTACAACTAAGCATAAATGTGGTCCTGAGGTACACATTAGGCACTATTTTTCTTAAAAACTGCAGTAACTTCATTGCTTTTGCATCAAGGGTTAAACTACCGGTATTTTTTTAACTCACAGCCAATGGCCTTCATTTAGCAGTCTATCCTTTTTTCTTTTTTTTAGCAATTGTTAGAAGGAGAAAGGTGACAGAGAAGAATTTCCAGCCTCCCAAATTCTCTCTCATTCTTGACTTTTGGACTCTGAAGACTTAAAATCATTGCTGCCTGTGTCTCCCAGTTAGGTCAGTTGATCTCACAGAGGACATTACACACCCCACACATCTTGCCCGGGGACAACAGCTACAGCAATGCTGCTGCTAGAGCTGTAACACATGTCACATGCGCAGCTGGCCTGATCTCCCTTCAGAAGGCTTCCTCCCTATTATTGACACTCTTATTTATCCCCTCTGCTCCTTACGTTTGCTGTTTGATCCCTAAGAAGAAAAACAACCACTCTGCAGGCTACTGAGCAAAGATCCACAGTGTCTGTGAGCCAGAAGAGCCAACTTCAGCAGCAGTGTTCACAAAATACAAAAGCAGACAGTATCTTCCAGCACCAGGCATGTGCTGAATTTTGTACCCTGTATGACAAGAGTTTTAATTACTGATGTACAGGATGATGCTGGTGTTTAAGGAGCACCCACATAGTTGCAGTTACAGCTGCTTGGACCTGAGGTTTTAAGCTTAGGCTCACACCTGGTGTGATGGCTTGACCAGAGCTGTGGAAATCTCATTGGGGCTCAGTGTTTTCCTGAACAAGAGAAGGATAAAATGGTACTGGCTGAAGCCCTGGCCACCAGTGCTCTCTCTAATGCAGCTCCATCTACATTAGGAATTCTCTTGATCAGACCTTCTGTGTAATATATATGTGTGTTAACACTACAGATAAGAAACCTGCTGCATGTATCCCCTTAACTGCACTTTGACTAGGATTTAAAAATAGTTGTGCTTCAGAAAGTAAACTTAAGCTGCAAAATGGCAAGTAGTTATCTAAATAAGTTACGCTTGAAGTAGTCAACATTCATTCAGATTTACAAATAGATGTAGATGTTTACAGATGTAGGTAGCCCAGAGACATAGTCTGGATTTTTGTACCTCTAATACAAACAAGTGTTTATACTAGGGGTATTAGAAAGTTCCTTTTGAAGGCAACTCTGCTGATGCACTTGCAATGCAGGTAAGTGTGCAAGTCATGCAGACAGAAGCTATTGTCATGTATAGCTACGACAAGCCAGAACTTGCTTTACTCAGCGGACAAATTACATATATGTATATGCACATATACATATATATATATACATACATCTCTAGTGATATTTAGCTTCCACCTGGAAACAATTCACTTCCCTGGGGAGCTTGTTCCAGTGCTTGACCACCCTGTCAGTGAAGAACGTTTTTCTGATTTCTGATCTGAACTTCCCTTGATGCAGCTTTAAGCCATTCCTTTATGTTATGCCAGTGGACACCAAAAAGAAGAAACCAACACCTCCCTCCTCCCCCTCACTGGAACACTATAGACAGCAACGAGGTCACTCCTCACTCTCCTCTTTTCTAAGCAGAACAAACCAAGTATCCTCAGCTGCTCCCCATAAGTCATGCCCTCTAGTCATTTCACCCTCTTTGTTGCTCTCCTTTGGACACACTCTAATATTTTTATATCGTTCTTACATCATGGAGGCCAAAACTGCATGCAGTACTTGAAGTGAGGCTGCATCAATGTTGGGACAAACACTAATTTCAAACAGTTAGCTGTACTGTGCTTAATGCACCCCACCATAAAGTTGCCTGTTTTGTCTGCCAGGGCACATTATTGACTCATATTTAGGCAAGACCCCACAAATCCCTTTCCACAGGGGGCACTTCAACTTCTTGTCTATATGTACATCCGGGATTACACTGTCCCATGTGCAGAATCTGGCATTTGTTCCAGTAACTGGTTTGTTGGGTTGTGTAGCATTTATGTGGCATTTGTTCTTGTTAAATTTTGGTGTTCAGCCTTTTACAGTTTTGCTGTTCTGCAGTTGGCCTTTGGGCTTGTCTGCCTTTTGTCTCTTTTCTTTCTCACTGAGATCAGCTGTTTGGGACTAGGGTGGTCTCCTCCCTGGGACTGGCCATTCAATGTGACTGAAGTTCCATGAGAGATTGCACTGAATATCATTTATTTAATTTAATTTTAGATATATGTTATTATTAGCAGTATATTATTACTATTATTATTTTGTTGTTCTGTTAAACTGTTCTTATCTCAGCTCATGAATTTATCCCTTTTTGGTGCTTTCCCTGTCTTAGGGGTGAGGAGGGAGTGAGCAAGCAGCTGTGATGGTTCTTAGCTGCTAGCTGGAGCTAAACCACAACAGAAAGTTTAATGGGGACTGCCCTTTACAGCAAATGAACTGCCTACTAATTTGTCTTAGGCTAATGAAGAAATTTGCTTTTCCTGTGTCATCTGCAGCTTGCACAGAGGATATTAAGAAAATGACAGTTTTATCACAGTGTTGATAATTTTGTTCCTTAGTGTTTCCAAGGACACAGCATGGAGTCAAACTGTTAGCAAGTTGCCCTGAGAGTGGAAAAGTCTAAATTTTGTGTTCCTACTGGGTTTGTCTTCATAAATCATAACAGGTGGCACTAAATAACTGCTGGACTACATCTACTCCAAATAACTCCTTGGGTGGACAGTAAGATCCAAATCAGAACGATTTTTCTGCCTGTCTGAACTTACATGGCCAAGCAGACCTGTGTCGTTAAGGCATACTAATTTCTGAAAGAAAACATCACACGAGGGACTGATGTGGCCACATTCAAATGTTTGATTTTCTAGGCCAAATAACTCAAATGTCCTTTACTCATGAGTCAGTAGTGCTTAGCCTTTGACACATGGCAGCAGCAAGGCTCAACCCGGACCTGTAGTGAGGAGCTTACCCACTCCACCGTTCTACCCTTTCTATCTTCTCCAGAATGAGTTAATTATGGAAAAATACTCTTGTCAGTAAGAGCGGCCATTATTTTGGAATAACAGAGAGGGTATCCACATTGGCAAAATATTTCAGAAGAACCCATTTAGACTGGAATAACTGCAGTGAAATAAATATTCTACTGTAGGCTCGGTTGGAATGTCTCACACTCAAGGCTATAGAAATACAACAAGGCTATAGAAATACAACTATCATCTAAACATTCCTAACATAAGATTTAATGACAACATGCTTTTGTATACAGGTTTGTCCTGTTTCTGAATGGGCTGAGCATTTTTGGTGGGCTTGCTTTGTATTGCAATGGTGAAGCATAAAAGAAGTATATCTATATTATGTGTGTTTATACCTACGTTCCATTTCTGCCCATGACATACACTATAGTTTTACCAATTTTGGATTAAACTTTCATCAGGCATTGCCAATGATCTGAACCATGAGATGTCATAGATTATGGTTTAAAAAAACTGAATCGAATAAATATGCCATGGGGTCTGCTGCTGTTCTTAGCTAGGCTATTATTTATCCTGCTGCATTGATAAATGCAAAGTAAATAAATCCCCCTCTTTCACACAGGAATAATAATAGAATCATTTATAATAGCTTTATATGTTAGTGCTGGGAACAAGGAAGATGGTTGTCTGCAGAATGACTTGACCTGGAAGCACCATCCTTCAGTCAAAGAGGTTAACCAGAAGACCCTGAGCATTTACTTAAACTGGCAGAGAAAAAGTTATGTGTAATCTGTGTTGCACTTTTCACATTGATTCAACTGACTGGACATGCCTCCTAAATGCTCTCTACCACTGAAGCCCATGACATACCACACTTAACAAGGCTCTAACAGCATTTCCACTGTAACAGAACTAAAACACATGGCTTGTAACATAACTTTGACACTTACAGCACTCGTGAGCTTGGATATGGTGCAGTGGGTAAGCAACATGTGGTAACCACTCATCATGAGCAAATGAGCAGAAAAGCCCCATCTTGACATGGCTTATTATGTCTAGAAGCTGCAAATGCAATTGTTAGGCAAAATTCAATCCATTATTATTATGTACATTTTTTAATGTAAGGATATACAATGTATTTCTCCTAGTTTTCTCTCAGAGTTACTCAGAGCAAGGTCAGATGATTTAGTAATGTATTAGCATCCAACAATAGTTCTATAGATGGTAGCAGAATCACAAAAGGTAGGATAGAAAATGTATAGCTAATACAAGTAGGTATTCAAGTACATGCAGGGTTAAAACCATGTTACGAAACAACTTGATTACTGTGAAAAGTAGCACACTTTTTTTGGCCAGAATCAGTGATTTAATAATCAGTTATCCTAATTTTAACTGTTTCTCACTGACTGTTTCCTCTAATTTATAATACTCTTACTACTGTAGTGTGCAAAAAGTTTTACCCACAAAAAGGTTAAATGAGCTGGAACCTGACCCTTTTCCAGCTAACATCACCGGGAAGAAGAAAACCCCAAAACCTGTCCTAACCCTGGGAACGCAAGAGTCCAAGTACCTGCTTCCCAATACCTGTAAATATTCCCTGGTAGAAGTAAACATTCCTATCCAAAACCCTAACATGTAGAGGTATTTAGCACTCATGAAATCACTCACTTTCATATCCACTTTAATAAGTGGCTGTGATTTACATATGAAATATATCTGTACTAAATTTCCACATAAATTTTTTCCAGCAGCATGCAAAACCTTTTAGTTCCACACTGTGCACTCCTATCCTGATCCTCCACCTGGCTGTGGTCCTTTTTATGTGGGAACATTAAACTAATTTTACTTGGAATGTACGATGGTTTCTCAAGATGATGCACCTGATACTAAAAAGCAGTTCACAAGACTTCTTAGGAAGACAGATTGTTCCCTAGAGGCTCCTTCTGCTTTGTATTACAGCTCATAGTCTTGCTTTTAGCCTCAGCTCATCTTTGACAGCCTTCTGCTTCACATTTGGCATCCTTGTGACATCTACAAAATGACTTGAGGGTCAAGAAGTCAACTGGCTTCCTCATATGCTTCTGCCATTACTAGTGGCTGTGCTCAGACCATAAGGGAGTGGAGTGGGTTGTCTGTGAGACACAGAAGAAGAGAGAGTGAGACGTGATGATGGCACAGGGAAAGATCCCTTTAAACTTTTCTTTTTACCTGGTTTTGTGGTATATCCACCCAGACACAGCCCTCCTTTGTTTGAGCACACCTTAGCATTGCTGCAGGTTGCTTGTTAGCTCGTTCAAAGCTTGTAACATGATGATGTTCCCCACACTGGAAATGTGTTGTTTCTTGGCATTGGTAGATTGAAACCTCGTATTATTGTGCGGTAGTGCAAGGCCAGTTCCTGGAGTGCAGCTACAGATGAAGTGCATTAAGGTATTTCGTTTGTTAGTCACTGAGTGCCTTTCTGTACAGAAGCTTGAAATGGGATGTCTGAAATGTGAGCCTGGAGGAAGCTTGGCATGAAACATTTTACTTAATGAAAAGGATTTAAAGAAATATGAAAGCATTATGTTTGCTATTAAAATGTAGGTAAAACACTGCTTTGCAGTGTTCTGCATGTAAGCTGTAACTCCAACTGGGTCCTGAACCTTTAGGAACCAAACCGAATCTAAATCTCCAGTTTATGCTGTGCTGAGTATCTCAGATTAATGTAAATCCACATTATCCTGCTTGCTGTAGCTGGGATGATTTGGGTTATGAATGCGGTCATACAAACAGGTTTTGAAAGAGATTTAAAACAAGCTGATGAATAGAGCAATCAGAAAGCCATGTTATCAGATACAATCTGATTAGAAATTTATACACTGCTGACATACAGAAAACAGCACATACTGTATGGCACAGTAGAGCCAACAAGTGCTCAGGTTCTTTCAGATACAACAAATCGAATATCATGTAAAGCTAAAAGTCATGCAAGATAGTGTGGGCTCCTGAAAAATTCACACTATAGGTGTTTGCTTTAACACTTTATATTATTTTTTCTCTGTTTGAAGTCTTCTTGCTCAGCCTGTGCACTCAAAGGGTGACTCTGCTGTGGGTATAAGGCAACAGAAGCATTCTACTGTAATTAACGTCCTGTTGCAGGGCATGAAATTAAAGCAAAGTGTTTTCTTATCTCATGTGGCAGAAATAAATGCTGTAAATAAATGTGTTTATTGAACAATTCCTTTTGGGGGATTTATTTGTTTTTTCCCTCAGAGAGGCTTGAGTTTAAACCCATGCACAGTGGAAATTCAACAAACTTGTATTACTCCTCAGTGTCTCTATTACACCAGTACCACATCTTTAATCAAAACAAAGGATAAATTGTACTGCCTGTAGTAAAGATCATTATGAAGACATGGTTCCTGCATCCAAGAACTTTTAAACATCTACAAGCTCTATTATTGAATGATTGGGAGGTTCTTCCATGGCTGTGAAGATTTACAAACAAAATGTTTATACAAGCATTGCCTGCGTTTCATACCCAAATTTGATAGAAGCATGCTAATAGAAGAATAGTGGTCATCTTAAAAAGGAAAAGGCTACTAGGAAGTCAGCATAGATTTACCAAGAATCATCTCTAATTGATCAGATTACCTTCTAGGATAAACTGGCTGTGTTTGTGGGGAAAAAAAAAAAGAGCAATGGATGTAGTTTACTTTGCTTACTTTAATAAAGCTTACAACACTGTCTTCCACAATGTTCTTGTGTCTGAATTGAGATACTACAGCCTGAATGAGAGGACAACTAGATGGGTAAAAACCGGCTGCACAGGCGGGCTCTGAGGGTTGTGGTTAATGGGTTGTGCTGTACCTGGAGGTGGGGAAGAAGTGGGGTAGCACAGGGTCTGTCCTGGGATAAGTCCTGTTCAATATTTCTGCTGGTGATGTTAAGGAGAGAACGAAAGGCAGGCATGCCAACTTTGCAGAGAATAGCAGTCCGGGGAGTGGAGGGGGAGGCAGCTGGGAGGAAGTGTCTGATAGAAGCCCCAGAAATCCAGCACGGATTTGACCAAGATCTACCCTTGGAAAGCAGAGCCTGACAGGAATGCAGGCTGGGGCTGGCAGGGCCAGGAGGTACCTCTGGAGGGTGGCCTTGGGCATTGGCAGGAAGTGAGCTGAGCTGGGGCCAGCCATGGGTCTGGACAGCAATGATGGACAGAAGCACTTGAGGTGGTGTAAGCAGGACATGGGCCTAAGAATTGAGCAAGGGCAGGGACTGTCTCTCCTGCTCCGCACATGTCAGACCTCATCTGGGTACTCTTTTGGTTTTGGGCCTCCATCACAGGAAAAATGCCAATAAACATGACCAAGTTCAGCAAGCAGTAAGCTACTGGGCTGGGGCCCTTGTCCTTGAAGAGAGGCTGTGGGAGGATGGATGGCTTCAGGGGTACCCAAAAGCATCCCTGGCACTGATGGGAGGGGATGGAGAAGATGTAGTTGGGTTTTTCACAGCAGTGTGTAGTGGGATGATAAGAGGCAGCAGCATAGCTGAAACACAAGGGGCTCGGGATGGAGATTGGGAGAAGCCTTTTCTCTATTGAGGACAGCCCAGAAGTGGAGCCAGAGTCCATGAAGTCTGGGTTATCTCCAGCCTTGGAGGTTTAAAACCCTGACTGTGTGAAGCCCTGAGCAGCCTGGTCTGAGCCCACAGCTGGCTCTGCTCTGCCTGGCTATTAGACCTACCAGTATGTTCAAAGGCATCACCCTGAAGAGACTCCTTTTCACTGAGTCAAATAGGTCATCCTTAAGAAGGGTGAGGAGGAGTCAGCCTGCTTGACAGGAGCAAGGAGTGGTTGATTATTGCTTTGCTAGAGCCATTGGAAATGTCAAAACTGTTAAGATTCTGTAAGAGGCCACTAAATGTTTTCTGGGTCATGTCCTGCAGTCCACACTGAGGGACGTTTTCAGCAGTTGAGCTGATACAGCCCAGTGCCTTCTTTCATAAAATGACCTGGCATCAAGAGAGAGTTAAAGGCCTGATGTAACATGTCTTCCACCACACAGGCCTGCACCACCGTTCTTTGGAAAGCCAACAAAGGCACAAGAACTGTGGCATAAGAAAGCCAGAAAAACTGGCTCTCAGGAGAGACTTCAGGGCCTTGGGATGGTTGGTAAAGGAGTCTGGAGCACAATTGTTTTTTGCTCTCTCCTTCCAGCCACTTTTTTTTTTTCCCCCCTAAATTTTGATAATGGATTGGCCTACATGGCACCAGGTTTGCTGGCGTCAGATGGCATTCACCTTTCTCAAAGTGGGAAGAAGGTCTTTGCTCATGAGCTAGTGGGGCTCATTGACAAAGCTTTAAAGTAGACATGATGGGGGCAGGGGTTGATATCAGGCTTGTCCTTGACAAGCTATGGGATGAAATGCCAAGGTTAAAGGGGTGGGGTGATAGTGAGAACCCTCAGTCAGTGGCTCTGAGAGCTGTTGTCCACACTGGAGCACACGTGAAGCCAGGGGCTCCTGAGGTAACAGAAGCCAACAGGGAAACACCAGAGCAATAATTCAAAAGAATTAAGGGGTGTTGCTCTAAGAAGGTGACATGGCAAACAGCCCAGATGAAGTGCCTCTACACCAATAGATGCAGCATGGTCAACAAACAGGAAAAGCTGTAAGCCACCATGCTGTTAGAAAGCTATGACTTAGTGGACATTACTGAAACTTAGTGAAATGAATCCCAAGACTGGAGTGTGGCTATGGCTGGCTACAGGCTGTTCAGAAGGGACAGTCAAGGAAGGAAGCATGGAGAGGCTGTCCTCTACATCAAGAGATGGATAGAGTGTGAAGAGCTCTCTCTGTTGAGCAGGTTGAAAACTTATGGGTAAGAATTATAGACCAAGGCAACAAAGGGAACCTTATGGTTGGTGTCTACTACAGGTTAGTGGCATTCAATGCTTTGCTACTTCTAGGTGTTAAAAACATGGTAAGAATATTATTCTGGTACATAAAGAGAAACAAGTAGAAGTAAACTTGAAGCATATGAAAAATGACTGGATGAAACGAATGATAATTGCACATTTCACAGAAAAATACAAGGAAAGGTCTCAGTTGGGGTTTGACCTTGTGGTTTACAGGCATACAGTTCTTTTATATTTTTAAATCTAAAGCGGTTGGTTGTTTTTTCTTTTTTTTCCCTAGTAAGAAGATTCAGGCTTTCATTGGAACAAACGCTGTTCAAAGACCAGTGCAGTACTCACTGAAGTAAGAAGAAATGGTTCAACTCTGTTAGATCAGATCAAGAATGAGCAGGAAGCTTGCTCCATCTGAGCGTAACAAAAGTCTCCTAATTGTCAGAAAAAGAAACAGAGACTTAAACATGTTCCATGAAAAAAATTAGAGTGGGTAATACTGATAATTACTTAAATGCAACGGATCTGTTCTTTTATTAAGGAGGGGAATTTACTGATCTTTGCCATTAAACCCCTAACTAGAATTTCAATACAATAAGACAGACTTCAAAAATAAAAGGGCAGTTCTTGTTGGTGAGTGATTTGCACAATAGGTGGGAATTCTGTTTCTTGTAATGAATTTGTTTGTTGCCACCTGATGACAGATCTGACCACCATGTATAGACAATTTCAGAAGGAAAGCAGAAAGACACAGATCCTCTGTAGAATCACAACCTGTGTGTCAGTTGGGAAGAGAAGAAAAACCCCAAACAGCTGAATGTTATAACTCAGTGCAAACACCCAAGTGTTGTAGAAATCAGAATCACTTTGTAAGAAAAAGTACTCATTGCAGAAGTTGAATTGTGAGGTTATGGCTGAAATGGCTGTGGCAAACATTTCGCATAAAATCCATGCTGTTTGAGAATATAAACTTCACAAGAAACATTTTACATATCCAACCAAATGAGTTTTTAGTGGATAGGTTCTGTGTAATGTAAATTGTATGTCAACAGGCAGATGTCTGAAGTAATGAAAATGCTCTGGATGCATGCGCCTTGTAGTTATAATAAATAAGAGTGATAAAGTTTTGCTATTACATGCCAAACCCTTATTCTAGTATATATTTCCAACAAAAAGTGTGTGGAAATAATCAAACCATAAGAACATGAAATTTTTACAATAACTTAAGTTCAATAAAACAGCTCACAAGTGCCCTCTACAAGAACAGATATTTACTACATATCGGTGCTGATTAAATATTATATTTAATACATGATCTCCTCACATGATGATGAAAATGGCTTCCATCCTTGCTTAGTCTTTTTGTCATTATTTAATTAATACATGTTGCCTTGCAGTCTTTACAGGAAAACCACATTGTTACTTTTTAAAAACTGTGTATTAGAGCAGATGGGATTTACATTTGTGTTGCAGTAAGGTTTCCATTAGTTTTTATTAGAATTATAGCCACATGGAGTTGGGATGGGAAAAACTGGAATCCTGCTGTTCTCCCTTGGCTGTCCATCAGCACAAAGTTCAATCCTTACCTCAGGGCTAAAGAAGGAGACAGAGAGCAACCCAAGCCTTGGATTCCTCCAAAAGATTGAGCACATGGACTGTGGATGTAAAAGGAGTCATGTTAGACCCTGTATTCTACCAGTTTTGCCTTTTACCTCTCTACCTGGATGTAGGGGTTGGAGAATGACCTTGGGGTCTCTCATCCTCTTGGGGAATAGCAACGTTAAGGGCTTATCCCTCCCAGTCACAGGGCAGCTGGCTCTGCTTTCAGTTCTGAGCGAGCACATAGCAACTGCCCTGCACTGGAGATTCAGCCCAGGAGTGCAAGTATCACCAAGTATCTTATGTTCAACTCTATCGCACTAATTTCTGTGAGCCAGTATCTCAGTCACAACAGATATTCACTATGCAATGGGTGGGATCTAACAAGAAGGTAAAGCATGGAGCAGAAATATAGTTCTGGGAGGGAACTGTGTCACAAACAGTCCTCATCACAAAAACAGCACACAAGGGTTGTACTCTTTGCTGAAACTCTGCAATGCTGCTGAAGTCCCTTCTGTCTGCTGTAAAAAATGAAACAGAGAGCACGTTACAGAAAAAAAAATAGATGGTGGGCTTCCTTTCAAAAACAGTTCCAGAAATGCCTCCCCCCAGTTCATACACAGTGTTGCCGTTTCATCCATCACCTCTCCTGGCAAGGTTGAAGAAGAGATTGCAGCCAGTCCTCTCTTCTGAGGGTCAGCTGGTAAATAATGAAGTCAGATTTTGGCTTGCTAACTGACTGAATCACCCCAAGGGGAAAGGTTTAGTTACATGTTAAAAAGAAAGCAAATATTTCTTTGGTGAAGCAGGTTTGGATCTCCTGACTCTTTAAAATTGCTTCCTCCCTGGACTGCTGCATTTGTAACTCACTGTATCCACTTCCATTCTTAATCTAAACATAATAACCCGTCTTTCAGCCACAAATAATAATCCAAAAAACACGCCAGCCTCCTCTCACCCCTCAGTCTTGAAGGGGAAGCAACAAGCTAGCACAACATACAGTGGCTTTCTTTCTCCTACCCCTCCCATCCAGGTAAATTCTGACTATAACTATAAACTTCACATAATTCAAACCTTACAGTTGTCAGCTAAACCACCAAATTAATAATCCCTCTGAAGTGTGTTCATGCTCCAAATCTTATGTACAACCCATTCTTCTTACTGTACTTGGAGCAAGACTTTGACTTACTCCCTAGGATATTATTCGATAGCCATCTTTGGGGGCTATAATTTCACAAGGGTCTCTCAAAATTTCAGCGCAGTAACCCAAAACTCTTAACCTCATTTCAGCCTTGAATGTGATCCGCAACCTAAACCTAATCCAGAGCAGCGATTTGGCATAGCCTCTTTGACCTACCACTGATTACAGGCATTTCTGACAGGACTTTCTGCTCTCTGCCCCTCTACAATGCATCCACAGGCGTGCTCCCCCTCCCTCTCTCACACTCTACCACTAACAAAATGCTGAATGCAGTTAGGGAAGGGATTCAACTTTGTCAAAGTTCTCCTGAACCAGGACTAAAGAAGGAGATTTTATTCTTTCTCTGGAAATAGAACGTATTATAAGGAAAAACATGTTGTAAGGCAAGAATATGTTACATGTGGGGGAAAAAAAAAGTTTGGCTTCATTGGTTTCCTTCTATTTTTTGGAGTACTTTAAACTGCTGGTTTTGGAGTGTCTTTAAACTGCTGGTTTTGGAGTGTCTTTAAACTGCATTTTTCCTAATGCCCATAGAAATATCCCTTATTTTATATACACCCCTGACATTATCCTTTGGTTCCTTAATAAGATTAGGATTGCACCCTGCACACAAATCAATAAATGAGGTCTTTTTCTTTTACGGAATTCCCAGAGGTTGCCAAGGGGAGCTTGGTGTATCGGACAACATCTGAACTTGACTGAATATTGTTTGTCAATTTAGATCTGGATCCTGAGAGGTATTTTATACCTCAGTCTTTCTGAAGTTTAAATAGTGTGTAGAATAGTTTGAGAACCACATCCCAAAATGTTATGTAAAATCTACGAAAGGGAAGGAAGGCAGAATGGATTAATTCTCTCTGTCTATCCTGCACTGTCTTTGAAAAAATATCTGAACCTCGTGAGGTACTTTCTTAATTTTAAGTCTTAATATAAAATTTCTGGAAAAAAGTTTAATTTAAAAATCTATAGCTTTTTAAAAAGATACACATATGTAAATATAGACTGGTTTACTTTTTGAAGAATTGCAATGACAATTCAAAGAAGGAAAATGCACTGAAAATACAATAAAATGATGCACTAGAAAGAAAAAATTGCAAACGTAAAGACATGAGATGTTTATGTAAGATTGGTGCAGCAGGTATAGCAATACCCCTTGTACGTCAACATGCAGCCTTGGCAATTGCTTAAATAACTTGCCTCGAGGAAGACCAAAGTTGTTTATTTACTGAATGTTTCCATAAAAAATAGAACACACTGAAACCCTTTCAGACCTTCTTATAAGTATGGGAGAAAAATCATGTAGGAAAGCAGGGAATTATCTATCCACACCTTTTTCCAGATAAGCTATATTTAATTCTGGTTGAGGTGGCTGCCTGCCTGATAGGGCACACAGTGGTCAGCCTGCAGACTTGACTCCTGCAGATCTACTGTCAGTGGAGGCAATTCATATGCTCTGGTTTTCAGAGATCAATGCTCCTGACCCTTTTTTAAAATCACACACACCTCTGTTTTAATAAAATAGAAATTAGCACTCCCACATCCTAATTTCTGTATGAATGAGCTTCCCCTCTTTAATAAGTCCTAGCTCTTTATGAAGTGCTGCATTTGGCTTCTCACTGCTGCTGTAAAGATACCTTGAGCTGAGGTTTAATTTAGTGCACAATGACTCTCACTAAAGGAAGCTGGTTCGCACTTGGTGTTACTACAGTACAAGAACTCATAAACACAGCACTAGTTGTACCTTAACAGTGGAGTTTTCTGCATATCCTTTTTAGGTTATTAAGTGCAGGGAGCAGAACTTAGTTTTTTGTTGCAGTAAAAGAAGTTAAAAAAATAGTTGTTAGAAAAACAGATAACTGTTAGAAACTACTTTAAAAATTATGTTAATCCTTTGGATATTGAATAATCATCAGATTAAGTAGTCGCAGAGCTATGAGACTACCTGCTCACCATGTGATACAATCCAGAACCTCTGCTACTGTATTTTGGATTACTAAATGTCATAACGATACCCACATCAGGTAGTGCCCACTGTGAAGCAGAAACCTCTCGCCTAGGAATTGCAACTCCTGTCAGGTACCAAAGAGTTATCAGATCGTAACAATTCTTAGCTTCACTAACTCGAAAACCTCATGGAAATATACCAGTTTTGGTGGATTCATGCAGAATCATGGTCAGGATGATGAGCAATGTAGTATTTCAATTGTCCCAAGGAAAAATGGCTCAGGTGGACTCAAACCATGTGAAGCCAATGCAAAGCATTGCCTCAGCTAGTCATGCTTTCCAAGCAGTTTAGCCCTGGGATCCAAGCCTGGCAGCATTGTGGGGAGTGGATACAGCATCCCTGGCCCTTTGATCACTGTCACGTTCCCTCTGGCTTGCTCTCCCTCATCTCCAGTCTCCTGCCTTCCTCTCCACATGGCAACTGGGCTCTTCAAGGGGAGAGGTCTGGCATGGGGATCCTATAACCCACCAGACCCCTCGAGGAGAGTCAGCTCAGCCACACCACACCTATTCCTAAAGCACATGCTCCAAAGACTGGGCCAGCAGCTACCACCACAGTTAGGAATGTGACTTGTTCACTGTACTACTGGTGAGTTTTAGACATGCTCTGAGTCAGCCTGTCAGGTCAGGTCTTCTCAAAAGATGATGGCCAGGTGACAGTCTGGCTCTCCTAGGACACAGAGTGGGCAAAGAGGTGCTGAGCACACACTGACCCAGAGGCAGCAGGTTTGCAGAGGCTAGTGTTCTTTTTCCTGGAGGCTCTGAAACCCAGAATGGAGACACAGAAGAGGGAGCGTTTTGCAGGCAGACGAGCATGTGTATTCTGTGTAGGTGTCTTGAACTCTGAAGGTTAATGCCACTTAATTACCATTTTAAGCACACCAGCTCACTCTCTGTGGATGTCAGCCTGACTGACATGTCGACATTTCTTGTCTTTTCTTGCAATTTCTGCTTTGCTAATGTGTTTATACATTTTTCCCCTTCCTTTTTTATTTTAAATACATACAGTTAGGGTAAAAATTAAGCTTGACGGTTACTTCTCCTGCACGAAGAGCACACAGAAGCCCTGAGAATCGTAAAACTCAAGGCACAGAAAAAAAAGAAAACACAATAAAAGCACACAAGAGATGTTGAAAAAACCCGGGTTATTTCTGGACCTGGTGAGTTCTTGTGTTATAGCCAGTCGCTCAGAGCACAGGTGCATGCCACATGACCAGGTGATAATAAAACAAACTTAGAATGCGATCTTGAGGAGTCTGATGATGGTTTGTCTCTGTAATACATCCATCGAAAGGTGCACTTGTACATCTGTTTCGTGTTTAGGTGTTTGGGGTTTTTGAAAAATTTTTACTAGTATCTTTAAAGAAAGTCAGGCGGATGAATATCTACATTTAGAAGACCATATGTTTACAAGGGGCTGTGAGGTGACATGACAAGGTTGGTGAAGCACGTTCACCATATGCAAAAATGCCGAGCAGTGTAAGAAGTTTATAAGTGGACGGGGACTCTTGAGCCATTGCAAGAAGAAAAGCTCCCTCCCGGGTTACCCTGCAGCCAGTCCTGAGGGCTTTGACAGACTGATTTGTGAGGTAACTTTACCAGCCACAAAAGTATCTGAGTCAGGTAAACTCACTGCAACACTAGTAAAAACCAGCAACATATTTTTCACTGTGGAGAAGAGCAGTGAGCAAAAGGGACACCTGCTTATTGCTATCTTACTGCTCCCAGTTGACAGAAGTCATCCTGGAAGGAAGAAGAGACAGGAGTGCAATAATTTCCTTTGCTAGGAAATAGTTGTTATATCCAAAGTAAAAAGCCAAGTACTTGAGAACTGAGTAGTTGAGCTGCCTCGGTGGTCAAATAAGTCAGAGATAGGAATGTCTGGTTTCTCATGTAACCTAACTCTCTTCTAGGAGTATTGATTTGAACTCAGCTCTACAGTCTGCTACATGGTAGACCATTTGAAGCTTGAAAAACCAAACTATTTCCATAAGCTTTCCAGAAAACCATGCGTTCCAAGAATCAGCTTCTGTCCTTGCTCTGAACAACAAAAATGTGCATAACATCTTTCATTTGGCAGTCAATTGCTTCTCCATCAAGCTGATGTGCACCCTGTTTCATGTAAGTCTCACTTGACTCATTTCAGGGTCACCCCAAATGCAAAACACTAACTTTGCTTAATGTTACATTGGACATTAGATTGTGCACAGCCCATTGCAGAATTATGCAGGTAGTGTGATCTAGTACACAAAGAAGACAGTGGAAACATCTCCACAACAGTGACCTGTTAAATGCCTGACTTCACTGACTAAGATTTTAGTCTTCTTAAAGCCTTTTGTTTCTATTTTATTTTCTTCTACTCTATTTTTTGCAAGTGGCATGAAAAGATTTCAAAGACAGCTCTGATCTTATGTTAGATGTACTATTGTATGACCAGGAAAATGCTTATTCCTTTTGCATATTAGTCAGATGACGTATCTCTACAAATGACATCTCAGGTCTTCTGAAAGGCATGCAAGAGTTTAATACTGACCATTCAAAAGTGTCCCAGTGGGACTCAAGAATTCTCAGCCCTTCATCTTTTGCCCTGCATTAAATAAAGCTGAGCTGCTGAGCTAAAAGATCCTTCAAGTTACAACAAAAATAATCCAGTTTGAAGATGTGGCTATAATCTGATGCCAAAGAAAAATTTCAAGCACATGACAGTAATAATGAAATTACATTTTTGATGGCAGCAGAAATAAACAAGGAACTAACAAAGAAATGACTGCCTGTAGATGGTTGAAGGAAGTAATTATGATTCAAACCCTTTATAAAAAAATATTTGAATTATAAAAAATGTATCACCCTTTGAAAACGACAACCTCATAAATACTAGTATAGATGGCAAGACCTATTTATTTCTTGCATTCCCTTTTCAGAAAGAAATAAAATAAAGTATCAAGCAGAAGGGAAAATATACAAAAACTGTGCTAATTACATGCACAACCGGAGAGAAATTGTTTCACCAGCTATTGTGAAAGATTCATCAACCTCACAACCCTGACTCAAATGATTTGCAACCAATGTCTACCTCTGTACACACAGATTCTAAACCAGTTCTCCAGTAAATTTTGACTGAACAAAACCTGCTTTATATCTGACCCTCTTACTGTGATTATGCAGTTGCAGACCACACAATGCTGGTTCTGTATGTAGTTCTATAGGCAAAACATTATTCGGAATTCTTCAGAAAAATAATTTTGAAATATATTTATTGTAAAAAATTGTAGCTTTGAGCTGAGACTTTTCACTGGAATTTATCAGTATTTGATAAAACATTTGTGATAAAGTGTTTCTCAATCTCAGGGAAGAATCTTGAACGAAGACTCCTCAAGAAGAATGATCAGTCCAAGAGTCTTACAAGAGTATGACAAGAGTCTTTTTCTCTCCCATCCATAGACTGCACTAACCACTAGTTAATTAAAGACGAATAAAAGAAGGTGGATATGGAAAGGACCAGCTATAACACCAGATTCAGTCCTCCTCAGTGATGCACAACTCCACACTACAAATCAAATGTGGAAGATCTAAGATCTCATTCATAATGCCATTGTCTACCTTGATCTGCAACATTCTTTAATACACAGAAATAAAATGAGAAGTTGTGCTAGGTGATAAAAGCCACAACTACCATGATCCACAGAAAGCAAGCAGAAAAGAGCCCAAATTCCAATCATGATTCCGTTGATGGATCTTCTCCATTTTTTGTAAGCAAATAAATACTCCTTGGGTCAAAGGAATCTTGGCCTCGGTTTATTACAAATTTAACATTCACATCTAGATATTTTGCACCCTTTCTCAAGGTTCAGAAGTAACCAGAATATAAAGTCCAATCTCAGGTATATTTAACAAGGCTCTGTGCAACACGGTTAAGAAAAACTTACTTTGTTGCTATGGGTTGTGAGGCAACCATGGTGCCAGGCTACCTCACATTTTCACAGATGCCCACATCTTGGTTTGTTTCTCTTTTCTGTACTTTACTGAAAAGGTGTCCTGAAAAGGTGTCTATTTTTACGGTTTTCATCTGGATTTGTTTCTTATGTCTATCTCAAGGAAGAAGATTTTTTTTTTTTTTCAAATGACTGAACTATTACTTTTCAACGCAAAGAGCAAAATTCACAGTTGGTGCTAACACGTTGTGTGAAAAAACATGTGACAGCATCTCCACATGATCAAGCCAAATTTCACTTTTTCTTCAGTCTTAGAGCTCAGTTCCAAGGTGTGGAGAAAAATTCATAGAAGTGATTAAGCTAGTTTTGTTAATGCGGTTTCTAAGTCACTGTGGTGCCTCTAAAAAATGCCACCTTAACTCTAGTTCATTTTGGTAGACCTTTTTTATCAAATGCCTGTTTCAACATGAGACCATAAATCTGCCAAGTTGAGTCATAAGTGCACCCATTTTATTTCAAAGACTTTGAGAATGTTAGTAAAGCTTTAGACAAAATTGGGCTGAGTTTTGATTTTGTAATGAAACTCAAAACCAGACGAGTTTCTCTTGGTTTTGTGTTTCATTGCAAAAACCGAATTCTTAGATGAGTACAGCCCAGAGTGCATACATTCACGATCAGCAGTAAATGTGCAGAGAAAGAAATGGTAGAACAGACATCAGATTTTTCTCTGCAGTCGGCAATGCCTGGAAAGACGCCCTGTTTCATTGCAATGCAGATTTGCAGACTTTGGCCCAAGAAAGACCTGTTGGCGAAGCTTGATACTGAAAAGTAATCTTCTTCAGGAAATGAGTACCAAAGAATTGTTATACCATGTAATAAGAAAGAAACAATAAAGATCCCTGGCGAGAAAGTAGTCCTGGGTTGATGGACAACAGTCATTATAAACTGAGCTTTCAAATAAAAATACCTTCAACCTTTTAAAAGAGTTTCTGTATTTTAAATATGGACGTTCGCATTTCAGACTGGAGAGCTTCCAAGTGACCTCCTGACTTTAAAGGTTAAGCACTATGAGAGAACAATTGCAGACACTCAGAATGAAAAGGAAAAAATGATTTTATAGCTGGAACAGACTATAGAGTATCTCTTCTAACATTTCAAATTTGAATTAGAGGGAACTATTGGGAATGGTTCAAAAACATCTGAGGCTGGAGAAATGAATGAATTTACTCTTTCTATTGCTCCACAGGCACTACTGCCCCAGTCACTCCATTTAAAGACAATGAGTAAGATCTCGTTTGTACTAGTGCCTGAAATCACCTTATATTGGTAACAAAGTTGGAAATATATAAACAGCTGTGACAATACCTGTGGTGGCAAAGTAATCAGTTACCCAGTCTGCTATGACAAGATACGTGTGCAAATAAATCAAAACAGAAAGGCAAGAATCCCAAGAAAAATGGTCCATGTAGTCATTACTTCTCCTTCATCAAGCTACTGAATGCTGTCCCTCGTGTACACTTTGTTTAGGTCTTGATTTCTTCATTGCTGTTTAAAGTATCATCAACCTAAAGTAGAAAAGTACACCATGTCTCTAGGTTAGTGGTTGTAACATTTGCAACAGAAGAATTGTACAAATTTGTACTTTGCTGCACAGGGTCTGAATGGAGCTGAGGATGGTGTTCTCCTGTGCTCCACCAAAATTTAACAAAATGCAGTAAAGTATAGGAGGGTTTGTTGTCTGGTCCTTTCTTATCTCACAAATACATCAAAACATATTCTATTTCGAATTCTACTAACATTACTAGATGATCATCTGTACTGTGTGCATGGGAAATAGATAAGCTTTTTTCCTGATGGGTCCTTCTGCCTGAAACTTTATGCACCTTTTTGAGTGGTGAGGTATTTTTTAGAAAGATTTGTTGATGGGAACTGATATGAAAATGAAACATTAGAAATCCATGACTATGGATAACTATAGTAATCAAAATATGAATGACTATATTCTTTTTCAGTAGTTTACACATTGTGTAAAAATATTCAGTGCTACTAAATAAATAAATAAAAAAGTGGACTGGGCTTAAAATTTGTGATAGAAACCTTCACAGCACCAGGACTTCAGAAAAGGAAACAAACTGGTCTAATTTGAAGCTCGTGATGGAAGACTCTACCAAAATGACAGGTGGACTGAAAGCCAAATGTGAAGTCCCCTCATCCTAGCTGAGGCAGTTTCAAGCATCTCAAAATTTTTGTAAATCTGATTTTAAAATCAAAACTGAAGTAACAACAGAGGGTTACTTTACCCCAGGGACCTTATGCTATAAACAGTGGGTAGCTTTCCACTGCAGACAGAATTGACACTGTGTGTGTGTGCAGTCAGTTTAGAGGCAACAAGCAGTATCACCTTCAGTGTGTCCCAAGGAGCACCAGCTGGAGGGGGATGTCTGTCACATTGCAGCTGGTCTGGATGCAGGGAGGCAGGCTCCCTTGGTGGTCAGTCTTGAACTCGCAGCTGAAGACCATACCAGCTTCCTCCCTTGTTGCTTCTTTCACCCTTGTGGCACTCTTCAGGGGTGCCAAGGAGAAAAAGACCCACTAGTAAAATCCTCTGCTTGGATAGATGGATCAGAGAACTTCCTGGGAACACCTGTGAAAGTAACTTTATTGATCTTGATACTGGCACATACTTCAATGTTGAGGATGTATTATAGGTTTAGAGGACACCTGGAGGCCTTGGTCTCTGCTTCAGTAAGATGAACAGACCTTCAAGGCAGGGTCCTGCTACAGTGTTTGGAAAAATGACATGGGACACGGTAGGATGAAAGAAAGGGAACAGCTTTGTTATACACTCTGCCTCTTCTCTAACCAGCTGAAATGCACTGACCTGTTGCTTTTTCAATCTGTGCCATGAGTTGTCTTCACCTTTCTGTAACTTTTCCTAAAGAAACAGAAATAGAATATTGTGATTTCAAACTGGCATTTCTTACTGAAATCTCAATTCTTTACTTAGCATGTATGGTTATTCCATGTGAGTTTTCCCATGCAGAAAATGATCTTTCTGCAAAAAGAATGTCTCATCAGTCAAACTCTTCTTTGCAAGTATTGTAAATAATGAATTTACACCTTGAGTGGCTGGGGAAAGAATGAAATAAAATCCTGTTGCCTTGACATGCAAATATATCAGATAAAACTTCTTGTTCCTGTGCAAGCTTTTAGGCTTCTTATGAGCTACTTTTACTTTGAGCTGTGATTACATTTATATTACATTGTCTGTTTCAATGCTTTTCATAAAACTTGTGCTTAAAAGGGTATTATATTTAAGGCTAATTTGAAATTTATTTTGAATTTGCTTTAATCAGCAAGGAGATGGTATCTCCTTTAAGGTGATGCACTAGACTGACCTTCAAATGAAGAACTGCAGCCACAATTTTCGATTTTTTTTTTCTGAAAAAACACAACACAAAACAAACCTTATTACCACTCCTACCTGTATGAAAATCACAAGTGTAATAAACATACAAGACCTTGTGGAGGAATGAATGCATCAGATCCTCATGGCTTGAAGCAGTGGCATGTGTTGGTGGAGATGTGTAAGTCAGAAGTTGGGATTCTCAGGCTAGACTTGTAGTGGCAGTCAAGGTTTGCCCTGCTTTTCCATTGTATTTTTCTTTAAAGTGAAATTCAGACCTATCAGGTGATGGCTCTGTGTGTCAAAGCAGCACAGAAACAGATATTGTAATGATCACTGATGACTAGAACTGACAGGACACGATTATGTTGGAATATTAGAAAAGATCATATAATTTTATAGCACAAATACACACATTTTCGCTGTACTAGCCAGATCATCTTTCTTGTCATGTGAGAAACATAGTCCTAAGGGGTCATCTTGCCATAGCATAACTACACTGTTTATAAAACTGATATAATTCGTTGGTATGTATTAATCATCATGTAGCTAGAGCTGAAACCTATCCAGATATATTACTGATTACTTGAATTTTGCAAGCATTTCTCAAATAAAGGTACCACATTTTCTTCATTATGGTATGGCAGGAGGGGAAAGGATCCATAGTACATGAAGATTAGAAACATAATTGAGAGTTTATAGAAATGGACACAAATAGTGTAACTCAGAAAATGTCTTAGTAAGCACCTTTTATACATGTGCTGTGCTAGAAACAGCTTAGTCACTAAAGAAGCCAAACCACACCTGGTTTATGAGATTATCCAATGAATAAAAAATATCCAAAGAGAAATATTTATACCTACCCCTTGCTATTTTAGAGAAGTTGAACATAGCAGAAAGAAGGACAAAACCTCTCTTGAATGTTGATGCTGTTGTGAACAAGAGAATTCTCTAAGTTCTGGTAGAGAAGAACACAGAAGTAGGGGCATATTAGTCATATAATATACTCACAGCTTCCATCTTTCCATTGCCTGACCCATCCCAAATGGCCAAAGGGTATAAAACAGTTTACTGAGTGTAATTTAAGTCTCCAAAACAGGCTTTCATTTGGATCTGTTCAGATGTCACTTACACCTCTTACATGCTTTACACCTTTGCTAAATGCTTAGTTTCTGTAGTTAGTGACATACTTCAACTATTTATCAGCAGTCTTGGCTAACCAGGGCGGTGTCAGTTGACTGGAGGTTAGCGAATGTGATGCCCACCTACAAGAAGGGCCAGATTCAGGGAGTTACAGGCCTGTCAGTCTGACCTGGGTGCCAGGGAAGGTCATGGAACAGATCGTCCTGAATGACATCTTGAGGCACATACAGGACAAACAAATGATTAGGACCAGTCAGTATGGATTTATGAAAGGCAGGTCCTGCTTGACCAACCTGATCTCCTTGTATGACAAGGTGACCCACTTAGTAGATGAAGGAAAGGCTGTGGATATTGTGTACTTAGACTTCAGTAAAGCCTTTGACACCATTTCCCACAGCATTCTCCCAGAGAAAATGGCAGCTCATGGCTTGGATGTGTTCTCTTCACTGGGTAAAATATGGCTGGATGACTGGGCCCAAAGTGGTGTTCCCCAGGGCTCAGTATTGTGGCTGGTTCTGTTTAATCTCTTTATCAATGATCTGGATGAGGGGATTGAGTGCACCCTTAGTAAGTTTGCAGACAGCACCAGATTAGGTGGGAGTGTTAATCTCCTGGAGGGTAAGAAGGCTCTACAGAGGGATCTGGACCAACTGGGTCATTGGGCTGAGGCCAATTGTGTGAGGTTCAACAAAGCCAAGTGCTGGGCCCTGCTGGTCACAACAACCCCAGGCAGCGCTACAGGCTCAGGAAAGAGTGACTGGAAAGCTGCCTGGAAGAGAGGGATCTGGGCATGCTGGTCAACAGCTGTCTGAATGTCAGCCACCAGTGTGGCCAGGTGGCCCAAAAGGCCAACAGCATCCTGACTTTTATCAGAAATAGAGTGACCAGCAGGACTAGAGAAATTATCGTCTTCTTGCACTTGATGCTGGTGAGGCCCCACCTTGAATCCTGTGTTCAGTTTTGAGCCCCTCACTACAAGAAAGACATTGAGGTGCTGCAGACCTTTCAGAGAAGAACAACTAAGCTGGAGAGGGCTCTGGAGCAAAAGTCTGATGAGGAGCAGCTGAGGGAACTGGGGCTGTTTAGTCTGGAGAAAAGGAGGCTGAGGGGAGACCTTATTGCTGTCTGCAACTGCCTGAAAGGAGGTTGCAGCACGGAGGGGGTTGGTCTCTTCTCCTAAGTAGCAAGAGAGAGAATGAGAGGAAATGGTTTCAAGTTGTGCCAGAGGGCTTCAGATTGGATATTAGGAAAAATTTCTTCACAGAAAGGTTTTGCAGGCATTGGAACAGGCTGCCCAGGGAAGTGGTTGAGTCACCATCTCTGGAGGTGTTTAAAAGATGTATCAATGAGGTTCTTAGGGACATGGTTTAGTGCCAGGGTTAGGTTAACGGTTGGACTCAGTGATCTTGAGAGTCTCTTCCAATTAAAATGATTCTGTGATTCTGTATAGTGCAAGAGAAGTTAAGAAAGATATTATTTGAAAAGTGTCAGTCAACCAAGACTATAACTTTAACTAAATAGAGAAACCGATGTTATAAACATGTAATCTTTGGAAACATTTCATTATTCATTAATTTTTTGGTAATGTGAGGGAAACTATTCAGCACCAAGTGAGTTGGGAGGACAGCAGTTTCAGAAGCCATCCCATTGCAGTGTGGACAGAATGGTGTCAGTGACGAGCAGTTTGCGTAGTATTGTGGGCAGTGTTCTCAGCTCTGGTTCAAGTGAAAGTCAGGTGCACAACGCAACACACAGTGTACGGAACAATACTGACAAGAAGGCCAAAGCAACAAGCAGAGCACTTTGAACAAGAAGAACACAATGTCTGCAAAAGCTGTTTTGAAGAACATATTGCTTGCAGTATATCCTAATTTTCCACACCCACCTAAATCGTGTCTGTAACTAACGGGCGTTACGGTTTTGTGGCACAGAGGACAGATCTGATAGCTTGTGAAGAACTGAACACGTAAATGCCCAACAACACATAAAATGGACTTTCTTTCAATTCACACCCAGCTGAGCAGGACCATCACAAACGGTGGTGCTCACACGTTATTTCTGCTCATTGGCAGAGCTCTTAGGTAATGACAGAAAATCCTAATGCACTCTGAGGGCACACAGAAGAAAACTTGAACTGAACTCTGACATATTAAAACCATCACTTCCTGAATACCATGTCTACCACACTTTGCATAAAGCCAGCAGAACATTACCTACACATCTGTCAAAGATATGAGTGAAGCTGGCTAAAACATCTGAGATGACAGCTTTCAATTAGCCAGTCTTGGTCCTGAACTCCTATCACATCAGCCTGTATCTCACGGCAAACTGTAAATACTGCCAAGAGGCCTGGTCTAGCTGGTCTGTATTCAACATTATAACAATGCCATGTTGAGCTAATTTTAAAAGCATCCCGGAGCTTGATCATGTTGCTATACCTTTGATAGAAAGGACGTAAGCAGAAGAACAGCAGGTTACTGCATCACTCACATGAAAAAATAAAAAAAATACAAGAAACATAAATATTTTCTCAGTTCTGATAGCTGAACCCTCTTTCTGCCTGGTGCAGTGGGGGATGGCAGCAGACTTTGTCAGAGAAAACGTGCAGATGGCATGAGAAACGCGTATTAAAAATTCTGTCCAGCTGCACTGTATTGTCTGGTTATCAAGGGAATTGGGAAGAAATAAGAGAATATGAGGGAATTCCAAGTGTAGCTTGTTCTTGGTTGCAAAGCGTGAACTGCTGCAAACATTCAAATGTAAATAAACCACAATTTTAAAGCATGGATAAGAAATGAAATATTTCTGGAGTTGTAAAGAAGTGGCTTAACATGTTCCAAGGCCCACTGCTGGACAGCTGCAGTGCAATTAACTGCAAGATCACATGAAGTTTGAGCCGGGTTTTACGGGTTTTGTTGTTTCTCCTGCATCTGCCAAGTAATTCTTCAGTAAGCTGACATCACACGTATCATCTTTCTTTGCAAGAACATGTTGTATGTTCTGTATCTTGCAGATTTTTCTTTCAGCCTTTCTGTTAAAATAGGAAACATGGTCCTTTACGTGTAGTTTTTCTGATCAAGCTGGCATTTTTGAGATAGGAATGTGATCTCAGGCTTGGTAACAAGGTTACTGGATGCGACATCATGATCTAAAACACACAGTAAGATGTAAAACCTGTTACTTATACAACTTCGTCAAGTCTCTGATTACAGAGCACAACAACTTGACCATCCTTGCTATTTGTCAAATTCTCTCTGACATTGTCATTAGTGAGAATTTTGCTATTTATATGAACTACACTGGGATTTCTACTTTTGAACTTCTAACTTTTTATTCAATTATTACACCACCATTCAGTAGAATACCTCTTATATCTGACTGCATCCAGAAGATGCATCCTACTGTACAAAGGCAGAAGAAAATGGCACCTTAGAAGTATACAAGGAGGTAGTGCGAAGATCTTCACTTTGTTTTTCATCCTGTGACTCCTTTCCTAAAGTAGTCCCCTTGAAACAAGTGAAGTACATACTGATGTTTAAAGTTGGGAAAAAAAAAGGATCCTTATGTCCTACTCACTTAGCAGGAGACTGCAGCAGACTACAGCCATTGTCTTACACTTTTTTGTTGCTAGGAGAGGCATTCTGAGGCTGACTGAATGTAACATTTTAAATGTTGGAGAGGAATTACAATGAGAATTGTATAGGCTGTGGCGCAACCCAAAATGTTTGTGATTATTTCAGCCTCATAAAAGTTACCAAAGTCTATGAAAACAGTCTTTGTTGTCCTGGTATGGTGTGGTGGAGAGGTCCCAGATTTCCTGTGAATCAGTGATTGGAGCAATGCAGCTGACTGTGTTAGGTGACACATAACAGGACTTTGAACCACCTATAAAAAATAGGTCTCGTTTAGCATGTAGTATTAGGCATTTGGCATGCAAAGACGCAAAGCTTGCCCTTGCCTTCAGCTGGTCGTCGGGAGCAAGCAGAGCTCTCCTGCACCAAGGGGAGGGCTGGGGTGCAGGAGCTCTGTGGGCTGGAGGGAAGGCTGGCAGGGAAACAACACGCAGGACAGAGAGCTGCAGCCCACTTAAATCTCTGTCATAAATCTGTTGTGGGAAGACGGATCAAACAGTGCAGCATGAACAAATGTGTGGTATAATGATTACAGACTCAGGAGCCCAGGGCTCAGCCCTGAGACAGTTACTGTCTTATGACAGAAAGTTTTTCTCTATCCTGCAGGGCAGGTTCCTTCTGGACATGGTCCCTAATCCCATGTATTAATAACTCTCTACAATTTAGCCACCTTTGGGCAGTGCCCTCCAGGACCATCCTAACACAAGATTTGTGGCCTTAAGAAGTCCATACTGGGCTGCTGTCCTGCAACTGATACGCAAAGTGCACTTTTATCCCTCATAAATGCATTGCACTACTGCGAGGCATTAATCCTTTTGTTGCCAGCCTTCTAGATCTCTTCTGGCATTTCCCAAAGTAGCTTTAGGAACCAGTCACAGATTTTACTAAAGAACAGCTCTGCAATATGTGTGTCTTAGTTGCAATTAAAGAATAGCAGAAAGGAAAAGGTCAAATCCCCTTCTGTGCAAACAAACTGTATTCCCTTTGCCAGCAATTCACTTACGCGTGGGTTCTGGACCAGATTTCTCCTTCTTAGACCTTCACTGGCAGGTTATATGGGATAAGAAGTCTTGAGAAAGGCTTTTAGCAACTGTCCTTCTTTAGATAACTTGAAAGGAAAAAAATGCAGTGCCAGCCCTTCAGAAATTTTTAAAACTTTTTGGATGCAGACAGAGATTCTCCATGTTGTACGTGGCTTTTTGGCTGACACTTTGTCATAAACTAACAGCTGAGTGTTAGCTAGGATGCAAGCCTGAAAATATGTTCATTAGCATCGCCAATGTGAAGCTAGTTCCACCTTGCTGATGGTCCTTAATCCGTAGTCATTTCAAGAATGTGAAGAGGCCCTTATGGAGGTATTTTTCCCCGCCCTCAATGGCATACAATCTGTTTCCAACTGTAGTCATGTTGGCAAAAGGGTTCCCAAACCCCTTTGCTTCTTTCCAAAGCAGTGACAGAGGAAACACTGCTGAGATTTCTTGCAAAAGCACAGATGAAACCTTTTTCATTTTTCTTGGAATCTTTTAGACATAGGAAGAATGCAGCATCTCTCCTGTTGCTGCAGACTGCACCCCAGCCATACCTCTCATGTTCCCTCACAGGTGGGACACTTATTTTTGCCACTGTACAGGCAAGGGGACAGAGATACCTACATACAGTACACCTGCAGTTTTGTGAGTTTTGTCAGTAATTTTTTTTTAAAACATAATTTTTGAAGGTCACTGAAATTCAGCTTGAGGACCAGATATGTGGGAAGTGGAATATTTTTACCCTAGTAAGTGCTGTCAACATTATTAAGATGTTATCTTCACCATTTTTAGAACTGGTTCAGCGTTTATGAACAAGTTACAAGAGGCAACTGAAGTTGTACATTTCAAGTGTGGTGCAACAGTCAGTATTTAGAGGTGTTTGAGCAGCAAGACTGGGAGAAGAAATCATGCCCTACAAAACCTGTTTAAGATGTGTCCTTTGTAGTTCTGACCAGTTACAGTTTAGTAATAACTGTGTACAGTAAACAGGGCATACCTTCTGTGCAGGCTGATATCTGATGTACTGGAAGAAAACTTCACCTCTTGTATTGGGAAACTGGTTGCATTTGCAGGGAATGCCATACTCATCCTTCCACTGGGAGAATGCTGCCCTTCTGCTTCGGACAAAGAGGATGCTTTTCAGTGGTTCATCACTGTCTGTAAAATCACTGTAAACAGAACATTTTCTACTCCCTCTCAAGTGCTATTATTTGCACGCAAATAATACAAATTGAAGAAAAGATAACATTCTGAAACATCAGTGCTAGCTGTCCTCAGATCCATTCTGAAACAATTATGCAAACAACCGTTTTACACTGACTAACATGTCTAGCTATTTTCTGCAAGCTGGAAGAGCCATCCTGTCCCAGTTATCCTAGTGGATCTAGTATTACTTTTACTACAATTTTAAAAAATAATAATTTTTTCATAACTTATATAGAAATATAAACATATAAATATAATATATACAAATGATATTTATGTATCTTATAAAACATCAAACATCTTGTCGCTTTAGTCTCATCGGCATTCTTCTCCTCTGTCTGAAAATACAAGTAGTTAGCATAAGAGTGTTTAGCCAGGGAGATAAGACAGAATTACAATAGCAACACCAGATTTGCTTGGTCATTCCTGAAAGGAGAATGGTACTAGCTTTCTTGGTCAGACCTGCTCCCACTTGGCATCATCCAAGCTCATCAGTATCCAGCACAATAGTAACTTTTGAAACTCCTCAGCAACCAACCAAATAATCAGGGAATACCATGGGGATCTGGAACTGAGTGCCTTCCTAGCCTTGCCTAGTCTGTTTATTTCCTTCCCCCCTGCCTGCTCATTATGATCTTACCAGCACTGTGTTTTTGCAAACATGTTTTATTGGACTCTCCAGTGAGACACAGGGGGTGCACATACAGCAGGATCTTGAGCTGCCCAGAGTCAGGCAGTGGAAGCACCTGTACCTTGTCTTTGGAGTCAGCATGTGGAAAATCTCAAAAGAGCTCTTGTTCCCTGTGTGAATTATTGCCAGAAACCAAACTAGAGCAACTAACATTTTAAAACCCAAGTTACAGCAACCTTCCTTTTGAAACAGATCAGCTTTGATCTGCTAGACAGAACACAAGGTTTTATGAACAATTTTCTCCCTACTATGTTTTCCAGAAGCAGGTCCTTTTCCAGAGATTGTCCCTTGACCTGTGTTTTAATGACTCCCTGCGATTTAACCACCTCTGCACTGTGCTCTCTAGGTCCATCAGAAACAGTTCTTTCCTCCCATTGATTTTGAAGCTTCTCTGTGTCTAATCTCGGGGCTCTCCTAGTCTCTGCTTGCCCTCTGGTCAGTGTTTCTCCCACTGTGTCTTGGACTGTGCTGGACTCTGAGGCTCGCTGCAGCTATGAAGTTGCGTTTGTACTCAGGGCAAAACCCAGCCTCTCACTCTATCCCCTGACCTATACTGTCTCACCTGGAGTGCACACTTTGTGCGAAGGCGACTATGACCAGGTAGCTTTCCTCTTCCCTAACAAACCAGATGTTATGGTACTTACGACATAAAATGTGAACGAATGAATTAAATTGTACAATCTGCCACATGGAAGTCCAGTACCTCTCTTTCTCCTATGCAGGTCTTGGAGAGCTTACAGCGCAGTGCAGTCCATGTGCAGGAAAGGACTTGGTGCAGACAGTGCTTCCAGCTGGTCTTTCTGCAAGCTGTCCCTCTCCAGTCTCTTAACAGCAGGCTTCTCCGGTGGGCCTGGGTGAAACACAATTTTGCAATCAAAACAAACTAGTGCATTTGGTTGGAGCCTTCTACCGAGCACATGGCTTACTGAGTTAAAACACCTGTTTCATAGGTTGGGACTGTGCTACTGCTGCAGATCGGTACATGCTTGGCATTTTGCATTCAAAGATGTTAGCCATGTGAAGTGGTAGTGAGGTTGATCTATATGGCTAAATGGAACAAGCAAGACACTAGCAATTATGAGAATTTATTTATGTTTTTTTCCCAGATGTTATTGTCTGTGTGTGTCACTAACAAGCTTTCTAAATCTCTTTGTTGCTTTCTGCACTTGGATACCTGAATGTGAAGATGCAGTGTTTGTAAGTCAGGCAGTGGGTGAGCTTAGACACATCTGTAGAAAGAGTTGTGAAAGGTGAATAACGAACACAGCTTACCCTGTGTTCTCTGAAATAAAATAATATACCAGCCCCTAGCAAATGAAATTAGCCTTACATACTCTGTCTGTGTGTTGCTACTTCTGTTCAGAGGAAGTAAGAAATTTTCGTGTTAGTAGCAGGACAAAGTTTTTTTTGGAAAAAAAAAAAAGTAATAACAACAACAACAATAATAAAAAAGAAACAGAGAAAGAAGAATTGGCTCATATCCAGTTTGAATGCTTCGAAACTCCTTTTCTCAGTCCACAGACTTCACTTAATCACCCCTCTTTTATCTCCCTCCACTGCCTTCATTTCCTCTTTGGTGTTTAACATAAAATGCTTTATTTTATTTTCAGAGCCTTTCACAGCCTCTGTACACCAGTTTTTCATCTCTCCTTGTCTTATATGTCATCTTCCCCCTCCACATCCATCACCCGCTTGTTAGATTTTCAAACATCTTTGTGCTGTTTTTCATGCTGCCTCCCGTAACCGAGAGTTGCATCTTTACAATTCTAAGAAATTAAGAACATGTCATCCTCTTTCAAGTCTCTCTTTAAAACTCACTTTTCTCTACAAGACCTTGACCATGTGCTGGCTTGTCATACTGTTGTGGGTTAACCCCATTTGGCACATAAGTGTAACACGCACTCTTGCTTACTAACCCCCATCACTCCAGAGGGACAGGGAAAGAGGAAAAGAAGATTAAAAGCAAGCAAACTTGTGGATCAGTATACAAATTTTTTTACTAAGTGAAGGTGAATTAGAAGAACGGAGAAAGAAAATAAAACAAGTAATGCAAAGGCAATTCCTCAGCATCCCCCATGGGTAAACAGAAGCCCTGAAAGCTTCTGAGTAAAAGATGGCTAACCCTCCTAAAATCCCCTCTGTACTACTGAGTGTGATGTTCTACTGCGTGGAGTATGCCTTTGATTAGTTCAGGTTGTCTGCCCAGTTGTGTCCCGCCCCAACCTCGTGTGCATTTGCAATCCATTTGGTGGGGGGCACAGAGTGAGGGAGACGGCTTTTATGCTGTGCAAACACTGTTAAGCAACAGCTAAAACATCAGTGTGTCATCAGCTTTGCATTTGTTCCAAATCTAAAACACAGCATCACATGAGCTGCTATGAAAACAACTGACTCCATCCCATCTGAACCCAGTGCACATACTGACCACTGCTATCTACTTCTCCCTTAATGTCACATGTGTTGCAGTTTGTTTTATGCTTAGCAACAGATTCTTTGAATCTATAACCTGGTAGACCAAAATCCTGCTCCTCAGGACTCACTGATACTTCAAGTAGTGTTGATAATCACTCTAAAAAAACAAACGTGACCAGCAGATACCAACATTGCACAAAAAAACCTAACTTCTGTAAGCTTACTAACCCACCTCTGAAAAGAATGATCTTCAGAACTGTAAAATGACAAAAATAGGCTCAGGACATCAATTTGTAATAGTCATAGACCTCTCATTCCAGTTATGCTGGCAGATTTTGACTACCACTTCTTAAACACTTGCTTCTCCCTTACATCATTTGGTCAAGATCTACCAATTATCCTCCTGCCTGATTCTCTTTTCCCCTGATTGACCTATCTAGCTTCTTCCTGCTCCTGAGCTGAGCACCTGACCACAGTGGCCAGTGGGAAATCTTCTATGTTTCTAGCTCAAAGGCATCAAAACCAACATGAGGCAAATATTTTGTGACACAGTTGGACTTCGGATCTGTGGGTTATTCAGTTGTAGTGAGCACCATGGACCCCAGAATACTGTACTAATTCACCCCGTAGTCTAGATTTTCTGCTTCCTGAGTGTTCTTGTGGCACAGAAGGGTCCAGCAATCTGACCAATAAGTTAAGCAGCTCTGATTTCCCACTGCATTTTTAAGGTCATACTCTCTTTGCTCTTCTCCTCTCAGACTTACTTTTCTCAGTCAATCTTCCCATGGGAAATGGTCTTCTCATTTTACTGCATTTTCTTTGCTGCAAAGGAAACATTCACAAACACAAGAACTACTCTCCCGTGGTACCTTATAAGGATGTGCAAAGAGAAGTCCTTTCAATGTGGCAGAAAACACTTGATAGCCAGGCTGCCTAGTTCCCTGCAGAGTCCCTGGATGTCTGCTTCCAGGGAAGCAAAACCAACCACCCCACCTATCCTTAGTCTCTACATTCAGCTGTAGCTTTCTTCCACTCTGAGAGCTTAACTGCTCCTTCCGTGTTCAGGTGCTCTGTAGACCACACAGTATTGCTCTCTTCCTGGGTTTCTTTGCTTTTAAATAAAAAACCTCCTTTTTTAAATTTTATTTTATTTTTTTAATTACTTTTTTTTTTTTTTTTTTAGGAATGAGAAGTAGTATACAAGAAAGAAAAATTCAATGCTGGCGCCAATGACATGTGAGAAGTTAGAAGTTAGTTTTTCACCAACTTTAAGGAGAATTATAGGCAGTAAAACTAACATTCAGAAAGAAATCACTATCTTAACAGAGTTTCAGAAAGAGTTTAGAAGTTTAGAAAGTGTATCTGATTTTTACCAACAGATTTTTGGCATGTAATCTTTGAGTCAGGTATTATGTCACACAGCAGGGTCTGAAAAAATTCACTGAAGAAATGAATAACGTTATATATATTTTCCGCCTGAGAAACAACCTCGTCTGAAAGGAGGAGCTCATATATCCAGTCATTAAGAGAAATTAAGCTTTTGGTAATATTAGGCTGGAAAATAACTTGTCAAATGTGCTTGAAGGAAAATACTCATTAATGACCATGTGGTCAGTTTGTTGTTCAAGAGCCCACCTGGAGAGGTCTAAGAAACCAGATTTAAGGTAAAAGAAGTAGTTTTAAACCCATGTTTCCTTTTACTGGTTTATTGTATGCTTATACATGTGAGACTAACAATCCACTGAGGCTTATAGGTGCAGAAGTCAATGCTGAGATTCTGTCCAGTGCTGTCTATAGCCTGCTCTTTGTTAAAAAATTCCTTCTTGTGGTTTTGTTGTAACTTGAACATTAGAAGATATTTAGTTACCCTTTGCTGTAGCTGTTTTCTGCTGGAAAAGATGGCAAAGCAGGTATTTTTAATGTGTCATTTAATTTGAAACTTTTAAAATCGTTCAGTGAAGTAAACTATAAAGCCTTCATTTCATTAAATTCCATTAAATATGAGTTTATTCAAACCTTGCTTTCCTGGCAAAAGGGTTACCTTGTGTATTGTATTTGCACAGTAAAACAGAAATGCTGTTTATGAAAACACATGCTACTGAGAAGAGCATAAAAATATTTTAACAACCTCAAACTCCACAGGAATATAAAAGTAGCTATAAATATCAGTATTACTTTACCTCATACCAGTTCTATCTAAACTGCATACATGGCATACAAACCCACTATTCTGGCTTTGGTCAAGCTTCAGAAAATGCTGCTATCATTTTTTTAATAAAGAAATAGCTAAAACAATTCAGGTCTGGGTGTTGTACTGTGGCACCAAAAAGGATACATCAGCATATCCTTGAATGTTCATTCCTATGGTACCTAACTGCACTGAAAGAGGGATAGTTCTTATTTTTCCACCTGAAGATTCTCCAACCCAAATGATTCTAGCTAGAAATGGACAAAACTGGTCATTTAAGTTAAAGACGGATCCAAACTTCACCCTGAAATTCAAGTGGAAAAACCCCTTCCTTATAAGTTTATAAAAATGTGGTAAAATGTGTTTCTGTATAGCCTCATTTTTTAGTTTTCTGCTTGTTTGTTTTTGACTAAGAACACAAATACCACAAAGAAGAGTGGTCTAGTGCACTTCTGCTCAGCCTAATATAGGATGATGACGGTAACATTATAAAAATATTAGGGGTTAATTTTTTTCTGTTTTCTCTGTGTAGAAAACAATCAGCGAAGTCTTTTTCCAAACTGATTGGGCTGCTGAAACTTAGGGGACATTCACTTTTCTCAACAGATAGAAAGACCTTGTAGCATCCACTGGTTTTAAGCGCACCAAACATACTCTTTTTTCATGTATAAGAGGGAAGAAATCTAGAAAGGAAAACCTATACTAAGAGTTAAACCCATAAGTTTATTTAGCTTTTTGTTTTTCTCTAGAAGGAAACCAAGTTTCATCAGATTGTCTATTAAGAACACTGAAAAAGAAGTAAAAACATAGTCAGCTAGTACCTGTACAGAGTTTAAATTCTTTACTAGGCAAAAACCTGGGTATACAGCCTTGTAGGTGCATATCCATACTAACATACATGCTTTTGGTGATAACTGATTATTCAATAAGTAGAAGAATATCTGCTTTCAGCCATCCATCTGCAAAGGACAGGTGAAATTTAAAAAGCACACACACAAACATATTCTTGCCAGGACATGGCATTGAAAAATAACTGATGAAATAAATGGTTTTCCTTCAACTAGGATAGTTTTCATATTAAGAAAAACTCACATGATTACCCTTCTCTATCCTTCCTTTATTTACATTTCTGCTGGTTGTTCTTGCTGTTTGTTAAAGAAATGTATGTTCAAATGAATTTTCAACTCTCAGTGCTCCTTTCAGAGCTGAATTTGTGACATCTTTCATTTCAGTGGCAAGAGAATATGACATCAAGTACACAACTGGAAATTCATTTCAACAATAAACCTATCAAAAATCTCAGCTGAAACTAACCTGTAAGGCTGAATAACCTCAGTTGGAGGAAGCAGAAGAGAGGCAAGGTGTGGAGGCTGGCAATTTCTACGTAAGCCCAGAACCTGTGGCTCAAACACATCTTTGGAAATGAAGCTGGGTGGCAAGAAAGTAGCACCAGATTTGAATAGCAATGAGGACTTATCTTTTTCCATGTTTTCTCTCTCAGAGCTATGTCTCAGTGTGAAAATGCAGCTTGCAATAATGCTTCATTTTCATAATTTTCTGTTGCTGTGAATGTTCTGTACTTATGGAAGAGAGCTCATGGATTTTTTTTCCTCTCTCTCATTTAAATAGGTCATTGTCTACAAACGTGGCTGGGACTGTTCTTACTTGAGGATGCAGGTGGCACCATCTGTCCCTAGGAGATTCGTGCCAGACAATTCTGGCTTGGCTTTGTATGTGAATTTTTTTCCTGCATAAAATTGCCATATGCAGACCATGTGAAACTGACTCTGCCCAAAACACAAAGTTGCACATGTACGAAGTATACAAAATAACAGAGACTTCAAGGATTTATGTTAAGACCACATAAAATGCGAATTTCTGTTTTATGTTTTCCCTTGAGGTATCTCAATTAGAGTTAAAAATGATGTCTTAAGTCCCTAAGATAAAATCTGGGCTGTTTGAGAGGGTTTCCCCCCTGCCCCTGAGAGATGTAGACATTGCCTGCCTTGTATGTCTTTCTAGGTAGCCTGGGAATAAAATTCTCTCACCTGTGGCCATGGGGCTGGTGGGACACAACGATGTGGAGTTCACCTTCCATACCTGCACCATCAGCTCTCAGGGATGATCTTCCAGCTGCTCCAGACATCCAGGCCAGGGCCATTCCAGAGCATGAGACTTATCCTCTGATATTAAATCAGGTTGTTCAGATGCTGAACATGATGAACCTGTCCCACAGAAAGCAAATCTAGCCCTTGCCTTGGAGAGGCAGGACCCTGATGGCCTCTAAGGTCCTGTTATCAGGTCTTTCCCATTAGCTATAGCTCCTGGGCTGGTCTTCCCTGCAGAACCTCTGCTTCTACATTGGCCCATGGAACATCAGTGAAGAATTCATGGAACTCTGCCTCTTCAGAAGAAAACCTTTGCAGAAACCTCACTGCAACTTTTTTTTCTTAAAATCATCCCGTCAACCTGCAGATGTCTGGTAGCAAAGCTTCCTATTTGTCAGAATACCGATTTTTAGGGGAAACTTTCCAGGTGGGGCACCACACTGGTAGAAGTATTTACTATTAACTGATAAATAGAGTGAGTCTGGTCTCAGTTATGTCCTGTGACTATGCTGAAGTCCACCAAACTTAGTCACTGAGTGACACAACAGAGCTCCACTGGGATTAAACTCTCAGTTATATGCATGCGGCCCCTGTGGATTCAGTGGAGATGAAAAGACATATATGTTGGCAAAACTTGGCTTGGTGCTTTATATCAAGATGCAGGTGGCACCATATGCAATGGGTTTCCAGGCATTTGGCAGATGTTCACAGCTGCCTGAGAGCAGAGAAAAAACTCACATAGTTAATTCACATTTGGGCAGAAATCTGCTTCAGAAAAAATTATGCTTGTTTGCCTTTTCAATTTGCTGATGTTACTTGTCACTTAAGTTTGCTGTTATTTCTGGAGAATAAAAAGCTGAAAAAAACCCCCCAAACCATACATGATTCGTGTAGTCATTGATTCCAGGACAAGAATGAAGGGACAGACACTCACCCAGATTTTGTATAGTATATGCAATCATCTTCAACATACAAGTTGGCTAAATGTTACTTACTGTCTGTTTTTCCACTCAACACCTTTGTTTTTGTTCTGAGAGTCCTTTAATCTAATCTATTTATCTATGCAGGTTTAAAAGCTCGCACTCAGCATGTATTTTGGAACGTCAGAAATGTGCATCACTGTTTCATAGGAAACCTAAATAACTTTCTTGTGATAAAGGACATGGGAGAGAGAAGTGCTTAAATGTAAACAATTGTGATTTTATCCTTCAGAAAATCTGAGGTACATAATGATTTTTGACAGCAAAGTTTGTTACTCTGAATAGTGTGAGTGATTTGCGGATCTACTCAATTGCTTTTCTTTTTTCCTTCCCTTGCTCTGTCTTTTCCCATTAGACATACGTTAAGTTAGATATGGATAATGAAAGGATCATCATCTCTGCAACATACTCCTGTTTAAAGCATAGCTGTCTCAAATATACTGCCACAGTCTGATCACAGAGTTGAATTACTTTTAATTCAATTTAATTCATTATTTAATTTTAATTTAATAAGATCTTGCTCGTTCTGACTGGCTTACAAACTCTTCCCAGTCATACAGATGATGTTACTGCATTTGCAGAGAGGACTGAAAGGCAGAGCTAGCCCTCCACTGAGCAGCTCCCAGAACGCCAGACCGGGGCTTGAGGAGGAGCAGGCTGTTCCGCCGCTGCACACAACCACCACCAAAGCCTCAGAGGAAATGTTTGCCTTTTTCTCTTGCAAACAGCGAAGGCTCACTGCCACCTGTGGGCAGCGACTAGCATCAGCACGACGTGCGATCCTGCAAAAGCTCAGAGCGAGGAGAAGGTCAGTGACTGCGATGGCTTTGCTGATTGAAGACCCTCTGGTGCTGAAGGAGCTGCAGGGCCACCCATCCACAAATATCAGTGGGCTGCTGTGCCTGACCTCCAGATCAGTATCTTCAAACCAAACCACTGGGAGCTGCTCTCTGGCTTCCAGTGGTCTGGTGTCCTGGGGACTGGGTTATGCTAACGCTGGGAAAAAACTCTGATTCACAGTCTCTTTTGGTGGATGAAGCCTTTGTGATGCTACAAAGACGATTAGGGGACTGGGGCATGTTTTTTTAAGAGGAAAGGGTGAGAGACCAGGGTCTGTTCAACCTGAAGAAGATTGAGAAGGGATCTTATAAATGCTTATAAATATCTTGAGGGTGGATGTCAAGAGGATGGGACCAGACACTTTTCAGTGATGCCAAACGACAAGATAGGGGGCAATGGGCACAGACTGAAACACAGAAATTCCCTTGGAATACAAGGAGAAATTTCTTTGCTTTGAGGGTGACAGAGCGCTGGAACAGGCTGAGAGAGAGGCTGTACAGAGAATATCTCTGGAGACATTCAAACCTGCCTGGATGCATTTCAGTGCAACCTACTCTAGGTGAACCTGCTTTAGCAGGGAGATTGGACTAGATGATCTCCAGACATTCCTTCCAATCCCAACCATTTTGTGATTCTGTGATAGCTCTGTCCATTTTGAGTCCTTTAGCACCCTATAAGGGATCCCCACAGGTGTCTCTTCTCTCTGCCTGGATGCTGTTTTCTCTGCACTTCAAAAAAACTGGGTGTTACTGGAGATTTCATCTTTTCTGTTAGACCAGATTAAAACTGTTAATGGTTAAAACATTATTAGTAGTGAACAGGATGGACAAAGCCAGCAGTTCTAGTCTCATAAGTGTTGTTATCTTAAGAAACCTGGGCTGAAACTCTGAGTTTACAATTTAAAGATATGCCTAAAACCTGTCATCTAGATTCAATCCAGAACTTGATCAATAGACCACAATTTTTCTTTTGCATCATATGTTTCTGGAATGGGAACTCTGTTGACCCGATTTCCCATTATGTTTTATAGGGGAAAAATCAGTCTATATAATTTTCATAGAATCATGGAGTATCTCAAGTTGGAAGGGACCCATAAGGATTACCAAGTCCAAATCCCTGCTGGACTACCTAAAACTAAATAATATAATCAAATGTTCTAAGGAAGAAATTTAGTTAAATTACAGATTATTGGCTTGTTTCTAACTAATTTTTGATGTAAAGAACTATCAGAGAAATTCAACCAAAATTAAACCTAATTATGAAGGAAGCATGCAGGTAAGGAATAGTCTGCATTTTTTAAAATATTGTTATTATTTTTTTTTTACAACACAGGAAGTAGGTAAAGCAAACAATGGTAAGCAAAGCATATATACCTGAGTTTACATTGGTTCTGTACATACAATTTTATAACTACATCCTGTGAGAATTTATGTATCTACATATGCACATTTGCATACAGTTGTATTTAAGTTGTGAGGGCTAGCATCATACTTCATGCATTCATTTGCATTCACTAACTCACCTGCATATTGTTCTACCCCTGAACTGGCAAAGACAGAGCAGAGTATCTGAGCAGAATCCAGACACACACAAACACCCACACTGAAGTCTGTATGTGCACAACAGAGTGCGATTCTCACTGTGCCTTCACCAAATGAGAATTTGCCTAGGAGGAGACTCTTCATACTAAAAATACTCAGTAGTAGTTAATTGCATTAGGGGTTTAATCGGTTTGCTTTTGCTGAATCCCATTTGATATCACTGCTTGGCTGCAGCCAGACAGGAGTGCAGGGGTTGGGAACAGCTCCTATAGAAAGCTGCTGAGTGAGCCCTGGTGCGCAGGGTGGCACATTGCGCAACGCTGGTCAGGTGAGAGCTCAGGCACCGGCTGCAGTGGGGCTCTCCCAGACTTCTTGGCTCTGAGTGAGTTGCCAAACACCATGATAGGTATGTGATCTTATCTTCTTAATAATGTGTAAAAAACTTGGTGCGGTTTAGACACAGTATAAATATTGTTGTCAGTGCTCTTTAAGGAAATTATTCACATCAACTTAGTTCCAGCTGTGCAGCTCCTGTTGTGTCTCTTCCTTAGTAACACTCCTATAATAAATATTTACAATGTAGTACCTGTTTTCCCGAAAGGTACAAAGATTTGTTTATGAATTCTTCTTTAAAAAATAATAGCAATCTTTTGTGTATTTCCAAACTTATCATAATTTATTATGGTTTTGGCAATATCTGAAATGGTTGTACATAAAAGGATTTAGGACATCTGTTAATCCTAGGATATTTAATGAAGTATTACTATATAAACATAACAACTTACCAAATATTTACATGTTGAGTAATGTGGAAATACAAAATTTCATCTTATACCTATTCTTGTAAAGATGTATTTTCTTCAGTGTTCGTGAAACTGAGCCAGAGTAAAATACATTTCATCTTTTCCATCAGCAAATACAAAACGAGCCATAAAAATTACAGACTTTTCAAATGTGGAAAAAAGCACGTGTGGATGTTTGTGTGCCATATGCCTCTCCATTTAAAAGGAGTTAGATCAGTTAAATGAAGACTTATCAAGGATCATTGAACATGAAGATGCCACCTCTGACACCTGTGAGCTACAGATATCTGGAAGCTTGAAGATCATGCTGGATGTTATCACTGTATGGCTGTGGTTTTCTCTTTTTACTCTTCCCTAGACCTCCAATGCTGATTTCCGTGATAGGGAAAACATGGCTACATCAACCTTTTCCTGATGTACTACAACTAATCTTAAGCCTGTATGAGGGAGCGTGATGTGACCTGAGAGAGTTTTTGTCTTCTTAGGGGGCAACACTTTCCTCTGGCTCCCTGTTCCTGCCACTTTCCAGGCTGGGAAGGGCCTTGGGCAGCAGGAGCAAAACTGTGGGCCGGCACACAGTTTTGAAGCAGAGAAAACTTGTAGAGTGAAACCTTGGAAACAGAGCAGCTGGACCACAGCACTGTATTGCTCTGTTTATGCAGTCTCAGCCTGATCCTGCCTAATGTTATCTCTGTTTCCTTGTCAGTGTAACCGTCATGCACATTTTCCAGCAACTGATGGATAGAGTCATCGGGAGGAAAGCAAGCTGAATCCCTTTTGCTGGTCCCAACCTGGCCTGCATTTGCTGTCTGCTGCCTAGAGATCCAGCTGCCCACTTCCCCTTGCAGCTGGGAAAAGTATTTTTCCCCATTGGAAAATGATAGTTAATGAAACATATTACAAAGTGGGCTCTGCATTCATAGCTTGGTTTAGAGTCATTCCCAGTACAAGGGAAAATATTTCTGTTTTGCCTACATGTGCTCTTATACTCCTCCGAATACTGAAGTCTGTGAAGGAAAGCTGTGTCATATCACTTATACCAAAGAAAGTGCACAGCAAGGAAAGCCCAAGAAAGGAAGGGGGGGGTCCCTACACTGAAGTTTCCTCTGGCATGCTCTCAGTTTCCAAACAAACAGAAATTGTCCAGCTGTATTTCATGCCATTTCCATTGCATGCCAATTTTCATGTCTCCTCTTCCTTGAATATTTAGTGAACAGACATCTGCATGTATTTATTTGCCCTTCGTCTAGTACTGTCCTCTATGGGGCCTGGGCAGATAACAAATGCAAAATAGAAGGCTCATAACAGCCACTTCCTCTTCATGCACCTGCAGTCAGGGACAGTACTACCCCATTTTGAGGATGCAAGGTCCTCACACCACTTCTTCTGGAAGCAAAGGGATATCCTACTATCACCATAACTTCATTTAACGTTAGCCTTCAGTGATTTTGGAGACACATCACTGTGTGGGTATATAATAGCTGTGCTTATACTCCTGATAAGTTGCCTCTGCCTTCTTCATTTTGGAATAACTGTACTTTGAAAAGTCCAGACTAGCTCTTTGCCCTCCTGAAAAGCAATGCAGAAAATACATTCAGGACCTGGGATCTAAGTTGAGTAACTGCTGGATGCTGAAGATCATGGACAAAGGGAGACACTGGTATATGTTTTCTCCAGCCATGAGACATTGTCTGATTTAGACCTAAGGTGAAGGTATAAAGCAGATGATGAGGCGTATAAAGCAGATGATGAGGCATATAAAGAAAAGAGCTATGGGGAAACAGGAACTCTTTTACTGCCCAGTAAGTCTTCCTCATGGTTAAAGCCTTCAAAAGAAGTGCCTAAATATAGTGTCTGTGCTGGGAAACACAGATACAAAGGAAGAGCAGCCCTGATACTAAGGCAGCTGATCAGGACTCCTGTTACTCTGCTTCACAATAGGTTTAGTACCATGATGAGACATGGTGATGGCGAGGTTCAGCAGCTCAGGCAGAGGGAAAAAACATCTCAGTACAAGTGGTTTGCACAGGTGAAATCTTCTATACCGTGCCTCTGGAGGTGCTTCCTAGGATGCGCCCCCAACCACAAATGTAAAATGGTCTCCTCTGTTCCGTGGGCTTCTGTTTTTCTGCCAGGAAAATGTAATAAAACATAGAAAATGTCAGAAAGAAGGCCACATAAATACATGTAGGTGCACTTAGACTTCCTATTCAATATTGCTCATTTCTGCATTTTTTATTTATGTTACTGTTTATTTTACTGAACTTTAATATTTCTTTTCTGCCTTCTTCTCTGTCAATAACATATTGTACTTTTGTATTAAAAAACAAATAAAAGTTCTGATGTTCTGGCAGTAATTTAGCTTCAAGTCATCACATAGCAGCATTTAAAATCAACTGACAAGTCAGTTAACTCCACCAGTGCTGAAATTCAAATTATCAGATTGAACAACTACTTGAAGTACCAAACAGCAAAAGTGGAAAAAAAACAACCCACAAAAAAGACTCCTTTGCTATCTTGCATTTGGAGGTCCTTGCATTTCTAATTTGGATTTAGAGTGTCCTTCCAAAATCAAGTTACAGCCACTCTCCAGAGCTGTCCCATGTGCCTGAGCAGCCCCTGCTGTACTGCTGCCCACCTCATGCTGTGTGCTTGATCCCTTCCAAACCTCCTACCCCTGCCTTCCCTATATTGCTGCTTTGATACAGGTAGAGGCCAGTTCTGGCATTCCCTTTTGCTATATGTTGGCCTTTGGGGCTAATTCTTGCCTGCACTTTAATGGGAGAGGAAAAACACATGCAAGACACTTTGGTGCCAAGCAGCGCAGGGATGCCACACAGTTCTACAGTGTTTTGAGACTTCCAGTCTAGTGTTTCTACTTCTACTTCTGCCATTTTTTTTTTTTCCTGAAAATAAAATCTATTTTATAACATGCTAAACGTTCCCACCTGGGTTTATACTCACTGTGCGTGTGATTTATTCAATCACCTTTGAATTTGTTTATTTCCACTTTTTTTTTTTTTTTTTTTTTGGCTTTTCATGAGCGTGTGTAGTGGAGGAAAGACGTTGCTGGAACATGCATGTGATGGGTCTTTTGCAGTGTTTACTCCATCCATAAGATTGCAGAGATGAACCTGGCCAAGATTTGTCAGACATGATGAGTAGTTTTATTTTGCTGTGTTTTTTCAGATGTCAGAAATAGTAGGGGAACCTGGTCTGAAGGACTCTAAAAAGGAGCTTGATGTTTGGAAAATAACAATAATTTTTTCATTTGAAAATAGATGTCTTGACTGTGCAGATATCCAATTGTCCCACTTCCGCTACTGCTATCCAGAGGCATATGGGCAAAGCCAGCCACACAATGAGAAGGAAGAAGGTCACTGAGAGAGTAGCTGCTTTTTCTTGTCCCCCAGGTCCCCTTTGATCCCACAGAGTGGCCCAGCACCCAGAAAATTTAGTATCCTCAGAGACAATAAAGTTGTTCCCTGTGAAAAGGTTGGAGTCAGAGGTCTGCATGGACAGAAATAGTGTACTGCCTCAGAGCAATGGAAATGCAGACATCTGGAAGGACAGAGGTGTAGCTTGATGCCGAGACATGGGCTGCAGCAGTGAAATGGCAAGGTATTACAGTTCCCGGTTAAAGAAGATGGCCTGACACCAGAGGGGGTGAAGATTAGGCCTCCATCATGCCAGGAATATGAGTTGCTAGAAAACTTCCCCTTATTTTCATTTAACAATGCTGTAAGCGTGGATATTTGCTGTTGTTGCTTGTCCTTGAGCTCTTTTTCCAGGGAAGACCTATTTCTATTGGAATAGCTACTGCTGCAGGCAGAGAAAGTACAACGCAGCGGACTCAGCAGCACCCCAGAAGTAGTCCTGGGTGGTGTTTTTTTGTTCTGTTTTGTTTTACATTTGTTTTTGTGTGTTTCTTTCTTTTTCCCGTTTCTAGCTTTTGCAGGGGAGTGTAGTCTGAATTACTGGTTTAAGTACTTTGTTGAGGACTGGGCCATGAAAAGTGCCTAAAATGTTTTGCTGTAGAAAGACGAGTACAGAAATAGCTTGCATGGATTGAATCCCAGTCTGTTACTGGAAAGGAAGCTTAACAGTCAGCTTATACTGTCAATTTCCCTTTGGCACAGGTATTACCAGTGTTATCCTGAGAGTTCCTGTGGTTCCATGCAAAACCTACTGCCCATCCATCAGCAGAATACAGGCCTTTTAATTTAGCCATGGTGATATATGTGTAACTGAGCCCAACAAAAAAACACAAGGAAAAATGCAGTTCCCCACTCCCAACCTCCTCCCCAGCCCCCCGACCTCCCTCCTTCACTCCGCAGTTGGAAAGTGAAAACAGAACTTTAGCTCTGTTTTCTCTCTCCTGGTAATCCTCTGTCAAGACGCCGTCTGTCACTCTTTCCACCTCAATGAAAACATCATCAGCTTTTTCATTCTAAGTGTTGACTTGAGAGACAAACCAGCCCTCATTTGTACCTTAATGTTCGTCTAGAAAGTGTTTTAAGATTTCGAGTTACACTCAGCAAGCCAATGCCCAGTGGGTCTAAAGGGCTTAGATGGAGCTGGCCTCTCAGCTAGGAATTTATTGATTTGATACAGTTTCTTTTGTTACTTCTGAAACACAAGGCATGGGACGGGGAATGGGGGAAGACCTTGATTAATAAAAGCATGAAATAAAACACATATGTAAAGGGAGGTAAACAACAGACAGGGAGCAGAAAACCTGTAGGAATCGAGTTTGCAAAGAAAACATAGTCTCATGTTGTTGGAAAATAAAGATTAAAAAGAAAAATTAAAACACTTCATTCCATGCTTCTTATGGTCCCAAGCAGGGCTGTGTGGTCCAGTCCTACTCAGTCTGTCCCATGTTGGAACTGTGACTTGATCAGAATGATCTGCAAGTCTTTTGGTTTACTACCCTGCACTGGAGTTTACTACACAAGGAGTAACAGTTTATGAATTCAAATTGAAGAGAAAATTGATGGTGCCGGTTAAATTGGTTTGCCACAGGCTATATACAAGTCATTATTTATCAGCTGTTGTCAGTAGCATACAACACACTTAACATAGCAGAATGGGTGGTGTTTTTGATAATACAGGGCGGACAGCTGTTGGTTAGTGCAGACTGTTTTACACAGGCTGTTCTCATGGTAACTCCTCATTTCTGTCTCAGACATCCATGGTTTTACTCCTGAAACACAAGCAGCAGGAAACATTTTCTTTCTATACTCAGAGACTTGGAGGTTAACAAACAGAGGAGCCCAGAGATGCTGGCATGCCAGAAAAAGTACCAGGGTGTACCATCATGAGCTCGTAAGACCAGACAAGATGGCTGACAATTTGATTTAAACCACAGACTGAGCGTATTCCCATGGGGTTATTACGGCGACAATAGTTGTTGATAGAATATCTCACACTTCCATGAACAGAACAGCATAACAGGGATCTTAAATGATTATTTAAAAGAAAGTCAAACCATATAGACATTTGCTACGTCTTTATTGACTTATTCAGGATTTGCACCAGAGCAGACAAGGGTAGGATCACTTTCATGGTCTAACACAGTGGCTACTAAATGGCACTAAGCACCCAACAATGCTCCTGAAAAAGTTAGTGTGCTGAATAACTTACAAAGCTGTAATAATCATTCTCATGGGTCTACTCAAAAGCTGTAAAAAGTTGGACGTGTTTAAGTAAAGATTGTTGAATTGGAGTAGCACTGCAGACAAAGACTGACATTAAATACAATAATTGGATACAAAGGCTACTTTTCCTACCACATTATTTGTTAGTTTCATTCATGTTAGACTGCTGAGGGTGTTGAATAATTTGAGGTTTACGTTTTTGTATTTCTATACCTACTTTATTTCTGTCTGTATCAATTTCTAAGGAGAAAGATATAACAAACACACTTTAGTAGTTATGTGGGAAAGGACTGCAAAGAGTTTAATCCACAGGCATAGGCAAGTTCAGTCTTTCTCAGTGTAAGAAAAGAGGGGTTCAAAAATGTGTGTTTTCTATTACATGATTTCTTTTGTATCAAAAAATGAAGCTTCTTAAAAGAAAGAGTAATGCTTCCCCCCATCTTGTTTAGAACAGTGAAATGATAGGCTTGATTCACCATTGCTCTTTTCCCACGAATCAAACCTCATGGAAATTATATGCACTTTTTTACTATGGGTACAGTTATAAATGAGTTTAACACGTGATTAATACATTAATCCATGGTTAATCTACTTCTCTAGATCCTTTAAGAGTCCAACAACTCAATAGATAGTTTATAACCATCTAGAATACATTAATCTCTGTAATATGGCTATAACATCTGTTAATCATTTGTTACCCACTTGTACACCATTTATAAATGCAACCTTTACATAAAGTTTGAGTGAAATATTTTGTGTTTGTACAACACGTTCCTTTCAAGGAATGCAAAGCACTTTGTAAGCATCATTTAGTTGAGGCTTATTACTCCCACATGTTACAGGTAAGCTGTATCCTCATTCTACCAATAGACAGATTAAGAAATAGGGTTACATCCATGCTGGAAGAAGAAAGCGGCACTTGTGAGCTACATCAAATGAACAGACTCCTGTATCCCACAGACTTCCTGTGTGAATTCCTGCCTGTAACTAGTACCACACAGTGTCTGTATTGTGCTTCTGAAGTCTTGTGTCTGTGCATGAGGCTTAGGCTATTGCAATCCTTTCCTAAAGTGAGTATGAATAGATACAAGACTTCCAAAGAGTGGTCAACCATCCCTCATGAAGATCTACTTGAAAACCAGGTCTTCATAGGCTTATGTCTCCCTGTACTTAGTGCTCTCATCCTACAGGCAGAGGTGAAACTGGCTTTGACCATGGACTTTCTTTGAAGCACGAGTGAGCTTTGAAGCTTGAGTTGAAGTCTTATCTCAGCAGGAACTTCTACGTTCAAACATGGTCACTTACACATGTGGTGGCTAGTGAGTGTCCTGGTCCTTGGAGTAGGCTTGCATGCATGCTTAGCTTTCATTTCTTCAATACCCCAAGTCTCACTGCTTTTCATGACAGAGAGGAGGAATGTGTAGTATGACCAAAAACAGAGGTCAGACTTTCTTGCCACAAATCAATCCCCTCTCCCTGAACAGCCATCAAATAGTGTTATGCCATGGGTTCCTGCACTCCTGTTTCTTCAGAGCCAGAGCCAAACCATGTGTGTGCCATTTTCTGGGCTGAGACAGTGTCATCTTTGTAAATCCTCCTTCCTATTGCTGTTAGCAAGGACATTGTCGTTGCAAACTACCATTTGATGAGTCTGTTCCAATCACCATCTTTTATCTTCCCCCTCTCCTGGACACCATACGTTTCTACATTTCTTCTTGAACCTACAGTCTTCGATAGCCACAAAAAAATCCACTTATGGACATCTATTTGCTCCTGAGCAAGGCTAGTCAGAAAGCCAGCGGCGGAAAATGTGTTAAAGTTAGAAACACGGCACAAGACCTGAGCTATTCAGGAGGTGAGGAATTCAAATATGAGTGATTGTTCTGATTGCCAAGCTCTACTCAGCTCATTTCCAGTTCCTTGGATGTAATCATATATCTGCTTTCTCACTTGTGACAGGATATTTTACTGACTGTCTTACACATAAGCCTCCTATTCTTCTGAAACCAGGACATTTTTTCATACAATTTTCTGCCTAAAAAAAAATAACTGATGCTTTCTTTGGATGTCCTTTTTGTATTTAGAATGAGTCAAAAGGCTATACCAGAGTAAATTTAGAAAGAGTGAAATTGATAAACACACCTGACCCAAAAGGCTCCCCAGCCGTGGAAACAGTTGCAGCAATGTGAGGCCTCCTTCAAAGTATCATGAGTGTCTTGTGGTCGTTATTTTACCTCAGTGACCCCTTCATGGGGCAGGATTTGCAGTTTGTGGAGTGGGTAGGAGAAGGTGTTCAGGCAGGAGATCCAGGGAACACACAGCCTCTCTGTGGGATCTTCCACCACAGCCTTTGAGGAAACAGCCCTGAAGGTACCTATTAATATTAGTGCTTGGCAGCCCTGCAGCAGCCCTGCTCTTTGCTCCCACCACGAAGCTGCCTGTAGTGGCTGCTGCTGGGGAAGGTTCAGCTCCAGGTAACAAAACAGATGCAGATCTTGCCCATCACAGCCCCTGCGCTCTTATCCACAGCACAGTGTCACTCCCTGACCCAAGTCCATTGGGATTGTGTCAGGAGGCCCAAAGTTTGCTCTCTGAAATGAACCATTGATGTATCTGCCTTGCAGACTGCTCTGTGTTATGAGCAGATCTCAGCAAGCTGTAACCAAAGCTGGATTGAGTCCTGAAAACAATCTAGCCGTGGTAGCACAGTACTTCACAACACTTTGAATTAGAGGGTAGCTCATGCTGGTTTTCTGCAGCTTTAAGCCTTTCTGCCACGTTTTCTTACTTGTTGGGGCAAGCATTTTCTGATGACTTCCCTCATTCCCTTGTACCTGATACTTCTACTCCATTCATACAGTGATGGCCTCTAAGACTATGATGCGCCTTACCCATGACCACTCTCTGTCTGACTCTGTGATGCCAAGTTTCCACCTCAGTTCAGCATCATGACATCTTTCTGCAGAAAAGAGACTCAGGCCTCCAATTGATATTATTTACCATTTATTTTCCTATCAGACCAGAGCAACACTTCTGTAGACCTTTCATATAAATTGAGAGACTACCTTTTGGATATTGAGGGCTACTGGAATGACAGTCTGAGTAAATATTGTTTCCCAGGTAAGTGGTTGAACAAGCACTGATGGACATGTGCCTGACTGAAAAAAAAAAAAAGAAAACAAAACTAAGGAAAACCCCAAACACAGATATATATATACACACACATATGTATTTGATGCCTGCCTTCTCCCCTAGCATTTCTCTCTTAACGGAAAACATAATATTTGTTCATCTGCTCTGATTCTTCTACTGTAACTACCTGGGCTACAGCAGGATGGTGTGTGTCTCTCCCTTCTTCTTGTTTCTCTGCTGCTTCTCCATCAGGTGTAGTCTTCTTCTGTTTGTGGATACATACAAGGCAATCAGCTGCATAAACCTTTTCCACTTTTCCTCCACAGTTCTGTCTACATGCAGGTGTCGCAAAGACATTCATAGCTCCATGCTGCTATGGTGGATATTTTTCAGTCCCTGAAGGGGACTCTTGGTACTCCAGGTAGCCAGAGACACCCTTCCCACAGTATTGGAGGCTCTGTTGGCTGGCAGCATGTAACATGGGTCCCGGAATACTGTAAGATGTTCCAAATGTGTCTCACAAGGTACATTTAAAAGTTAGAGTTTCCAAACTATCCTCTGAGAGATGAAAATCACTTGTCCCATTGTGGCTCTCTGAGAGTCAAATAAGTCTCCACACTTTGGGTATATGACCCTGCCTGAAATCTGGCCTGGCTGTAGAGAATGCTGGGATAACAATGGTTCAACCAATCCCTCCCTTTCTTTGATACCCAGACTGTCACAGAATGGACTTTCAGCTTAGCATTGCAGCAGACACAGCTGAGAGGAAAAAGGGGAAACTCCATGCTTGCTGGTGCACAGAAAGTTCTCTGCTTATCTTGAAGAATCCAAAGAGTTGCATGGAGGCAGTAGGCTGCTAGATTCCTCACCTGAAACAAATATTAATTTATTTCCCTGTTGTGACTATCCAGATGCCTCGTAATGCCTCCTGTCAGGTGTGGCTTCCTCAACATAGCCCACCTGGTCAGCTTGGCAAGCCCACCTGGTAGAGCCCAGGAGCCCTGAGCATTGCCTGGCCCACATTCCCTCAGGGGAACTAAGGTAGCTCAGCAGTTCAAAGGCTTTTTTCCTCTAAAGGATATCTGCATAAGTAAAAAGGGGAAACTCATTACAGGAAACATAAGAGAGCATCTTGTTCTGAAAACTCTTTCTGAGCCATGTGCAAAATACTGAACAGATGCAGCATGCCTTTGGCCTTCTTGCAATGCTTATTATTGCCAATTACTGCTGAACAAAATCAGGGAAAGACCTCTGCAGTCAGGCATACATTTTCAGCTTGTTCTTAAAGGTCTTACAGTGTATGCCTCCTCTTTGATCTTGATGAAATCTGGAAGAGCCAAATGTGTAGAAGTTGACTATTCAATTTGTGCATGTACTGTAGGCTCTATAAAGAACCTTACAAATTCTTACTTTTGGAAAGAGATATTTGCCTTCAATCTCCTCAACTTATTTTTTTTTTTTTTTAAATTGCATTATTTGTGTATTTTGTTCTGTTTTGCTCTCTTGTTGTCCATCTCCCACTGAAGTCAGTATATAATAGATGCTGGTTGGTCCTACTGTGGACAAACTGAAGACCCAGTTGCATGTACTTCCTGTAGGTTCTTAACCTCCCTTTAACTTACTGTATATGGATTTGACAGCTCCTTTCATTTAAAGTCACTTGGAAATTTGTTTAATAAAAACATTAGTAACATAAACCCTAACAGCTTCTGGCCACAGGATATCTTTTTATAATGTGTTTCAGGCACATTTTTTCTTACAGTCAACTTCGCGTTTCTCATACCAGTATGTACCACTGGTAGCAGAGCCCTGAGATTATGGAGCTAGCTTTCCAGCAGAAGAGAAATCAGTGACACAACCAAAGTAAGGGAGAGTTCAATGCTAAGAAACCGTTGTGTACATCTCTGGTAGGACAACATGGAGTAAATAGTTTTTCCACAAGACAAAATTGTCTCCAATGCTAGGACAAAGTGTCAGTCTTTATCTTAAAGACATTGTGTTAGGTACGTCATTAACATGCTTGAGGAACATACAAGATAGCAAGAAGATTTCTAGTTGCTGTTCAAGGTAGTGTTCAGCATCAAGCAATACAGGTGAGTCAGTCAGCTTTAAAGAGAAAAGAGAAAGCTGGAGATATGTCACAGCCCGTAAAAGTATAATTAAACCCTTTCTCTGAAATGATTAGTTTTCCAGTTACTGCGGGCCACATCTTCCCACACTCACCTCACTTCAGAGGTCAAACTGCCTCTGTTATTTGGTACTCAAATGCACGGTAGCCTGTCCTACAGCTCTGCACAGACAAGTGACCACTAGGACTTCAGGAAAGAACTATTTGGAAAATCGAAGAGTAGTTTCAATTTAGGCAGCTGATTTTGTTAAATGCAAAAGTAAATTGAAGCCCTAAATTTGTATGTGTAACATATTTGGCATACTAAGAACAGCAACAGCATCTGAGCACCAACTGCAAAATTAAAATGTTATATAAGATATTTTTTAATAATATAAATATTAACAAAGTTATTTGTTCTTATTCATGGCACTATGAGTGTCACCTCACTAGCATCCTATGCACTATACGTCCAGCTAGAGCATATAGAAAACTGTCTGGAGTGTCATTGTTAATATGATTTTCCCACCTTATACTTTCCCAATAATTACATTGTGAACTCTCTTTAAAATGTACTTCATGGGACACACAAATAATGAAATCACCTGACTGACAACTTTCCATGGTACTTTACAACTTGAAGCAAACATTGTCTTAAGACGATGGTAAAGTTTCATGCTTGCAGTGTGATTTCCAGTAGGGCACATTCCACCTTGAGTTAGTTTTCAACCCCTTGCCAAAAAAGAAAAATAAGCTGCTGCATTTGGATATGGAGTGTGAAATCACCCGGATGGGAGTAATGTGAGTGCACATAATTGTACACCTGTTAGTTATTTCTGAGAAGCTAACCTGTTCATGCTACAATTAGGTACAGTGTAAATCACAAAGACAGAAAACACATTCAATCAGTTGGACATGGTGACTGAAAAAAAAATCAGATTTCATGGCTTGATAGAAAAATCATATTAGAGTCTGAATGAATTATTTTTATGACTCAAATAAATTATCATCCAGGCTTACACTGGTATTAACAAGACGAACATTTTGGGGAGAAAGACTTACATACTAGAGGGTAAGATGGGTGTAAATCACTGCAGTCAAGGATACAGGCGTTTAGCTGGGGTATGCACTGAGAGTGCTTCTAGGGAGGAGGCCAGTGAGAGATTTCCTTGATGTGAATGGTACCGTATCCAGTGCATTTTCCAGACTTACGCACACAAAACTTCCATTTGCAGCGTCAAAAGATGATTTGCTGGCATCACGTCAGTAACCCTGTGCTTTGAAGATATATGTTAGCCAAGACTGTGGTAGCAGCCTTCAACACCATGTCAGTAACACAGAAGGAGTTTGCACTGCAGCGTTTTGGTGCAATAGAGAAATGAGTGAGCTGCAAGCACTGCCGTCGAGTTTAAAACTTGACCATTTGTTACTGGCAACCCCAAATATCAGTGGCCTGGTGCTGCTCTGACATTGGCAGCTTGACACAGTGCAATTTCCTTTGTTGGTGTCTGCTTTTCCACAGAGTTCACTGGTGTGTGGTGTTTTGTGTGGCGTATTATGTATCAGGGCAAGGTATCTGCGTGCATCTGCTTCCAAAATTCATACTACCTCTAGCAGAAATTGCCTCAGCAATTTTGCTCAAATAAGAATACATATAGCATGGCAAGCAACTGGCTTCGCAGGTTTCTGCAGCCTTTAAAAAATAATAATCACATTATTCTCACATCCTTTTAAAATTCTAACAAAAAGATAGCTCCTATGTAGCCTCAAAATTTTTGTATGATAGGAGTAAAAAAGATTGCATGTGTGAATACATGCCCATTATGTGAAATACTCATTCTGTATTGCTGTGTGTCCTGAAATAATAACTGTATCAACAACTGCATGCACATCATATTGCTGTATGTCCTGAAATAATGACCTGCATTAACAAGTGTTATATTACAACAAGCATTACTAAATAATATTTTTATATCTAACTTGTAGCTCAGCAAGCCCTGTGTTTTGTTTTAATCACATAAGCCTTTATTCAAAGCTCTCTGAAGACAGTAGGAGTCCTTCATTGTCTGCGACAGGTCTTGAGTGGAGCACGTAACTTTCTAAGCATGCTTACAATCTCCTTTCTGTAGCAGTCAGGTGCAAGGCCAATGAAGTCCATGGTAGCACAGCTATGCAAAATGGGTATGAGATAAGCACAGGAGCAAGAACACAGGGCAGTTCTTATGAAATCATCGATCATTAAATTTGTTCCAACATATTTAAATTTGCTTTGATTTGGAACCATTACAAGTCGAAAGATAATAGCACAGAGCCAGCAACTTAAATATCTCTTAAGGACACAAATATAATCCTTAGTCTCTACATACACCCACTATTACTGTCAGTTTAACTTGAAAGAGCTTTTTCTTTGGTGCAATAGATGCATGTTTATGTATGAGCAAGGGCCAGCTTTAGCGCTTAGAAATCTTGCATAATCACTTCCTGATTCAGGCAGTATTTGGTGGCATCTTTGTAATGACAAATGAGAATAAACCAGTGAATGAAAAAGAGATTATCATAGCAGAACTCATCGCTGGGTGACTTTGGAGCTTTATTATGTCATGTTTACTAAGCAGTTCTAAATATTCAAGGTATGAAGCAAGTTAGATTTAATGATGCTTTGTCAGAATATTAAAAATTAACTAACTTATTTATTAATTTAAGGCTTTTAAAATGACACCTTAATGGCTGTAAGTAATACAGAGGACAGTCAACATTAATTCTACTACAGCTAAGAAGGAAAGGTAAGGAAGGGTCAGATCAGACCATCTCTGGAGCATGTGTTGCTAGTCGTCTAACAAGAGGAAATGCCTCTCTTCAGAAAGAAAGAAGTGGAGTGATGGATTAGTATGGCTGATCTGGGATCTATAGAGTTTGTCTAGAATAAAAACCAACAGGTCAAGTGAGTCTGCTTAAAAAGAGAATGGGTACACCCTGTGTACACTGGGGCTGGCTTTGCAATGCTGATCTGTCTCTATCAGTGGAATATGTCTCAGCATTGGCCACCCTTGATCTGAGGGGCAGCAGGATGCTGGCCACCTCAGTGCAGCTGCGGTTGTGCCTTTTTCTGTGTCTCTAAAGCAACTACTGTGCTTTGAGTGGTCTGCTACAATAATAAACATTGAGAGTGGTGAAGAAATCAGCTGCACTTTCTGCTAAGTTCATTTGGACATGCAATGCAGACTGAATATTTTTTATTTCATCTTAACGTTGAAACCACAACTCCAACAAAGTCGACCTGGGAATTGTGAGCCAGATGAAACAAGTGTTAATTTGGTAAATTCTTCCACAAGATCCTGTTTCATGATTAGTAACTGAGGCGTGGACACCGGGCCTGCTTGAAGGGGTGCGTCTGTCACCGTTAACAAGATCAGAGCACAGGGGCTTTGAAACAGAGGAAAGCTGATCTCCTAGTGTAGCATGATGCCTTCAACACAATTTCCAGGGAATCAGCACCTTTGTAAGCAAAATAGAGCAGGGACATGGTAGCTGAAACAGTGTGTGAAAGAGCAAAAGGAGAACAGATGAAGCTCAGTGTCCTTCTACCCTGCAAAATGATCCCCTGGCTGGCAGGGAGGAACAGAGCAGAGGGAAGGATAGGCAGATGAGACTTTCCCACAGGGAAAAAAGCCCTCGTGCCCTACAGGGAGATGAGCAGCCCAGAGCCTGGAAAAGAAAGGAGGGATTTCATTATAACTTGCCTTTGGAAACTGCAATGGTCATTGCACAATATGTTGGAAAAAACTGTACAGCTCAGGTAATTCCATAAGGTGCAGTGCTCACACCTTCCCCTTTGTTCCCGGGAAAGAGACTGAACAGGAGTTTGCATGCTGGAAAGAAAGGCTCCTAGTAACAGAAACTAGCAAAAAATCAGGCTCCAAAGTTTTAAAACAAAGTTAGTTATTCCCCAGAAAATCTGGAGGAAATAAGGTTGCATTTCACCTACTGTGGGAGTGCTGCTGTGCAGCTTGGCAAACCCAGACAGAGACATAGGTGCAGACCTTGTCGTCAGAGGCAGCTGAGAGAGCGAGGGAGAGGTGTCGGTATTGAGAATCCATGAAAACCCTTTTGGATATGTGTGGTTTGAATCTGGGCAGCCACTTGCGTTTGAATTCTTGCTCTTACACTGTTTGTGCATGTGTTAAATATGTCAAAGAAAAAAATCTATATAATCTTTTAAAGCTGTTAATTTAAAATTTATTTTAACATGAATTAAACCGTACCTGGTGGAGGCAGAAAAACTGAATGCAGGAGGATGAAAAGTGAACACCTATGAGATGTCCTGAATGATTCAGTCCTGAAAAAGCATTGATTTATAATGCTTACTCTCTTTTTTTTTTTTTTAATGCTTTTATCTGAATCTGTTTATTGTCAAAGTCCAGCAGGTTCTCAGTGTCACGCTGACATAATGATAGCTTTGCTCTGTCAAGAGAGAGAAAACAGTTTGCTACGTGCTTGCTTGACACTCCTCATTATCATTTGTGCAAAACGAGCACTGAAAGAGAAGAAGAAATAAGAAAAACTAACTCCCTCTTCCTGGAGTCATTCATCAAGAGCTTTAGTAGCAAATGTTCCCAAACTTGCAACACAACCTCTTGAAACAAGAGCTGACTTCTTGCTAAATTCCAATATTAGTCACAGTTCTGTGGTCACAGGTCTTTGTTTTTAAATAGAAACCTTTCTCATGGCAGTGACAGGTTACTTTGTGGAGGTAAGAAAGGAAGGCAGGCGAACTGAGGCTGCTGTCTGCTGTCCTCCATAGCAGGTGACCACAGAGGGCAGGGCCGCAGGGGGAGGAACAAAACAAGCTCTCCAGTGGCTGACAGATGCAGGGCTTTGTGAAGGGTGAACAATGCAGACAGTGTCACCCACAAATGGGACCTTTCAACACCCTTGGAAAGGAGAAAACTTAAAAAATTTAACACTGTAAAATGAGTTCCTAGAGACTTACACTTACCACCAGCTATGGCCAAACAAGTCTGCTTGTATGAGCTTGTTTATGGGGAGAAATACATCTGATCAGTACGGCATTTGAAGATGATTAATGAGAGGACTTCTGACAGGATAAACTTTCTTTCTTTTTATGTGTCCTTGGCTTTAGGCACCACCTGCTCACTTGCAGCGACGCGCTACCTGGAGATCTGTCGCTGGAGCTGGCTGCGTGCACCAGCGGGACTTAAAGGTTCCCACATCAGGTGATGCAGAAGGATGCGTTAGTGTCCCTAATGGTAGCAGAAGGAGTTGGGAGTGCCAGGGCTTAGGGAAAAGACCCCACCAAATATGCACCCTGGCTCCCTGTGACTGCGCGGAATAGTCGCGGACTCACAGTATTGTAGAATCACAGAATGGTTTGGGTTGTAAGGAACCTTCAAAGGTCATCTAGTCCAACCCCCCTGCTACGAGCTGGGACATCTTCAACTAGTGGGACAATCAGTAGTGCTATCTATACATAATCTCAAGGCTCTAAAATTAACTAGTTGTTCGTAACTAAAAAACTGAAAAAAAAAAAAGTAATTGAAAGAGAATATCAGGTCATGACACAAGTCTTTTCCAACACAATTGCTGGCTTTGCAAAAAGAAAGCTGACAGAAGTGTCACATATCTGCAAAATAACTGCATAGGTACAGCAATTTGAAGACATCTGAAGCTGAGAACCATCAGCACTGAAACTATAACACTCTATACTCCAGCCACTGGTGTATCTGGACTTCGGGACATATTTTGTGAGGTCGATACTGTGGAAAAGCCTCTGAACTTTGTGGATCATGCAGTTTCATGGTGTGATGAGGTAAATTCAAGAAAACTGAGAAAGACAGATGTCTTCGTTCTCCAGACGATCTACAAAGGGCAGCCTTTCTCTTAGAGAGACCATGGAGACCTAGAAAAAGCCAGAGATGAGGATGGTGGGCATAATGTGATGTGAACCAGTCTTCCAAATTCACAAGTTGGCTGAAAGATTACTGCTCTGAGACTACTTGCAAAGGAATTCCACCATAACTTCTCAAGTTGAGAAGGATTACCTTTGGAGCTCTGCTTTTGACTGCTCCTGTGACCTTTCTTGTTGTGCAGTCTGTGATTCATGGTGTGCTTGCCTGATGCTGCTCTGAGTAGCAGAAGCAGCAGTAATTTGTTACGTTTTCAAGTTTTAAGCAATAACGTATTTAGATTTGTATAAATGTAATTTATACTGACTTTCATTTGAAGTCATGCTAAATTCTTTAAAAAGCTTTTTTAAGAGTATGTTTGCTGTGTACATGTAACACTTGGAACATATAGTAGTACAGCTATTAGATAAGCAGCATTTGTTAACTACGCTAAAGGTGAGAGCAATGTTATAAGTGAAATAACTGGAGCATCTGCTGTACTAATTTTTGTTTTGTTTTAGACAGAAATCTACCATTCAGCAATAATATCACTGCATTTGTTTTTGAGTCATAATCTTAGAACGTAATTTGTTTTGTTTTATTTGTAGGAGGGGGAGAATGAAAACCAAACAGAAAAACTGAGGAAATTGATGTCAGGAACACTTTGTCTCACGTACTACTACCTGCTTCCAAGGGGACGTGGAAAAAGATAGCTGTTTTGGGAATTTAAATTGGGCCTTTCCTCAAGACTAAAATGACTATGTTGACTGCAAATTTCACTGCAGTTAGGTCTTGGAGACAAAGAAAGTTTCTGTAACATTTTCACAAGTACTTATCTGCATATTTAATTTCTAATTAATTATTTATAATGTTCTAAAAAGCAAAATTAAAAACATTATCCTGCCAGAAAGAACAGGCTAGGCTTTTTCCTACTTTGTGGGTGATTTGTTCATGATGAGATGTTGTTAAAAAACACTCAACTATGTCTGCATGTATTGTATATTTCCAGTATAAAGAGAGAAGCAACCACTAGAACCCAGAGTGTACAGCTGGCTTTTTGTATGAGGGATGACAAGACACAATAAGCAGAAAGAAGACAAGCACTGAAACAAGAACGTATTCTAACTGCTGCTTCAAGCACACCACTTAGTGAAGCAACAACTGGAGAGCTGGTAATGTACCTAGAGATCACTTCCAAAAGAAAGAAGCAGTGGGGCTATCACTTGCAGAAAGGCTTCTGAAGAGAGTTTCCATGGTTTGCTGAAATGGTGCGACTCCCCCAAGCTCAGTCAGACTGAACGTACTCGGTACTGCTTTCAAAAGAACTGAGGACAATTGAAAAAAAACAGAGTCCAACAGAGTGTGTAGGGTGGTAGTTTTTAAGCTACCACTTCAGCTTTACATTCTTTCTCATTTGAAGATATGAAGTCAGAAGGAGCTGATTATTATCATGCAAAAGTTGATGATCACACCCCCAGGTTATTGCACATGAATCTTTCTTTGGAGTTTTTGGAAAGAGGCACCATAAGAGGTGCAGCACAGATTGACTCCTCTTCAGTTGGGCCATGTTAGTGGCAGTGGCCTCTCTGGCATGCAGGCTGGGTTCGTGGTCAGTCGGCAACACACTGTTCAGCACGTGCTGGATGTGCCTGGCAGTCTCCACGACTGAGAAAGACAGCTCTTCACTCTGCTCTTCCCTCCACGACTAGATTGGTACTCCAATTTGAATGTCCTGGATTTGGATATTCAAGAATAAAACCATAAATAGCTACACATTATAGGGAAAGCATGGAGCACAAGTCACGAGGTTTTCCCAGACCTGAGCTTGCTCTGCACATGGTCACTATGGGCTTTTGTGTTGTGCTCCAGTGATTGTATTTTGAAAAGCCAGCTGAAGTGAGGAGGCTGTGTCAAAAGACAGTGGAAGCCCCAAGGTTGTGAGTAGAAAGTGACAACTGAGACTCATTTTTAAAAAGCTAGCAAGTCTCTGTACTCTGTAATGCTTCTTTTCTGCCTCAACGTCTCACTTGGTAGTTGCTGGAGTGTTATAAAACAGGACTGTGATTGCTGAGCTCAAGCAATGGATTTTCCTTGTCCAAGAGGAGTTCCAGTAACCGTAGGCGTGAAGGATTAAGCATAACAGATCAGGCTTAACATATGGCCATGCAACAACCTGATTCAAAGAACAAACCTGTTACAGACAACAGAAAGTTACAATAATTTCCAGAAACAGTATTCGTACAATAGTCCCAGTTCCCCAGTTTGAGTTCTGTAGCTTTTATGTGGCAACACAGACACACAGCTAATGCAAAGCTCTGGAAAAAAAAAACCAAAACCTGGCTCTCCTGAACAGTTCTTTAGAAGTTCAGTAGATATGTACATTATCCCAATTATTACTGAAAAATAGTGTAACAAAAAGATGTGTAAGTTGTCCACGTCTGATAACAGTATTTTCTTCTAAATGAGAAGGAAGGAGCACTTAAGTTTCATAGGATGTGAATGCATAACCCATGGCATTGTTACAGTGGCAAAGTGCAAACATCATGGAAACAGTTGAGGAAATGCCTGTTTGAAAGAGGAACTGAGTAATCGTTGGGTGTGAAAATCTTACCTTTGTAAAGCAGCTCTAGGAGTTCTCTTCATGTTAATTTCTGCCTCCTACCAAGTCAGTCTGCAGAATAAAGACCTCTGTAAAACTCAGTACCTTAATTCTTATCATTGTGTAACTTTCAGTCCTAGACTTTTTAAAATTTCCAATGCCAATGACAAGCAAGCAAAAAGCCATTTTTTTCAAATAAAGACTAAACCTAGGAAAAAAACCCTAAATTTGCTTTATGTACTAAGTAACGTACACAAAATACTTCCACACTATCAAAGATAAAAGCTGTAGCAAGATAGAGAGGGCAAAATATTTAGGAAAAGTCTGCTAGACCCACTTTTAGCAAACATTAGGACCTTGACTTAGAACAAAAAGACCTGAATAAATCTTATATACATTCAAAACCACTTGTTAATAAAGAAGTGCTGACTATGTCAGTGCAGACTCTGATTATTTGTGTTCTTTTAAGAGATAAGCTTTTAATATTGCAATTCTAATAATGAAAGGAACTTTACATTTTTGATCCCTGTAATGAGTTGCTACTATTTTTCTAACTCGATTTCACTGTAAAGGTTTCTGTTGCATGTCATGAAGGATATGGTAGTAGTTACGTAGAAAAGTGTGCCTTGTTAGCAAGAAGTCTTTTAGGCAAGAGCAGTTGTGGGGCTCCTTAAACGTCACCCACCTGCCTTCAAGGTACAACAGAAGGAGCAAAGCAGAAAAAAAAAAAAGCAGTCCTGGACACAGCTGGAGATTCAGCCACAGGGAAGACGGGAACTAAACACTGTGAATGAGGCATCTCCCTGGATACACACGGGAGGACACAGGGTGCTGGCCCCATTGCTGTTGTGTGGGCTCTCTGCAGACTCCTGACACAGGTGACTGTGTCCATGGCAGGGACTGCTCAGGTGAGTGTGGGTGACCTGGGAGGAATTTTCCAGGCAGGCTGATTGATGCAGGCAGATTTCTTAACCAGTTTACAGCCAGTGTTCTAACTACCATAAGAGGTATGGAAGTAAATGAAATGAGCCTAAGTAAAGTATGCTGGCAAAAGCTGAAAAACAAGGTGCACTTTTTACCTTGATTATGCTCTTGGTTCCTAACCTCACCCTCAACATCTTTGAAGGCGATCCAGACAGAATTTCTGTTAGCACAGAATAGTCTCTGGTCTACTGATATACGTCAAAAAATGTGAGAGGATTACAAGGACATAAGGTCAGAGTGTCAAAAATCTCTTGCCCCAAGACTGCAAAGACTTCCTTTATTCTCAGATAACAGGAAACATTCAGGGGTTTTCTATATATTTGCTTAAAATTAAGACACCAACTGTACTTTAGTTGTTCATGTAACAAGAGCAAACCCGTCCTGCTAGTGAAGAGAATTGTGGTCTTCCATACTCAAAGAGTAAAACCAAACATACCCCTTGTCAAATCTGTTGAGAACTTTGCTGAAGTGTAATTCCTCTGCAGCAGCAATGACGTCCTGCTCTGAAAGGCTGAGATTTGTGTCAGACAGAGCCCCACCAGCCTAACAAAGAAAATGAAAGACAGGATCTGATTTCTGTACCTAAGCCCTTTCTCCTGCAACTAGAGCTGGGACATTGCTGTGAGCTTCCTGGAAATGATTGAAAATGTGTGAAATGGAACTAGACCAGCCTAGTTTCCATGAGTGGTCAGAAATGTCCATCTGTGTCAGCTGCATGCAGGCATCAAGTTGCAAACGAGCTAAGGAGCAGTGGCTTTGTGGCGACAGCCTAGTTTTAGTGTGGAAAGATCTAGTCATCCCATAGATTATCAAGAGGGACTGCAGCAGTCCCTTGTGTTCCTTTTGGGGATCAAGTTTTAAATTTGGTGATTTACGGACTCATGGCATCAGTTCAATAAGAGACATTTTACAGAGGCGTCTAAATCCGTGAAACTGAAGTATATTTAATTCTTACCTTAGAAACAAATTGCAGACTATCAAATTGGGACAAAAGCTTCAACCAGATGGCAGTGACAAATGGTGTTAGTTTTCTGTTGATACCCGTTGCATGAAGACTCGTAGCTGTCCTAAATCCTGTGCATTTGAAGCTGGACAAACACATGGTAGTAGCAATCTCTGATCCAATCAGAATATCCACCAATCACAGCATGTGATAGTGACCCAACACAGATTCTGGGAAAGCAATCAGCTGCAAGAACAAGCTTGTAGTGGTATTTCCCCACAATAATTATTCAGCCTCCAGGTACCTTCTGAGTCAGAGGTGATGTATTTGTGATATATTTGCATTGTACATACCTTGACAGATTTCTCATCCACATGTTTGTCCAGTTGTTTTTTGAAGTTCTTTACATTTTAGCACCCATATCTTCCCATAGAGACCTGTTTCACAGTGTTCCCAGTTTTCATGGAAACCAGCTTCTCTTTCTTGTGTGGAACTTGCCATTTGTCACTCTGTCTCTTGTGCATGGACAGTATTATTTCATACCTGTTAGAAAGTTATGAAAGAAAACTGTTTTCCACTTAACAACAAATACCTCTAACTATTTGAAATTGGCTTTAGAATAGGTTTAGATACTTTTTGAGCTTTCAGTTTAATGGTTTTCTGAACTATTATCACTGAATGACAACCTCTATGTAAGAGAATGAAGAGGAAAGGGTAACAAAAGGAATGAGTATCACGTTTTAAATACTGAAGCTGCAACACAAAACTCTCGTTCTGCAGAAGCAAAGGTATTACTTTCTTCTTGCCCTATTCCAGAAGATGGCATTCTGTGAAACTAATGAGAGCAAAGATGATGACACATAGAAGGCAGAAACATTATTGTACATAGCAGACTGTCAGCCTGTGAAGTTCACCATTACATGAAGTTGAGAAGGTAGGTTATTTTTATGGGGTAGATAACTTTATGGGCAAAATAGCACATGCTGCAATAATAGCCCTGGCAGCAAAATTCTGAGAAGATTAAGACTGCTCCCAAGGACCAGAAGGGAAAACTCTCTTGCACATCACAGTCATTATTACCTTGTTCTTGTTTTCCCTGTGTGTCTTTCTACAGTCACAAGGAAATGACAACTTCTGTGAAGTTGTTTTTGGGAGCAACATGTCCATGCTGAAACCATAAAAACATTGGTAGTTCAGGAAAACAAGATTCTTATAGACATCACTGGAAACATGTCAGAAGGAAAAGCAGAAGATGCTAGTCAAAGTGGAGTACAAGTGATTCCTAAATGCTCAGGTATTCTCCATACTTTTCAAGCATCAGTGCGGCAAAAGCACTAAAACCCAACTGGACAGGTATTAAAAGAAAACCTGGAAGCTAATGCAAATTAGGGAACCTATATTTTCTATACTGGTCAGCTAGGGTAGACTGCTTTAAATATCACCATTGCTATCACAGTCTGAATACTGAGATAATGCTTTAAAAAGTGCCAAAATTGAACACCAATCTCTTGGACCAAAAGATTTCTTCCTCACAGGTTGCCTGTGATTTACTGGCACACATACTCCCCAGACTCCTTAAAACCAAGTTTTACCTAAGCCCCCAAGCAGCAGAAATCTCTGTTCCATACCCTCAACATGCAGCAAAGCTGTGAAATAGTTAAAGAGGTCAAGTGACACGTGGGTATTTGCCTGTGTTTTGAAGTTTAAAGAAAGAAAAAAAAAACCCTCCATCACTTGCAAATCTTATGCAAGTTCCTGCAGGCATGGTATAAGAGTGAAAAAGCCCTTCCACATCTGTGTTTATTATGACAAATACCATTTAATCTCCCAGCCTGCATTGCAACTGCTGGTTATTTTTAACAATACAACAACAAAGGGGGAAAAACGGAAGGTGTGTCCCACCCTTCACCCCCATGCCATTATCTGAAGAGCTGCTTTGAGCAAATTACTATTCTGCCTTATCTGTCAGCTTTCCAATGTCAATGTCAGACTAAAAATAAAGACGGGAGACTAGCCCTCTGTTCTTTACATCTGAATAAGTAAATGCTTTCCCAGCAATGTCAGCACAGGGATGAGAGAAGCCAACTGTTAATAGACAAACTCATTCATAGAGAAAGAATAAAGTAACAAACAGGCTAACTTAAGCCTTAATGAAGTGATTCCATCTATTGAATTTCCTATTGTAAAATACCAGACTAACTGTTGCTCGAATATCATTACAAGTTCGCATTCCTGCGTATTCCGTAGGTGTCTGCCCTAGTCGATCTCAAAAAGCTCACTCTAACACAAATATAAGTGTTGCTAAAACAAGAAGACCAGCAGGAGATACCTGTACTTATTGATGCTTGAAATAAAGAGGCTTCTGCACAGACCTGGCTTGCTAGACATTGATCGCTGGCTGACAGAGAAGCTTTGCAAAGCTGTATTTTTTAATACTTACCATGTCTTTATTTAATAGTTCTATTCCAGGTGTTAACAAAATGCTGTACCAGATGCTTTGGGAATTTTAGGACTCTATTCTTCACTGCATAAAGAACCTTCTCAGCTTCCATGTAATTTGGCCTATAAACCCTGTTTTTTGCATGGCTACTCTTGGATCTAGAAGCTCTTATGTAAATGTTACTTCCCAGCACTTCAGTATTTATTCTCCATCTACTCTTGTGACAAATAATAGAAAAAACCACACAAAATTGCTCAATGAAGTTATTCTCTTCCCCTTTTAAACTTTGAATTTCATATTTTGGTTCACCTGTGAAAACTTAATACTCCTCCAGGAATTTTACCTCATGATACCCTCACCAACAGCACACATGATGGAGATGTTGAGCTTGAAGGCATTTGCCCTGTCTCTCCAAGTCACAACTCCATGGGCAGTGCCAGCCACCTGTGGGTGCATCACTGCAGGATGCGCAGGAATGCCTCATCCTCACCACCCAGCACAGCCTTTCCCCTCCCCTTACACCAGCTGTTAGAAATGTCACAAGGACTTCCTAACGGAAAATGAACCATGCAGAAAATGCAATGGAGCATTTTCTCATCATATGCACAAAATGATTTTCATAAACCTGGACTGTGCAATCTAGTCTCTTTGGCGGAGTTGTGATGCATAAAGGTAGTCCTGAGAGAGACCAGACTCTGTACTAGCCACAAAGCAGAAACTCCCTAACATAAAGCAGTTATCTCTTCATCCCTCAGGGAACCTTTGAGTTACAGATAATGAGATTATGCCATCCTTCCTTTCAGAAAGGAAAATAGTCCTATTGCTCTTGAAGGCCTATCAAAAAACTCTCAGAAATATGGTATCTTGACTGGCTGATGTTTCTCTCCATACATGTAATTGTTCTTTCAATAAAGTCATTAGAGAAATTAGATTATTGCTTTCTTCATTAGAGTTTGGAGAATTAATACATTTGCTGACATTTTTAGCTTCAGTGGCTATCTAGACCCACTTGCTTCATTTTAGAGCTATGGTATTTACAAATTAAATCTTCCCCTGACAGTAACTGTGTCCACTTGGCTTGGAAAAAAAAGAAAGTAGAAGTTTTCTTTTCAAACTCCTAATTGAATTACTTATTATTTTAAAGTTTTCTGGTAGTGTAGTGGGAACGTTTTTTTGACATTCAAACCAGGTTGATCCATCACCAATTTTATGGAAGAACACTGAACTGGAAATAAATTAAAACAGAATATATTTTCCACACTATACCACTGATAACTTAAGCCTTTCAGTTATTGTTTTTCATAGGTTCTAGGTACACTGATAACTCGAGGGAGTAAACTATCTAAATTGTATGAAATAGAAGTATTTTCTTTCATTTTTTTTCCCTTTTCCCCCTTTTTCCTATTTTCTTCCTTTCCCTTTCTCTTTTAATTTTTTTTTTGTTTTTATTCACGCCCGCCCCCACCCCCCCAGTCTTATGATTCAACTGTATTTGCTGCATTAAGCAAAAATCAAGGCTCTTCTAAGATCATACATATGAAATACTTTATCAAAAGAGAGAACAACACCCTTTAAACCTGAAGTAAGGTGAGCTTCTAAATACTCAGACTGCCACAGGTGTAGAGCAAAGCAAGACCAGCAAGCAGAGTCAAGAAGTACTAGGTCACAGGACAGAGTAGATCATAGAACTGGAAAGTGTTTTGAGCTCTTAGAGGAAGCTGGGCTTTCTCCTTCTCATAACACCTTCACAGAAACCATCTCTGAAAGTGGAGTATCTTTAGGTAGTGTGAATTGTTGTGTTGATGTGGTTAACAAAGATAAAACTATTTGATCCATAAAATGATTAATATGACCAGCCTACATAAGCATAAGCATGGCTGAGTGGCTGTCTAGATCACTAAATCAGGTGCCTGACCATAATGAAATTACTAGAACTAGTCTAATTGACTTCATCAAGGCTCAGGCTTTATCAACAGGTTTTTGGTTTAAAGGTTTTGCCAGATCAAAAGAAAGGAAATAGGTAGTAACTTTTGGGGAATCCTGATGAAGACGCTATGCCTTCTAGTGATGCAGAAGTGTCACTAACAAGCAAATCTTTACAAGAAAAGAAAATCTAAGTAATTTTCTCCTGGACATGTTTATATGTCACTACCTTAGAAAGTTATATAGCAATGCTTTAAAGTACTGAGATACTCTTACAGGCATGTAGAGTGCAGGGAAACACTCTGAAGGCTGCTTTATGAATCAACATAGTGAGACGACTCTGAGACAGTCCTCTTTCTGATGGTGTTCCTGCAAAATGTATTTACACACACATAGAAGAAAACTACTGGAGAGCAGTCTTACTGAGTAGCCACTTTCACTGCTGCATTTTTCTATTGGCATGTTTAAGTGCTAAAACCCAGTTAAAGGAGTGTTGCAGGCATGGTAAGCTGATGGGAGTCTCCCTAAATTCACACAGACATACATGAAGGCCTCCTTAGTTAATAAATAACAAACTTTGGCCAGAGATTTGTTTTGTTAGAGAAACACTGTTTAATTAATGTTAGCTGGTGGTCTGAAATGAATTCAATCTCTTGTGGTAATATTTTTGATTGCTGTAGATGAGTAACAATCTTCAAAAACATAGAAAGCTACCTTCTTATATAATAATACTGCAACATGGGCTCTTGGGCAAGGCTGATAACAAGGTCCTTGCCCCGTTTGGAAGAGTACTGCAGCTCTTCTCTATTGCTTCTCCCTGACTTTCTCATCTGCAGCACTATTAAACCCTCCAGAACAAGACAACTATGAGGTTTATTGAAAGTTATGCGGGCTCTGGGAGATAAGAATTGTGCATACTGTGTTTTGCTAAGCCCCTGAGAGAAGAACAATGAAACAAGGCTCTTGTAAAGGATTTATGATGCCTGGCATTAAGGAAATGTGTGAATGCTCCTGCTTAACTAGTCTGAGGTAAGAGAAACATGTGGAACATTTCAGTGCAGTGTTGCTAATGTTTCAGTGCAGGTGCTAAATAAAACAAATACTTTTATCAAAGCTCTTGTTCCAGACATCAAATAAACAAACAGACTAAAACATGTAGTTAAGAAGGGAATTTAGAAAACTACTCCACTGACTATAAACCCAGCAGCACTTCCTAGGCTATTACAGGGATATAAGCTGCATTCCCGCTCATGACCATACCTGGCTTCACTTGCAGTCAGAGAAATCCCATCCCAGCAGTCTTTGGGCTCCAGTTTCCATCAAAGGGTGAGGGACTGGAGATAGCTAATTATAAGGTGCATCCCATTGTTAATCTCTTAGCTCTGAACTTGTTATTTTTAAAGTCTTGCTGTACCTTAAGCTTTCTGGAAGACCTTGCAGAGGTTATTTTGCGTTTGTGCCCTGCCTCCCATGCTGTAAAGTAACTGCAATAACACTCCACAGAGTAGTATTTTTTTGAGTAGGAAAACACCATCAGACCATTTGGCTTGATGTTAGGAATGACAAGGAACACAGACCACTTCCCTGTGCCTCTTGCATTATCTCAGCATTAAAGCAATATTTTTGGACTATACATAACATTGTCCTCCTAATTGCAGAGATCTGGAGGTTCAGTAATGTGACATAAACATGGAGATGTCTATGGAACATGTAAAGCTATTTGGCCTATCAAACACAAGAGCAGCAGTTCTGTGCTCACCCTCAGGTCTGCAGCCATCAGCCAGAATTTGCAGTTTCTGTTATCATATTATTTTGTCTTCTGCAAGTGCTGAGCTAGAGTAACAGCTTTGCCACTGCAGTGTCAGTCAGTCTCTGATAATTACTAACAATTAGTTATTTCTGATGTCTTTATTTTGTACCCTTGATTTTGAGCCAAAATATACACCTTTCTGCTGAAGGTATGGCAGAGCTAAATCAGTGCCTATGGTCAGGTCACAATTACTGGAAACCTCACTGTTCTCGAGTGTGCTTAGAAGATGGTTAAGGCATCTCTAACTGGAATTTACAAATGCAAAACCCCCTGCTGCCAAAGATGAGCGCATTTTGACAGCCCGAGATTAGGCAGCTTTCTGCACATCCACTCTTGCTCCTTCCTAGCCACTGTCTCACTCTAAGCCTTCTCCTTCCCATTCAGAAAAGCTGTGCTGCACTACTCCTGAGCAATGAAGGTATGCAAGCCTGAAATAAATTACGCAGCTGAGCTGGTAAAAAGCTGACCTGATGCAGTGATAGTTTTGGAAGTTGTTGTTTCTAAACTACTAGAGAAAACTTGCTGAAGATTATAGTATCCTTGCTACTACTGGTGTCTCAAATATGCTGTGTATGATACAATACATATACATGTACGTGCCTTTTCAGAGTAAATCAATTTGCACACTGTTAATTATGAACTTTTCCTCCTAAGTAATATTAAAAAAGATCCTTTCGAAGGAGGGGATGTATGGGATAATGTAAGAGGTACCATCTGCTCAAGTTCTGTCCTGATCAAAATACTACTCATAAACCTTCCCACCATCTGGCTGTAGTAACTGTTGTTGAACGCAAGTGGTCTACAGAGCCATGAACATCTTGCTTGATAAAAGCAACAAGATGTCACAAAAAGCAATAAAACTGACATTTCTGCAAACACAGCTGCACTAAGATGGGGCACATACCTGAGAAAGAAACAGCTAAAGTTCCTGCACATTCCTAGTACTTGAAGTTAGAAAATGTGTTATTATCTTGTACCAGGAAGAAGTGTTGTAGCAGACCCCTCTTTTCAGTCCTTACAAGTATTTTATGGCATTGAAGGAACTAGATAGCATTTAATTTTTTTATCCTGTGGGAGCCCTTCCCTTTGAAAGCTAATCACCTGGTTTAATTTAGTGAGCACAGAACAATGGCTTTCTGGGCAAAACTGCCAAGTCTTGTTTCTGGCTGTTCATTTGATACTCACCCCTTTTAAACTGGAAAGTGATACATGATTTCAACTTGCTAACAATGGCTCCCACAATAATGATGTGATGTGTCTGACATGGAGTCTGATACACGGCATTTTGGGGATTTGTTTTGTAAGGCAGTATCTCAAATCAAAAAATACCTTGTAGTCTTTGGATTTTTACAAGTAATTTGTACTCAAGTCACAGTATTTTTCTTGCCTTGTCCCCATCTTCCTCTCATGTTTATTACATGTTACTATCACAAAAGAGGCATGAAAAAATCAGAAAAGTCATGTTCCAAGTGACCTCTGAGAACTTATCAAACCAAACTATAAAATAAAGTCTCAATTTGAGATGGATACACTGCCTTGTGACTCTGGCTGGGAGGCCTGGAAAAAGAACTATTTGCTGTGCCAGGCTGAGGGAGATTCAGAGCTGTTTCTCCTGAGGAATAAAATACCTATTGTCACAAAGCCTCCTCAGCTATTATCATAAGTACCTGTCAGCACTATGGTACCACACAGAAACTCCAGACAAAGATCTGGGGTCTAGACAAACATTGTCTCTGATCTACCTTTTGCCTTTCAGAAGGCTGCTTAACGTTGGTGTTGTAGTTTTTTTTTTTTTTGTTTGTTTGTTTGTTTTTTGTTTTTTTTTTTTTTTTTTAATGACAAATGTTTAAAACATCAGCTTTTGTTGTTTTACGTCCTTTCTAGGTACTGGAGCTTCTGATGTTGCAGTTGCAAAGAGCTGGGGGAGGGGGAGCATGTCTTTCTGTTCCCCCTAGAGCAGATCCTATTAATTAAGTGTGAAGGCTGCTTTCAGCCAAGAGTCTCCTCTTTCTGGTTTCCTGTTTCCTCTGCCTTGTGTCCCTGTGTTTTCCCCCTTGCATTCTTTTGAATCCCTGCTTCTCTCACCTGTCCTTCCTGGGCAAATAGCCCATTTCCCAAAGCACTTTGTATCCCCAATATTAACGTACATCTCTTTTGTTCCTGCTGCTGAACTGGCATTGCTTTTGTTTGTCTCTCTCTCTCTCTTTAGGTATAGGTATAAAATGTTTATATTTTTATATAAACATGAATAGATAATAAGGCCTAGTCCCAAAGTGATGGAGAACAAAGAGACAGAGGTGTGAAGAGAAGGTTTGACATCCTCAATGCTTAGCACAATTTCCAGGCACTCACACAGCTGATTTCTACTCAGGTGGCACTGAGTTTTTGAATAGACACCATCTTTGAAATTAAGAATCTTCTACTGTTCCCTTTCCATCAGAGGAAATGGATTAAGCTATCTTCAGTCACAAACTTCAAAGGCAAACCCAACACATTAAGTCTCAGGTAGGATATTGATGCCAGTGGGTCTACTAGGACTATTGACTGTTACTGTTTGGAGGAAAGGCATGCAGACAGGAGTCTCTGAGGGACAATGAAGAAGAAAAATGCTGTACAGAAATAAAGTACAGAGATACCTCCTTGACACCATCTGGAGATATTCTTCACATTGGGAACAAAGACTATAGGGCTGGATCTAAAACAGGACATAGTACCAGTCCCACAAAACAATAAGTTCTCTGCCACTCGGGCACCACTAACCAACATTTCCTCCCTCCCTAAACTTGAACATGCCAAGTTCCCTACATAGGTAATAGTTTGCTTATAGCAGCACCTTCAACAGCGTCAACCAGGTAAGAAGCTACGCAAACCCTGTTCCACATCAGAATTACTGACCCACACAAAGAGACACTTGAAGCCAAGCTTCCTATAGCCAGGGAGATTGCACTAGCTAGTACATAAAAATGGGCGTCATCAAGTTCCGCCATCACCTCTAGAGCAAAATGTGCAACTCAGGTGGTAGTGGCTTTGTCCACCAGATCTCACATATCCTTGACTTTGGTCTCTGGATCTGGCACCTCCTGCTTCCAGAAGGTGAACATTTATGTGGTCCTGACCTGAGTGAAGGGTTTGGCATGTTTAGACCAATAATCTTGGCTTGAAGTGTTTCTCCAGCATTGAAAGACTATATTCCTTCTCCAGTAAAGGCAACTTGGAGGAAAGTTCAGCTCTAGGCCACAACAGACTAAAACGAGGTGGGTTTACCTTCACTTCTCATTCTAACAGCATCTTTGCGAAACAAATTTTCCTTGTTTGACTTTCCTAGATCACTCTTCTGACAGGCAGCACTCTAATTGTACAATAACCCTCTAAATTAGAACCTGTGTGAGCTGATGAAGCAACTTTGCATTTGACAGTTTTATTGGGGCTCCTAAACTATTGCCTTTTTTCCCCCATAAAGCGTATATGATGATTGTACTGAAGAGCTATTATTTTTGTCTTGATCTTTTTAATAACCTGTCCAGTGCATTTCCTGAGGAAGTATTTATGTCAAAAGAGATTAGAATTGTTGCTCACCTCAAAAGCCTCAAGGAGATTTCTTTTCTTAATCTCTCTGTTTTAATGAAAGATAAATGGTAATCCCAATTAACTACAAGAGTGAAAGTGACTCTGACAAAGCATGTTCTTGAGTACTTGGCTGAATAGAGGCCAAATAACCAATAGTATCTGTCAGAAGTCTCTCAGAAATTAATCATTCTGTTCCGAGACCATTTATGTTAATTAGTTTTTATTGAAAGTTTCATAGCTAATGTCTAGCTTACGACAACACAACATACCACAGAAATGGCCGTTTGTACTTATCCACACAAACAAACAAACAAAAAAGTGAGACATACAAGCAAGCTCAATCCTCAGATTTCAATAATCACTAAAAGCAGAGAAGAGGAAAAAACTCAGCACTAAAAGAAAGCAACAAAATCTACTCCAAGTAAACAAACTTTACTTTTGCCTGCAGCTGTCATACACCCAAGAATTAGGTGAAGGATACAGTATCCACTCACAGGAATGGGGTCAGAACACAGTACTGCTTTAAGCTTTTTTAGGAGAAAAAGACATTAATCAGAATTTGATGTGATGCCTCTGCTCTTTACTACCTATGGTCAATATGCATTTTTTTTTTTTCAAAAGTAATTATTTTGTGTGTGTGCGTGTGTGTGTGTGTGTGATAAAAGTATACATTTTCTCTTGTGTAGCTTTTGTATGGTGCACCAAGAGGTTGCCAAAGACCAAAAACTCTTCAGTGAGGAAACACTCTTTGGTTTTGTTTTTTACCAAAGGAAAGTTCTCACCCTTTCCCTGTCATATGTAACCCTCAAAACCTAAATGAGTCATCTGAGCTCTGCCAAACAACAGAGGTGGGTTTTTTTCACCCAGAGACAGCAAGAATGAATATGAACTTTTTAGGCCAGCTAGGAGTGTTATTTGAGTACCTGTGGCTCAAGGAAGACTCCAAGTTCCTTTCTGAAAACTTTATTGGGTTGATGATCTTGCCTGAACGGGGTCCGGCATTTCTCTGATCTTTCTCCATGTGGTCTATCTGCAGTCTTACTATTTAATTCCTTTAGCAGGCCAAGGCATCTGTATTGTGAGACTTTCTCATGCATTAAGTACTTTCCTAAGACAAACCTAGAAATAATTTTACCAGACCCAATACCTTTGGTTTTAGAATAATTCTCCTGCATGGGAACAGAGCTTTGGTGAGTCATTTATTAGTGCAGTATGTCATAAGGCGTTTCTCATGGTAATACAATTATAGATGTGTATCAATAACAATTTCATGATTATTTATAGTTTCTTCTCTTAAGGACAACGTCACATTAATAATTTCTGTTTAGTGTGCTCTCCAAATGTCTTAATAAAGAAAAGATACTACTTTTTGTGCAGACTGTATTGTCTCTAAACACTACTAATTTGGATTATTCTTTAATTTCACTAGTAGTTTGTACTGAATTTATCCTTTTGCATGATCAAGTTGAAAAGGTATCAAACAGAACTAGCAACAGTAACAAATGAAATTACATCAAGATCTATGTGGAATGTCTTCGTGTTGGCTTGTGAAGGTGAAAGAAGAACATCCTTTTCTATTATTAATAGCTTTACAAATTGCTGTTGCCACCAAGTGGAGAAAAATCAGAGCTCCCACACTGGACAGATGGCTCGCAGAAGTATACGGTGCCCGTGGAAAAAATGACTAGTCTTAGGAATGGTTCACACACCAAATGTTTGTACACTCGGCTTCTTTTCATTACATACTTCCAGAACACCAGTTGGTCTAAAAAGCCATTCTTTTTTTTTTCTCTTGCTGAGGTTACTTTGTAATGGAATTCATTGCCATGTGTTAAATTCAGAATGTGCAAAAAAGGTACTTCCTTTTTAGTGTCAGAAAAGGAGAAAAAAGATAAGTCAGTGGATCAAATCATCAATCAAATGGACAAAGCTCTTTTTCACTTCAAGAAGTGGGAGGCTTGCCAGCCTGAACGGTACCCACCCATGCACAGCAGAGCAGGAATGGGAATGGTCCTCAGCAAGATCACTGGGTCAGAGTGTCTGCACGCATTGCTCCTGGCTGGCTGTGTAGGACTGACTGACAGACAAAATTTCAGGACAGTTCAGTACTTCTGTGTGACTGCAATGAAAGTGGTGATTTCAGTAGAGGACATAACCCAAAAACTACTGCTGCATCTAGATTCTTACATACCAAAGTAGCAAAGTAGGACCTTCTGTGTGGGAACAGGCGATAAGAGTGTGTCTGTGCCAGTCAAGAAACTGACACAAACTACCTTGCCTTGTCAGGCTGCTCTGCTTCCTGTTTTTATAGCTGCAGGGGAAAAAAAAGGAAAAAGTGTTGGATTTAAGACACAGATTTTACTCTGTGGCACTTTTAGTTTGAATCACATAATCTGTAACAAAAACGGAGCAAGAATTTTCAACAACAGTGACCAAGAAAAAAAAAATATCCCAGCTCTGCCAGAGACATGGTCTGAAACTGTGCCAAGGATTTCAGGCTGGCAAATCAGCAAAGGAGCCGGATAAATCAGGCTGAGTGTAACAGATCTCATCTATTTCAGCATAGCTCAGCCTCTTTACTATGCCATTGTCATCAATACACAAAAATACTTAGTTGCAGGAATAAAAGTGTCTGGTTAATAAAACAGAACCATTAAGAAAAAAAAAAATAAGGAAAGGAAAGTGAGAAGTGTGGCCATAACTGTGTAATAATAATACAACTGAACTGTTTAGAGGGAAGAAAAAATGTTTTGTATACTGAAAGCACAAAAAGATTTGCTCCTATTTTATAAAATAATTCAGTTTCCTGGTTTTGATTTACATTTACTGGTAACAGCTGCTTACAGGTCAGGTAACATTAGCATTCAAAAAGCAACCCTAATGAAAGCAACCGTGTAGCTAATATTGGTGTTAATTCTATTTCATGCTCTTGGTCTCAGCTGCACAGGGAATTGTTTAAAACGGAAATGCCTTGAAAACACATGCTACAAAATGCACGAAACCCTACAATCTGCCATCAAAGGAAAACCCTGAAATACATTTCTTCTCACAAGAAATGTACAGTATGTGCAGTATATAAACCTCCATCAAAGGCAAGCCTAGTCCTTACTGCTACAGAACGTCTGGGCACAGCTGAGACTTTATATCTCAGTGTTATGGGAAATGTGCCATACAGAGCACCCTTGTGCAGGATCTGCAAACATCTGCCGATGCGTCTGTGCAGAGCAAGAGTTGTGTGACTCTGGGGAAATGATGCAGACTGAGACTGTGGTCAAGAAGCCCGAGTATCGGTTGGCCCACACACAGTGCAGAGAGAGCAACAGCCTTTTATTCCTGCTCTGTAGTCTGAAGCTCAGCATGTGATTGTGCATCCTACAGAGCAGGGATATGGGTCTGGCTCTTATCCTTCACCCAAACTGGTGTAGCTGTCTCCTCATCAACTGACCTGTGTACTCCTGAACACCAAAAGAAAAGGTTTAAAACAAAACACCCTCTGGAAATAGACCCGCTTGGTGTAAGATGTGGGGAAACTAAGAGCATATGTGGTTTCAGAAAGTGATTGAAGAGATTAATGGGGGACAACTCTAAGGGAAGGATGGAATAAAAAGAAACATCCTGGTATTAGGGTGACACACGGGTCTAATGAGTAGACTGGAAAAGTATTACCATATTTTGTTCTTGCCTTGCTTGGACACTCTTCCTTGGGCACCTGCTGTTGGACAAGACCAGAGGAAGACTGCAGCTTCAGGCTGACCTTTTTGCTGTCCAATGACAGACAGTTTATCCCTTATGTTCACTCATTGGGCTTTAGAGACATGTATCAAGGGCAGAATCACCTTTTGCAGGATATTACACCACATTTTAAGCAGCTTTCAGATAACACCCCTGTTTTGTTAATAAGTCTTCTTGAGGGGTTTGTAAGACTTGTTCTGACAGATTGAGTGCCCAAGGCTGCCCCTTAATCCCAGCGCCACACTGTCCTGCAAGGTGTAGCTTGATGCCCATGCTGCATGAGCTTCCAGTGCTCTGGTTCCTCTATCACAACGGGGCAACCTGGGCAGATGACAGCAGGAGACAAAAATGGACAAGGAGAAATCAACATCAAGGGAATGAAACTCAGTTCAGTTAAGTATTGATCAGGATCATAGAATTATTTCAGTTACAAGAGACCCTCAGGGTTATCGAGTCTAACCATAACCTAACCTGACTCTAGCACTAAACGATGTCCTTCAGAACCTTGTCTAAATGCCTTTTAAACACCTTCAGGAATGGCGACTCCACCACTTCCCTGAGCAGCCTGTTCCAATGCCCGACAGCCATTTTCATTAAGAATTTTTTCCTACTATCCAGTATAAACCTCCACTGGCACAACTTGAGGCCCTTTCCTCTCATCCTATCACTTGCTACTTGGGAGAAGAGACCAACACCCTCCTTGCTACAACCTCCTTTCAGGCAGTTGTAGACAGTGATAAGGTCACTCAGTCTCCTTTTCTCCAGGCTAAACAGCCACAGTTCCCTCAGCTACTCCTCATCAGACTCGTTCTCCAGGCCCCTCACCAGCTTCACTGCCCTTTTTGGAACTCTTTCTAGTACCTCAATGTCTTTCTTATGATGAAGGGTCCAAAACTCAACACAGGATTCAAGGTGCAGCCCCATCAGTGCTGAGTACAGTGGCACAATTGCTTCCCTAGTCCTGCTGACCACACTATTCCCAATACAAGCCAGGATGCTGTTGGCCTTTTTGGCCACCTTGGTACACTGCTGGCTCATATTCAGCTGATGTCAATTCAACACCTTTACCACCAGGCAGCTTTCCAGTGAGCCTTCCCTAAGCCTGTAGCGCTGCCTGGGGTTCTTGTGACCTGAGTGCAGGACCCAGCACTTGTTGAGCCTCATACAAATTGCCTCAGCCCAATGATCCAGCCAGTCCAGATCCTTCTGTATGGCCTTCCTACCCTCCAGCAGATCAACACTCCCACTCTATTTGGTGTAGTCCGCAAACTTACTGAGGGTGCACTCATCTAGAACATTGACAAAGAGATTAAACAGAACTGGCCCAAATACTCAGCCCTGGGGAACATCACTCATGACCAGCCACCAACTGGATTTGGCTCCATTCACCACAACTCTTTGGGCACAGCCATCTAACCAGTTCTTTATCCATCGCAGATACACCCATCCAGGCCATGAGCTGCCAGCTTCTCCAGGAGAATGCTGTGGAATACAGTGCCAAAGGCTTTACTGAAGTCTAAGTACACAATATCAACAGCCTTCCCCTCATCTGCTATGTGGGTCACCTTGTCACAAAAGAAGATCAAATTGGTCAAACAGGACCTGTCTTTCATAAGCCAATGTTGACTGGGCCTGATCTCATGGTTTTCTTGTATGTGCTGTGTGATACCTCTCAGGATGATCTGGTCCTTGATCTTCCCCAGCACCAAGGTCTGTAGTTCCCTGGATCCTCCTTCCAGCCCTTCTTGCAGGTAGGCATCATGTTAACCAACTTCCAGTCAACTGGGACCTCCCTGGTTATCCAGGATTGCTGACAGATAATGGAGGGTGGCTTAGTGATCAACTCTGCCAGCTTCCTCAACACCCTTGGATTTATTCCATCTGGCCCCATAGACTTGTGAGTGTCCAAGTGGATGCTCTTGTGTTCAAGGCAAGAGCATGTGCTAGTTGCCATAGTAATGTGAGCAAGCTCATGAGGGATACGAAATCATATTAAAATGTGGTCAACACTATCAAAAGCTGAAACCCACACCAGTTACTGTAAATTCCTCCCAAGTAAGGGTTGTTTTTCTACAGTGTAAACACTGTCAATAAGTCAGTGCTGTGCTTTTTTGTTTAACTAGATACACTTCCCAAAACACCAGCTGTTTTGACAGATGACTGTACCACTGGTAGTGTTTAGAAAATAAACATTATTTCCCTTGCTTTTATCTAAGTCAGTAGTGGCCCCTTGTACACTACAGAGTCTTTGCAGCTACAGTGGAGCCAGGAAATATTAAACTGTATTAAGCTGTATTTACGCAGATATTGTATACTTTAGCAGTAGTTTTCCAGTTGGTGTAGTTACATCTCCTCTCTGGACTACATGAGTTAGGCTAACAGTGTCCCCGTGCTCACATTAGCTGGATCTGCCTAAGTTTGTGTGCCAGGCTGGAAAGTGAATTTTCACATACATCTCTTTTCCTTCATCTCCACAAAAATTAGAACAAGTAACCAATATACAAGCTGAAACAAGGTACCCTCCTAGAAACCTAGCTGAAAACTTTCAAGGCACTTGGAAAACAAGGTAATCAAAACCCGCAAGTAACTGAGGACGTCTCCATTGCACATTAGATCATGGTACCAGCAGTAATGATGCAGTATAGATCAGATCTAGGAACTGGAAGCCAGGAGGCCTGGACTGAGAAGAAATGTAGCCACTGCAGTGCGATGCTCCAGGCACCTCTTGAACTGGCAGATTGGGCTTTGATCTTTCTGCTAAAAATTCTCCATTGGGCTTTGAAGAAGTAAGTCTAATCATAACAGAAGTCCCTGTGGCCATTAAAGAGCTATTTCAGTGAGGAAGGGTATTAATGGAGTTTAAGATTACTTTATTAGCAGTTTCCCAGGACAGATGGACAGGAATACTTATAGTGCACAATAAGATACGTGTAATGAAAAAACGCTGCCTTCCAAAACCAGGATTGTTGGGCTAAGAAAACTAATGGTCATCAGGAGGCTAACTAGGTTTGATGGGGCACTTAACGAAGAGTAAACCTGCAAATCCTGGTGGAAATTAGTTCATATGTGTAGTATTTGGGAGATTTATTTTCCTGTTGTGAGGTTAATCTCATTTATATTGACGTTAGCTGCCTTCTTACAGGTGAAAGTGAGGACTGAGGCCCCATGTAGCTCTGACAGAGACAATAGCTCAAGTGGCCCACTAGAAGGTGTGGCCTTTTGAGTGTTTTTCTGTATATGGCTGTGCTAGAATTTAACTGATGACTTTAGATAACGGGAAAGTCATTGCAACACAGGAAATTCAGGTCCTTTTTTGTTGTTCTTGGCATCCAGCAGTGACTGCACTTCCAAAGTGAGGCTGCTTAATTTTTATCTGAGCTCATTAATATTTTAAAAATCCTTCCATGACTGTCTTGCAAGACAGACTACCTGGAGTTCAGTTTTAATCTGACACAAAGTTTGCACTAGCACAATCACAGCCACATTGGCAGAATTATCCTGCTTTGCACCTGTAGAGATGAAAGGTGAATCAAGACCTCAGTCTCCTCTGCTAGTGGAATGGGAAGATGACAAAGTAATTTATGTGTAGAAGAGTATGTTTGTTCACATGAAGTCCCTTTGCCTTTATCTGTCTCAGTAATTTTCCGCCTATGATCTGTAACCCATGGTAGGAATCCATGGATGTCTTCTTGGAGGACTGCAGCAGTAGAAGAAGCAAGCCTATTGCCAGTGGACTTGGATATGTGACATAAGTTAATTGGAAAATGTTAAAACTGATAACAGGAAAATGTTTTATATATTCTCCTTGTAGGAACACCCGTATCTTACTGGACTCAGGGAGAAAAAACAAACTGAATCCAAATTTCCTGTCCTAGATTACAGCAGCAGATGTGGCGTTACGGACAGTACGTACATGTGCAATTAATAAAGCAGCAAAAGTTTGTAGCGAAAAAATAAAAGAAACTTTCCCTGGTAGCCTCAGCTGCGTCTGTCAGGAGGTACAGGAGGTAGCATAGTGTGCATTGCCATCTTGTGGCTCCGGGGGAGATCTTCCTGGGCAGACCAGGAAAGGTCACCCATCCCTACACCTGCCCTTGGGGAATGTGCTCTGCTACCTTTTGCTCCCTGCTCCCACTTTATGTCATCCTGGGTAAAATAAGTTATTCTTGCTGCATGTCTCAGAAAACATGTCGAGCACAAACAGGCAGTAAAGAGCCTTTCAGAGAAAGTGTTCAGCTGAGTTGGAATACCTGCAAGCTAAATTACACAACACTTTTTTCTGCAGACATTTATGAAGTATTTTCATGGTAAAACCTTCTTATTTTATTCAGTGTATTTGTGAGTTCAGCTGTTTCTGCAAAAGCTTGTCATTTTACTAGTAACTACAAAAGCAAGAAAGCATGTTGTTTTTACTAGCAATTACAAATAAAAGGACTAGAATAGCAGGTGTTGAACATAAAGCTTTTCAAACTGTCTTCCAGGTGAAACCAGATTTAGTATTTGAAAACATTTGTTTCATTAAGGAAAACTTGCATGAGAAAATACATACTTTTACATTCACTAACACCCTCCTTTCTGAATCCTCATTTTATAGAATCACAGAATTGTTTGGGTTGGAAGGTACCTTCAAAGCTCATCTAGTCCTCCGTACCTGCAATGAGGAGAGACATCTTCAACTAGATCAGGTTGCTCAGAGCCCCGTCCTGCCTGGCCTTGAATGTCTCCAAGGATGGGGCATCTACCACCTCTCTGGGAAACTTGTTCCACTGCTGCACTACCTTCATTGTAAAGAATTATCTTCTATATCTAGCCTGAATTTACTGCCTTTTAGTTTAAAACTTTCTTAGCAGGGCCCATTGTGACAGAACATGGGTAAACCTAACAGGCACTGTTGAAAATTCTGTCACGATCTTTCTCATAGGCCCCTTTTAAATACTATAAGGCTGCTACAAGGTCTCCTCAGAGCCTTCTCTTCTCCAGGCTGAACAACCCCAAGTCTCTCAGCCTTCCCCCACAGCAGAGCTATTCCATTTCTTTGATCACATTTGTGGCCTCCTCTGGACCCTCTCTAACACATCCATGTCTCTCCTATAGTGGTTGCTTCTTGATGCAGCACAGAATATAGTTAACCTACTGAGCTGTGAGCGTACATCATCCACCAGTACCTCTAAGTCCTACTCCATAGGGCTGCTCTCAATCCCTTCATCCCCCAGCCTGTATTGATCTTCGGTATTGCCTCCACTCAGGTCCATGACTTTGCTCTTGGCCTTGTAGAACCTCATGAGACATGAGGTTCACCTGGATTCGCTTCTCAAGCTTGTTCAGGTCCCTCTGGATGGCATCCTATCCCTCAGGTGTCAACTGCACCACTGAGCTTGGTGTCATCTGCAAATTTGCTGAGGGTGCACTTGATCCCACTGTCTATGTCACTGACGAACATGTCAAACAGACATGAAACAAACCCATCCATGACATCTCAGTCAGAAAAGAGCACACTAGTTTGAAAAGAACAATAACAGATTCAAACCTGTACCCCACATTTGAATTTGGTATTTTCTGAAGCTTCATAACGTTTGAATATTTTGGTGCTGGCATTTATGTTCATTTCCCTTTTATTTAGTGTCATGAAAACTGAAAGAATTGACATGGCTTAAAAAAAAAAATAATAAATCTTTGACACTTCCACATGGTCCACACGAAGTAGACTAGAATCTCACATTAAAACTCGGTGTTTTAATGTTTCTGATTTGCAGCTTCAGACAATGGCAAGCTTATTAGTTTTGCTTGGTGTACTTTGCGCTTTGTTGTACAAGTATGGGCTACTATCTGCTGGAACAGAACTCACATCAACTCTTGAATATGGGTCCAAACCTGATTGATACATTCAGCATGGTTACAATGCAACTACCGAACAAGTGAACAAGGCAATAAGTAAATTTTTAGAAAATGCTGTAAATCAGGTTTATTAATTTTATTCCCCCCTCCCACACCCTCCTCTTCCCCTCTTTCTCCCCCCCCCAGAAGGCCTGTAAGTTATTTGTCCAAGGACACAAAGTGGAACTCACTGGTGGAGGTCAGAGGTTAACCTTATTCTCCCAAACTAAGTTGCATCAGAACAGTGTTGTACATAATTAAATATGAATGTACAAGTTGCACATTTCAAGAACACACTTTCTTCAAAGTACCAGAGAGGATAGCAAGTTTCTTTACCCTGGAGCTTATCTGAAATCGTCCTGACACTCTGTCTGTTTTCTGGGAACACAGAAGTAATGAAGTACTTTTGAATACATTTGGAGTAGACCTGTGGGTGTTTGTTTGTTTGTTTCTTTATTTGTTTGTTTGTTTTAATATTTTTAGACTGCACTCAGCTTATTGTTTATCAGTCCAACAGCTTGTTACACGTTTAAAAATAATTCAGAACCGCAGCCTTGCGTCAGGGATTCGAGCCAAGAACAGCTTAGAATGTATCACTCCCAAGTACACTCTGCTTCTCTTGTTTCAATTATCTAGAAATCAGAGACATGCAACAAAGAACAGGAAAAGAAACCTTTTATCTGTGAGAGAGACTCAAGTGACACACAACTCCAAATGAACAGAGAACAGAGGTTTACAGACAGTTTGCTAGAACCACGCATTGAGCTGATTTGAAACATATTTTTGCTTTCTTTACATAGTATTTGTCCTAGGGAATAGACATAAATACTGAGCTTGGTCTTTGCAGCAGTGATTTCATTGTGCTGGTTTAATTCTTCAAAGAGCATAAGAGTCATTGTGCTATAAAGCCAGTGTTTAACTGAAACTGTGGGTAACTCGCACCTCTACTTCTTCTATAAATGTTGATATTTGCCCTAGATACCAACTGATCATGTTATTAGCTTTCTGTGATTGATTTTATCTGTTTAGGCTGTTACAGGGACATAAAATTCCATAGGAAGCCTGAACATTTCAAAACCAGTGGGAGATTTGAGTTGGCTTTTTCCTGTCTCTGTATAATCTCAGTACCTAGTGTTCATTACTGTATCCAAGAGACTGTTTGGTCTGGGAAACACAGTGTGTGTTGCCTGGACTGTGCTGCCTGGATGGAAAAAGGCTGTGGAGTTGCTCACATACTACCTTTTGGTGCCACGTAGGAAGTAAGTATTGAAATACAGCAGAGGATCTGGGTTTGACTCATGAAAGCTGTAATCTCAGTCACCATTGCAAGGTTGAATAATGATACATGGATCCAGGCACAGAAGTGACTTTGTTGTGTGATTTTCAGTTTATTTTGACATGAAATTAAAAATTAGTTGGAAACTCACAAAACATCATTCAGAATCCTGAAGTTTTCACCTGTAATCTATCTATGTATATGTGAAAGTGTTTAAAAACCCTCTAGAAGTGTTCAAAAGCTATTTTAGATCCATCAATATCAGAAATATTCTTAAAGTAGATAGACTTTTGCATAAGCACATGTTATGCTTCAGACATTTTCCTGAACATTCTAACAGCTTATCATATCAGTTTATAATACAATCACAAAACATACCGGTTTTGTGAAGTAATCAGACTCACCTCTCCCACCATGTCACATGTAGGACAGGTGGATGGAATAGGTTTTGTTGCTCTGTAGCACACTTCTAAGCAGAACACTTTGCTTTTGTTGTTGTTGTTGTTTTTTTTGTTTTCGTTTTTGTTTTTTTTTTTTTTCCTGTAGCATGTCATGTAATTGATGTTATTACTACCACATGTAATATGCCTATATGGGGCTTTTTATATGTGCACTTAAAATTAATATTATCAATTTATTGCTACCCTAAATATTCCAAAAATTTGTTTGCTGCATGTCTGTACGTATACACTTGACATTTTTAGGTGTTTAAATGCCTTATAAACTTTAGAGATTTTATGACTTCCAGAAGGACACATATTATTTATTTAGGATTCTTTAGTTATAATTAATTGTTGCTTCAAGGTCAAAACCTCTGTGTTAATGCATACTGGATACCAAGTTAGATTTGCTGCACAGTAAGCCTGTTTCCACACCTAAGGACAAAGATATTAGGAAAGATAGCCAGGGGTGGATACTTTTCAGGGGAAAAACCAAACCAAACTAAACCAAACCAAACCAAACCAAACCAAACCAAACCAAACCAAACCAACCAACCAAAATCCAAACCAAACCAAACAGGTATCTGAATTCCAGTATATCTGCTCAGTAATACAGAAACCATCATCCAACAGGAATGAAAGTTGAAAGACCCTTTGGACATTTGCCCTTTTTATACCTGCTGCCAGTTGCTGACCTTGTAGGAAAGTCTCAGGAGCCTTTTATCTCCTCTGACACAAGGAGTTCATTATTCAAGAGACAGCTGGGTAACCCAAGCTCAGTAAATTCCCAGATGTTCAGAAAGGGATTCATTTCTGCACCAGTGTCAGGACCAGAACAAACACAAAATGCGGGAGGCTTGGCAGTTGCCCATCATAGGCTGCTCAGGATTTTAGGCTCTATGTCTCTTTGCTCAGCCTATCAAAAGAGCTGGTACAAATTCTGACACATCTACCAAATTTCCTTACAGCTCTGATACACCTTCGACCCCTCCCCACCACCCCAGTATCCATCAGTAAACATTTTCATTATGAATGTGTTTCATACTCCCTCTCACTAGCAAATATCTTCTTTTAACTTGGTGACCCTCATGGGTCACATACAGGATTCTCTTTATGATGCTCAGGACAGGCCTACTGACTTCCTTATTCGAGGAAGTGATTCTGGGAACCCTTCCATCAAAAGTCTCCATCGACTGAGTGGTTTAGTTGAGAAGTGAAGAGGTGATGGCAGCCCTTCCGTTTCCATCACCTGCTGAGCTGAAGAGCAGGTGACTTGCTGCCTGAGGCTGGTGACTGTCTGAAAAACAGTGCTGCACAGTGCTAACTTCTAGCAACACATGTATGGACAGCCTGAACCATCAATGTAGGATCAGCTCATCTCCACACCTAATTCAGCCACAATTCTTCTATTCATGGCATATTCCTAGAAGGCAGCAGAAGAATCATCTATCATCTGCCTCATCTATCTGGTTTGCCAGCACCAAACAACATCCACCCAGAACCCCAAATTTGACCCTAAACTTTGGAAGTCTGTTTTCTAGGGCAATCGATGACCATTCTGAGTTTCTTCATCACATTCATGCCCATGGCAGCTCTTAATACTGCTTGAGTACCCTTGTGGCAAAATGAGACTGATAGAGCTGAGTGAAGAAGCACATATTCCTTCCAGTTGTAGAAGTGAGAATGGACTGATGGACAATTTGTTAGTCTCATTTCCACTAGACAGTGAAAGTTCATTTCAGCTGATGGCAACTGTATGAAAAATCAGTAGGAATGTTAATGACATGGCAATGAAGGAAAGGTCATAGTAGCTGGGGATAAGGAATCATAACAGTGAAGTAATTGTCTTCTCCTTTTGCAGTTGCCCAGTATCTCCTTATTTGCAAAACCCCATGACCTTCTTCACAGGGAGCTTTATAAAGGAGTTGGAAAGAAATAGTCCCTGGAAAGTACCCAGGACAGTCTTATGGACTATGGGAAGTAGGGGCAAAAAGTTAGAATCAGAGATATGAATATTGTATAAAAAATGCTAGAGGGATCCAGGTAACTCTTCAAGTTACTACACTGCCAGGAGCATTTGGCATAGGTAGCAGTGGGTGTTTCCTGGATGCTCTTTTACTCTCTGAAATCTGTGCAAGTGCTCTGGAAATCTTGTGAGAATTAGCTAACATGAGACTCACAGTCTGCTACAGTCTGGACAGGAAAAGTTCTTGCATTGTTTTGGCTTCATTCATTGTGCCCAAATGACATGCAGGAATGTATGAAAATGAAAAATGATGGACCAGAGGTGAGGATAAAAATGTTAATGAATGACTGTATTTTTTATCTTAGAAGGCTTTTGTATTTTTGCTCAGGTTCAGATGGAGGAATGTGAAAAAAACTTCTTGAAGTCTTCCCATATTGTTGTCTTGTGTTCAGCCGCCCCTGCTAGGTTGGATCTGTGAGCAAAAGTCTCTGAGAAGAGAGACCCCTTTAAAATTGGGAAAGCCCTCCGAAAGCAGACAAATATGCCAAGAAAGGAAATATCCTGAAAAAGAAGCAATGTACTCTTGCGGTCAGCCTGCACTTTCAGCTAATTTTCAACATAAATTCCTCTTTGCAAAGTTCATCAGTTTCATCAAATAAGCTTTTAGAAGTGGAAAAACCTGCTATTTAATGTAGTATACTGTGCCTTTGGAGCACAGAAAGAATATGAGAAATATTGAGGGAATAAGATTTCTCTTCCCTCTTGGACCCCTATGCAAAGATTTCAAGCTTAAGGTAATCTTCCCAGAACTAGTCACTGGGAATTAGCATATCTTCCGCAGCTGTTGCTTCTAAATGCTGGGTCAGACTGTAAAAACTAAATAGACTTCAGTGGAATGCCTAAAATTCATTTTCTCACTCAGATGCTTTCATCTCACTCATTTCATTGTGTTTACAGGCTGGCAGGTTTCCTGAGGGCAGCCGTGATTTAGATTTACAGTTCCCTGGCCAGTCCGATTCTGAAGAAAAGTTATAACACCTGTAACATAATACTGTTTCCAAAAAGACTGAAAAATGTTGTGGTCTGAAAAGGAAGCCTCTAAACTCCAATAGTGACAGTGTATCACATATCTCTGCACCTCATTGTGGCAGCCAAGGCTGCTATTTTTTCAAAACCACTTCAATTCCCTTTCCTCTGTCTCCACCCACTTGTTTGAGGAAACCAAACCTATCTCATCATGACGGAGACTTGACTTTAAAAATATTTCTGGTATTTCTCCTTTCTCCTATCCAGGTCAGGTTGGGGAAACTCTGGGATATTTGTGAGGGGAGGAAAATGATTGTGTGCCTCTTCCTGATAACTTAAAATAGGTGCACAACCTTGTCATGTCCTGCCGAGCACTGGACAGCCAGGTGTCTACTCCTTAGCATTCATGGGCTCCCATGTATGTGCTGAGGGACATTGAAGTGTGGTACAAACTTCACTGAGAATGACGCAAATTTTAAATTTCAAGTTGCCAAGAGCAGGTTGTCAGAAACAGCATCAAAGGGTCACTTCTACAGATAACGTCAAAGGGATGGGAGAAGTGTCAAAGAAGGAAAGGGTGAGTCAAGAACAAGACAAACACTCCTGCTTTCATCTAAGCCCATTGTTATTCCTATAGTACCTTCTGGTTTATCATCATATTTAGGAACTGATCACTGAAATAATGCCTACTGTTATCCTACCCCTCAAAGATTAGCCCACTCATGATTAGTTTTAGTAAGACCTTTTAAAGAATATGAGCTATTACATTTACTGCATCTTTTTATAATAGCTCCCTTGTTTTCAGTTTTTCACATGCCTCTGTAACTCTTCTTACCTTATCATTTGAAAGCAGAAAGTTGTCAGTATCTGTTGGAAAATGCATTTGTTGCAAGGTTGGCCACTGTAATGTAAGGACTGAGTTGCATATGTCTCTTGGGTGAATCAAAGGTGTAAATAAGCTTATATAGGTAATTAAGAAAAAAGTAACAGGCCAAATAATTCTAAATAACCACTTGGAATTTCAGATATTGATGTAAATATTTTTATTTGGGATACCCTATCTTCAAAGCACTTTTCAGTGTTCTAAGAAAATATTCAGTAATAAGAATTCAAGCCTCCGAGGATAGAAATAGAAGTCAATGTATTGCAAATATACTTTGAAACTCACGCATTATGTTATTCCAGATCTGACTATTTTCACTACCTCCTGTACCCTCACTGGATGCTTAAGAATCACAGACAGCTGTGTGAAGTTTCTCATCAAAATGGCATTTAACTTTTATTAGACAAAAGAGATGCTTCCAAAAAAACCCCAAGTTGACAGATTTCTTTGATCCTCCACCCACGTCATTTTTCTAAGTAACCCTGAAACTAGTATTCCATACCAAGCTTGAAGCTCATTTAGATTAGCTTCAGATCTGAAACTATGCTGATGTGTCATAGCCCTTCAGACTGGGTAGAAAGGAGATGGTAAACCAGGTCACAAGCAAATTCACCCGCTGCAATGCATGGGGACCTTGAGACAAGCCAAGATCTGATCTACTTCTTCATAGCTGGCTCTTCTTGTCAGATGCAGCTGATGCCAAACAGATATATGAGCAGGTCTCACCTGTAAGCTGGCAAACTCTGTTATGTTCACCTGTTTCTATCATAGGGTTGATAGGTTGAATCACTGCCTTCATCCTCTGCGGAACATGTCATTTGAACACTAGATTTGGTGTCCCACATGCTTGAAAGAAATGCAGTCCTGCTTTTAGCAAGAGGTTGAACTAGATTATATCTTGAGGTCCCTTCTATCCTGAATTATACTGTCGCTTATAAGTCTTGGTCATTTTGTGGTGCAAGAAGCCAAAGCTAGCCAGGAAAACATCTGGATTCATTACTTGGCTTTGTGCTGTGTAAGTGTGAATCTATGCATGAGACACTGAAAAAATCAGATCATTTGCCCTTTGCGTCTGCTGTAAAATACTGGCAAAAACTCTTGGGGAATGGGAGCTGTAATATGCAAAATTCCACAACAAAAATTGCCATGGCACTGCCTCCTCTGTTCTGTGGCATACATAGCAGTGGTGTGACTTCTCTCCCTCTGTGCCCTCAACAGCAACAGGATGAGCATTGCATGTAAGGTAAAGATCAGGAGCTCATGGAGGCTTAGTCCTGCCAGCATTGACCAAACAACACATACGTGGTTTCTAAAGTGTCCCAGCGCTGTTTCAGGAGCAGAAAGCTCAGGGAGATCTGAGACAGAGTAGAAGTGACAACGTAATTGAAGGTAGCACGTACTTCACAAATTTAAGCTTCAAAACAGATCACAAATATGCAAATCTGATTTGCTTCTGTATTTATTGGTTTGGGGACCCACTCCAAGAGAGAATCAGCAACATGACACCCCAGTTCACAGAATTTCCTCTCTCAGATACCAGACTTGTCTGCCTTCATCTTATTTCATTTAGAGCATGCTTGCACATGCAGAACATTTGGGCTTGAGAATATGGTACTCTTCTTCTGTCTTAGGAATCCGCAAAACCTGAAATAACATTTCCTGGGGTATAAAAGGAGATGGAAAACATGTTGCAGTCTTCAGTGAAATGTCACCCTTATTATTCCTACAGAAGGCTGGGAAGAGACAATAATTTTTTAGGTGACCTTTTGTTTCAATAAATAATTTTATTTTGCATATCAACAGAAGTGCAATGTTCAAAAATTTCATGCTATTGAAAGTGATTAACAAGCACTTGTGACACTGACACTTAGCATTATGTAAACATAGTGAAAGTTGGAGTAAGAGTAATACCTGCTTTAAACAGTGATGTTTAACAAGCATCTCTAAGGAGCTCATCTGAAGCAGCACTCTTTTCACAACAGGGCTGTTTGAGAGTGAGCAGGGCAGAGTCTGGGAGCCTGCACTGAGATGAAGCATTCCTCCCATGTGTTACTCTGTTTTCAGGTATCTTGTGCATACATGGTGTCAAATGCAACAGTTAGCAAGTGCTGGTAGACAGTCACTCTACAACTTGTATGGATGTTTTCCTGCAGACAGGAGACCTACAGTAGGGTTAAAGGGGGAAGGAGACTCCTGAACAGAGGAAAAGGCAGGGCAGAATAATAACATGCTATGGTTATTTAGATGCCAATAAATTCAAAGCTCAGCAAAGTTGTCCATGTGTAATTTCACTTCCCAGGTCATAGCTCCAGCTGTCATCGCCCTAAGGGCACCACAGATAGTTTGTGGAGAATGAGCAGCTATAGACATAAATGGGGCATTCATAAATCCCTCTGGGCACTGGTTGCCCTTAAAGATCACAAAATCACAGAACAGCTCAAGTTGGAAGGGACCTCTGGATGTCATCTGGTCCAACCCCACTGCTCAGGCAGGGTCACCTAGAGTTGGTTGTGCAGGACCATATCCAGATGGCTTTTGAATATCTCCAAGACAGTAGACTCCACAGGCTCCCTGAGCCACCTGTGCCAGGGCTTGGTCACTCTCACAGTAAAAACAGTGTTTCCTGATGTTCAGGGTGAACCTCCTGTGTTTCGGTTTGTGTCCGTCTCTGTCATTGGACACCTCTGAAAAGAGTCTGAAAAGAGTCTGCTCTACCCTTGTTTGCTGCCATTGAGTGCCAAAGGTGGGCTTGGCTGGGGTGAAAGAAGTATGTCCCCACAAGCCTCAATCTGGGTGAGGGCTGTCCTTCAGGAAGTTAACCTGCTTGGACTTTATTATCAGAAAATAAAATTATTAAAAATGCTGTATCTGTGCCATCTCAGTACATAGCTTAAAGAGAAGTTATCCAGACTCTCTCCACAGCTCTCTCCACATTTCTGACAGAATCAGGATTAGCCACAGCTATTATTTTATTTTTCCAAGTGGGCTGTAGTTACCTACCTGATGTTAACAAGCTCTGTGTATGTTACTGGTTAAGGAGGTGGATACCTTGTTCAGAGGTGGGATATGACAGGATCTCCCCAGTTCACTTGTTTGCTACAGGGTGGAGCTGACCTGGAGCTGGAGGCCAGATTTGGGACAAGCTGTGATGATGGCCTTAGCACATCCTCATGACTTGACTCTCCTCTTTCCAGGGAGTCAGACAGCCAACATACCTGTGCCAAAAGAGCCCTCTGCTGTCATCTGCTATCAACTCAAGTAGGAGCCTGTGGTAGATGGACCTCAGCAGCCAAAGCTCATAGAGTTGCTTGCTCACTTTCCTCCAGTGGGTAGGGGAGAGAATTAGAAGGCCAAAAGCAAGAAAAACTCATGATGGATTTACATAAAGACAGTTTAATAAACTAAGGAAAACCCCCGAACAATGCCAGCTAATGCAAAGGCAATCATTCACCACCTCCCATCAGCACACTCATGCCCAGCCAGTTTCTGAGCAATGGCCATTTTGGAAAAACTCCCTGCCTCAGTTTTATGGCTGAACACGATGCTACATGGCATGAAATATTTCTTTGATCAATTAAGGTCAGCTGGTCTGGTTGTGACCCCTTCCAGGCCCCTGCCCACCCCTAGCCTACTCACTGAGGGGACAGAGAAAACAACAGAGAAAGCATCCAAGCTGTGCAAGGGCTGCTTAGCAATACCTAAACCAACACTGTGTTATCAACATTGTTTTGGTCACAAATGCAAAACCTTACCAGCTGCTGTGAAGAAAATGAACTCCATCCTGACCAGACCCAGTACAGATACATACAAACTGCCTAAGGCATTGGAATCACAGTTTGGCTCTGTGTGTCTGCAAGAGCTCAGTGTCATGGCATCAACAACACTGTAAGATAGGAATCCCATATGTGCATGTCTGCAGAGAATCAGTCTGATATTTTATGAAATTCCTAGCATGTGCAGAGATAATGCCGCTGTAGATAACTTTCTGTGTATTCATAACGACTATCCTCAGTGCAACTGTAAATAATATTAACAAAAACAGTGTACCCTGAAATACAATCCCAAAAAGGCACCCACTCCTACTTTCAGTTCATTGCATAATGTTGCCTTTAGGCAAACATGCTGCATTACCCTCGGTTTGCCAGTCTTCTGATATCTTCACCAGCACTGGGTATTGCTGTCAGGAGTCATCAGAAAGTGCCACAATAGTGAAAAAGAAAATAAAATTGGATGAGTATTAGAGAACTTACAATTTACTTTGAAAGGAAGCTGGTAGAAATTGTGAAGTCAAATATGGTTGGCAACATCCAGTACACTGTTTGTATTATAAAGGGCCATCTGTAAGATCCCAAGTTCTGACTTTGACAAGCTTATAGCCAGTTGTTAAACCACTACGCTGCTGCAGGAACGAGCTGGGTCTCAGTGATGAAAGTAGCCAGCTTGACACCAGGGAAAATGCTACAGAAAGCAAAGTAAATACAAACTATCTAACTAAATAATAATCATGCTGGCTAAGCATGATTATCAAACAAATAAAGAAACAAAACCACAAAACAAATCACAAAAACCCAAACTAGAAAATGTTCAGTAATCCACAAAGAGTTGGGGAATTAAGGCATTTCTTCATTTCTTTAACTTCCCAAAGTCTAAGATCAGAGAAGTTTATTTAATTTGACCACCTGCATGCCATGCACTGAGGTCAGTATAGAACAGTGTCATTTGACTGCAGCGTATCTTTCAGGAAGGCACCTTGTGAGAGGAGAAAACACCACTTGCTTTGATAGATTTCTGAGTCTTCCTCCTTTTAATATTTCTGGCTTTATCCTTTAACCAGCCATTGGTTCTTGCTGTGCCTTTCTCTGCTGAATTAAAGAGCTTTTGACTACCCTGTGTTTTATATCCATGGAGGTATTGCTATATCTCATTTTTTTATTTTTCTCTATAACTTAAAATGATTCAAGACTTCAAGAAGGAGGCTCTAAATCCTTGTTATAAGACACTTCCTCCACTCCACCACAGCATTTAGTAGCTCTTTTCTGTGTCCTCTCCATGTCTGATGTTTCCCTGTGTGTGTGCATGTCTGAGCGTTGAGTGTGTGAGCTTCAGAACAGTACAGATGACTAGTATCCAGCTCATCAATGTCACACTCAGAAGGAAAGTCATACTTTTGTCTTCTACCTACTTTTCTTCTTTATTAATTCAAGGACTGTAAGAATCTAATACTTTGCCTCTATATTGGCAGATGAACTCCTGTTGAGCAATCTCCTGCTCACACTGCCATCCACAATGCAGCCCGTGCGTTTGTTGGTATGACTTGTAGGCCTGCCCTTTGTGACTGAGACCATTTACTAAATGGTCACACTAAAGCATATTTTGTGTAAGTAGTTCCAATTTTCCAAGCAATTCACATTACATAAACAAACATGTACACGTATTTGTGTGTGTGTACATAAACATATATTATATATACATATTACGAATTTATATGTTTTCTAGATACTATGTGTTATATATTTTATATATATATGCTTTTCTATACCCACTGAGTCCTCATGGTTATTTGCCACCTTGTCAGTCTGTGTCATCCACAACTGTTATGAGTTCCTGTGCTTACAGATCTCTGCCAGAGCTACAGCCTGATAATCTGTCAGAGACAACTTTCCACCGGAGTTAAGGACCTAGAGGTGGGCTGTCATAACAGAGAGCAAATAGATGAAGTGGCAGGAGGTAAAAGAGCCCCTACTTTTAGTAAAAATGGAATCTCATTGTACTGTAACTCGGAATTTGTCAAACACGCAGACTTAGCTATTTTAAAGAAAAGCTTAGCAGAAGTGGCACTCACGTATTGAGGCTCTTGTACATTTTCTTCATAATTTTTCTGGGCTGCAGTTCTAAAAGGACATGGCTGAATGTACTGTAAATGGTAAATTCCCTACAACCTGTTCAAAGCAACACTGTGAAAGCCATCTCCTAACCACTGTGCTGGTCTGCATGACTTATTCTGCTCGCTCACTTTCCAGTCTTCACATCCAGCATTAGGTTTTCATCTTCACTTTCTAGAGGCTGAAAAAATCCACTATGGACTTCATTTTAACTACTCCCTCCTGCCTTTTGACAGCTGAGGCTGGAACTCACACCTGCAGCTCTGCATGGATCTTTGCTTAAACAGCTCCATTAGTTCAGATGCATGTACACATCTCTGCACACAGTTCAGCCACTAGAGGAGACAGAGGCTTACAATGGTGTAAATGAACCTCAGATGAGGTTTTGAAAAATGTTTGTTTCTGAAATGAGGCTTGTTCTTTGGGAGAAGAGTGGGTCAGACAGGTGACTGGAAAACAAACCCTTTTGTTTTGAGAATTTTAGATTGATGGCATAACAGCTTGTATGCAAGTGTGTTATTTCCTTTTGCTGGAGGCAAAACACGATCTCCCTCCCAAGGTACTCTGCTAGGAAGGGAAAAAATCACAGAATGGTTGGGGTTGGAAAAAACCTCTGAAGATCATCTCGTCCAACCCACTTGCTAAAGCAGGTTCACCCAGAGCAGACTGCACAGGAATGTGACCAGGCAGGTCTTGAATGTCCCCAGAGGAGACTCTACAACCCCTCTGGGCAGCCTGTTCCAGTGTTCTGTCACCCTCAAAGTAAAGTTTCTCCTCATATTCAGATGGAAGCTTCCATGCTTCAGCCTGTGCCCATTGCCCTTCATCCTGTCACTGGGCACCACTGAAAGGAGTCCGGTCCCATCCTCCTGACACTCACCCTTGAGATATTTATAAACATTTATGGCATCGCCTCTCAGCCTTCCCTTCTCCAGGCTTAACAGACCCATCTCTTTCAGTATGTCCTCATAAGAAAGACGCTCTAGGTCCCTCGTCATCTTCGTAGTCCGCTCCTGGACTCCCTCCAGTAGTTCCTTGTCCTTCTTAAACTGTAGAGCCCAGAACTGGATACAGTACTCCAGATGTGGCCTCACCAGGGCAGAGTAGAGGGGGAGGACAAGCTCCCTTGATCTGCTGGTCACACTCTTCCTAATGCACCCCAGGATACCATTTGCTGTCTTGGCCACAAGGGAACATTGTTGACTCATAGTCAACCTGTTGTTGACCAGAAATCCCAGGTTCTTCTCTGCTGTGCTGCTTTCTAGCAGGTCCACTCCCAACCTGTACTGGTGTCTGGGGTTATTTCTCCCCAGGTGCAGGACCCAACACTTGCCTTTGTTGAATTTCATCAGGTTCTTCTCTGCCCAGTCCTCCAGCCTGTCCAGGTCTTGCTGCATGGTAGCATGGCCTTCTGGTGTGTCAACCCTTCCTCTCAGCTTGGTATCATCAGCAAACTTGCTGAGGGTGCACTCGGTCTCTTCATCCTGGTCATTGATGAGTAGTTTGAACAGGACTGGGTCCAGTACTGACCCCTGGGGAGCCGCACTGACTACAGGCCTTCACCCAGACTCTGCACCACCAGTCACAACCCTCTGAGCTCTGCCATCCAGCCCATTCCCAATGCATCTCAGAGTGCACTCATCCAACCCACACTTCATGAGCTTACCTATGAGGATATTGTGGGACACAGTGTCAAAAGCCTTGCTTGAAGTCATGCTTACTTTGGTGAAGCATTTTGAGATCCTCAGAGGCAGAGGAGTGCCACACAGCAAGACTTTGTATTTATGCTCAGTGATCACCCACCACATTCCCTGTCTTTTGAAGGGTTGCAGTTGTTTGCCAAGCTGCAGTAGCCAAGTACCTTCCTGGTTCTTTAACTCAGTTTAGTTCACATTCTCTCTCACAAAAACCCCTAAGCTTTGTACACAACCAAGGTTATGTATGCAAAAAAATTTAATGAATCTAGTAAGAGCTTCTCATGGGTGTAAAATGGGTAATGTCTGCTGCACTGTGTCTCTTATTCTTGGTCGATTGCTCAGACTCTGCATGTTTTAGTTGTGCTTCTCTGTAACCTTTCTGGCTTAATTTGTCTGGAAGGAAACAAGTACATTCTGTCGTTTATGAACTGGCTGCAGGGCATCTGCAAGTTTTGTGACTGAGTAAAAGAAATCTTAAACTGGAAAACTTGAACAGCTTAGCCTGTCGTTTGAAGATTTCAAACAGGAACTCCAGGGGATGCACCAGCTTCTGTAATGGCTGTTGAAGTGCTGCTTTAGGGGAACAAGTCAGGTCATGCAGACAGCTGCACTTTAGTTGGAAATGGTGAAAACTAATAGTACAGCATTTAAATTAATGAATATTTGGCAGTAACTATGCTCCTGTGGGGATCTGAAGCTACAGGGGAGTAAAGAAGCTTTAACCAAACAAGGTAATTGACTTTTCAGTTTTGTGATTCATTTAGATCAAGAGATCATGGTGAGACTCTATACGATGCTGAGAGATTGTGATTAGATTTTCTGTGGTGCTGAGAGTGAACTGATTTCCAGGTTAGTAAAACATACGATTATTATCCGGTTAATAACTTATTGAATATATGATTCATAAAGCTGTACCACTGTGCCTTAAAGGACTTGGTAAGTTGAAAATACTGTTTAAGCTTGAAGCTAGCAATGCTCTAAATCAGGTATGCAATAGAAATATTAATTAAGAGACCTTAATGGGAAGAGGATAAAACTGACCCAGACTCCTTTTTTAGCATCTAACACCCCTACAGCTTGTCTTTGGAGGTTAGTTAAACAAGAAGATGGGAAGGGACAAGGAGTTTCTGTATAGACTGGGGGAAAAAAAACCCAAAACACAGATTGCCCACAGCAACTGCCAGAGGTGGCTCCTATAGTCATCTTTAGCCATAAAAGCAGCAAATACACAGATCTAAAACTCTCCAGGACATGTCAGCCTTAAAGAACACTACAGGGACTGATTAGTCAGAATTACAGGCAACAGCCAGCACTGCAGTAGCCAAGGAAAATCATCATTAAATGTAATATTAACAATGCATTTTCTGTTTGAGCTTTTGGTAAATTTCTTCCGTTATTGTGAATCTACAGTTTTTAAATGTTCTCTTATTTGCAAAACTTAGATAATATTAGGGCTGAAAGAATTATCAGACAAAAGACACACCATTCCCAGGGGGACGGGTGTATTACAAACCCCAGCTAGAGGTCATAGTCATAGTCAGCAGTATATCCAAGCCATCCAAAAGCCAAAGGATGCGCCTTGCTGGAGGTGAGAATGGCAGGGTTTCTGCATAAAGAGCTTTTTATGCTGATCACTAGAAGATTATGTGATTCAAGATCATGGATTAAATGTCAGCGTCTCAGGAACCAGACTGTGATGGGTGAAACACCAAAGGTCACAACCACATAAACCTTAATCTGCTCACATGAACAGTCACAATGCATTCAGCAGTACTGTGCAAAGAAGGCACTGATAAGCATGGATACATGCACTGATGAACTCTCTGCATTCTTAAGACACAAATCCCCTTTTTATTTTCTCCTTCTCTTGACTTGCAGAGGACTACACCCTGTACAGGAATACGTTTTTCAGCTGCTAATGTGCTATAAGTTTCTATTACATTTTCTGCTCTTTACCACACTCATAACCTCAGACTTCTGTTGGATTGCTGGGGGGTAACAAAAAGTGTTTAAGAGTGGCTAGATGTTTTCCAACAACGTACGGAGTAGATTGCTAGGTGTGACAGCGCCACAGTGGGCACTGCATCCTCCTCTCTGTTATCTTTCCACCCTCCAGGGCCTGGCTGCTCGTCCTCCAGGGCTTCAAGGCTCAACTCTGCTCCCTCCAGGCTTATGACCTTGGCTCAGACTGCTGGTGAAGCTGCTGATCTGTGAAAAATAATTGTGCAAATGTCTGTAGAAAAGAAGAAATAAGAAAGATAAAGGTAAAATCACAGGCAGGAGATCAAGGTAGCTCAAGAATTTGAGAAGAAAGGTCCTGACATGAGGAGGAATAAACTTCTAACAGAAAGAAATGGTGAGCTGGTTGCTGGGTTATTGGGTGTTCTTGGTATTGATGGAGCTGGTGGAAGATGTTTGGTGTGTAATGGCAAGGGTTTCCTCTAGGGAGCCACAGCAGTAGGTGTTCTCCCCCGGATGCTGCCCACTGGGCCAATAAAGGATCTTTAGATGCTTTACTAGAGGCAGTAAACATCGCTCTGTCTTGTAGCTCATAAAATCATAGCAATCTTTTGTGTGTGTCAGTCAGTACATACTTGTTCTGTACTTGTAAAGTTGTGCATGTCCTGTTTGCTGAGCCTCTTTGCACCTGGTACCAACACTTGAATAAACCCAAAAGAGGGGTGACAGCAGGACCTTCACAGAATGTCACCCCTGAGCCATTTCAGCACTGTCAGACTGCATGTGAAGGAACCTGTATACATGGAGGAGATTCCTACACAGGCATTGGTGTTTACTTGGCATAGAGCTTACTTAGCATAGAAAGCCCAGAGTCCCTACCTGGGGGACTTGGATAAGAGCTTTAACTTCTACATCAGGTATTCTGTGCCCTGCTTATTCTGATTTATTAACAATACCTAAGATGATCCAATATCTGGCCACAGCCTTTAAATCATAGGATTTTCCATTTTAAATGGCAACCTTTGCATTTTATTAGTGTGGCTTAGTCTTTCATAAGCCTTTACTATGTCCATATATCTTAACAACACCCTAAGAACAAGCTTTTGTACCTATTATAAATTACCTTGGCAGTGACACGACCACATCCACTGGTATACCTGAGAATATGATGCAGCTGCCCTGGATCTTGGCAAGCACACACAGAAGAGAAAGCATTCACACTGAGAGGGGAAGGTGTGGAGTAGTGGCATGGGTGCAGCTGGGATGATGAAGCCTCCTGAATTCAACTGCCTCTGCTGAGACAAAAGCTCTGCAAGCCATGTGAAGGTGTTTAGCTCCTCTTTCTCAATTTCCTCATTTCTGGAAGGGATGTTTTAGCTCCTCTTTCCCTGGAGAAACACAAGAATTGATTGATTAATGTCTGTAAAACAACAAAGAGAGAAGCACTGTGTAAATGCCACGGTTGATTATTGCTACTCAAGCTTTCAAAGGAGCATCAAACTCCGTCTAGCCTTTGAGCTCAGCTGGATCTTTGAGGTGAAACAGAGAACTGTATCTTGAGAGCTCAGGAGCTACTGCTTGACAGCCTCTGTAAGCACAGCAGACCAGCATTTGTTGTGTGCCCTGAGCTGCATTTGCGTTACTCCAAATTATTTTTGCTTTAGCTGGGAACACATTATTATGTGTTAGTATTGTCATCAAGAATTAAAGTAATTGGTATTACCAATTTGCTGTTGATTTCTATGGATTCTTCTTTGTACTCTCTTGACTCAAATATCAGATGTCTGAATGCTATGTTTGAAGTCACTGGGAAAAATGCATGGCAAGTGTGGACTCGTAGAAGCCACAAGTTTGCACAAGTTCCTGCTAGGACTGTGGCCAAACAAGACTGGCTGTTTGGCCCATCTGAGCAAGGACTGGGGAAGGACATGTTGCTATCCAAGGAAAGGACAAGAAAACATTAATGTGTACTGAGTAAATTCCAGCAGTGATGCTGTGTCATCTCCTGGCAGTGTTGAAGGGCAACAGATATCTTAATCTACCCACAAGACATTAAGACCACTTCTGAGGGCATTTCTGGTAGCTTATTACAGTAATCATTTCTTCTGCCTATGTTGTACAAAAATTCACATCTTAAGGCCTCGGTGCCTGGATGTACTAGACAGAATTGTTTTGCATTTTGTGGCTCTTGACTGCCTGTGGTGTGGATAATCTCATCCAAGACTTGTTCCACTGGAACCACCCCAGTGAAAGCTGCCAAGGTCCAGAACTGGGTAGATTAAGGTGAAAACAGTGTGAGTTTTGTCCTTGACTAATTATTGTTTTCTTTTGCAATTAAATTTACCTAAAAACTTATTATTAATTGTTCATCCTGCTAGCTGAATGGCACCACCTCTGTGGGAAGAACAAGTCATCACTTCATTGTGGCTGATGCTGATACTACTAAAGGGCTGTTTCATAGAAAACAGAGATGGAAAATTTGAATGGGACTGCATGGTCTCGAGGTCACCTCATTTCATGCAACACCCCAGTAAGTTTCCACGTAGCAGGTGTAGCAGATGCACACCCCAACACACCCCACTTTCCTATGATGTGGAAGGTACATGCACATCCCCCTCTTCCCCAACACATCCCCCCCCCACCTCCTGCAATGGGGCAGTTAATAACTCCTCTTGTTTAACCCTCTGACGGTTAGCTAGGTTAGCTAGGAGAGGGGAAGAGGTGCCGAGAAGTTGGGAAGTTTCTGGGCACCCATAGCCTGAGTGGGGGGTGCAGAGAAGCCAAGAAGCTTCTGGAATGCCCACAGCCAGATCTGACGAGACTATAAAAACGGGGTTCCCACCAAGGATTCCTTTTGTGTATCTGCTGCAGCCGAGGGCCCTCCCCTTAGACCAGAATGCCATCTAAGGTAACCTCCCAGGACTGGGACTGCCTCGCCTCTGCCTGTGGATGAGTGATAACTTAATAATTCCTCTCTGGACTAGAGAGTGCATTTTCCTTAATATAATTCCTTGCTTTAATACAAGCAAGTGTATTTTCCTTGCTTTAATACAAACAAGTGTATTTTCCTGGAGTCAGGGACAGCTCTGGCATTTTTTGTGTGTGCACATGCATGCTGTGGATCTCCATTATTCTTATTTGCTGTACCCCAATAATTTCCTCAACTGGTATCTGAACCTGTATTTTATGTTACTGGAGCAGTAACTGATTGTATAAACCCTGTTTCTAATTGGTTGCTTTTCCAGACTTTCCTGGACAGAATAAAAGCCTGTTTTGGACCTTGGTTGTCTGCCTAAAACTAATTCTGTGGTCTCTCTGTGACACAGGAGACACAGAGTACATGTCCTTGGAAACTCACAGTGATCCAAAGCCTCCAGGAAAACCCAGAGGATGTCCACAGACAAAAAGGCAAAGGCTGATGCCATCTGCGATTCTACAGCTTTCAATCTTGCAATAGCTGCAATAATGCCCAGAGGCCTCATTGACCCCTGAGGCTGTGCTTCTGCATGGAATGGGTTATCTGCTCCTCGACAAAAGCTCAATCTAATGTCTCCAGCCATGGGAGGGCATGAGGCTCACTAGGACACAATGTGACAAACTTGGCTCCTTGCATCCCCACAAACGGTGCTGCCAAGGTGGAGATATCTCTCTGAGGCACACATCATAAGAGGTTCTCAACAACCTGGAGCACACCTCCCTGCTGCAGCAGCAGGCCGTAGCCTCAGGCTCCCCAGGTCCTGCCAGCTGTGCCTCTGTCTCTGGTTCTGCTCCCTTTGACCCCAAAAGTCTGCAGGGGAGGGTGCCACTCCTGCATGCCCCAGTTCAGGATTGCATTTCAGAGGTGAATACAGTGGAGACAGCATGAGTAGCAAACACAAGTGGATACCACATGCCTTGGCTGCTTTCTCTTTCTCTGCCAACCCTTATGGAAATGTTAAGGTTCATTTATTTTCTTCCCTGAGCTGATTGTCTTCAGCAATCCCTGCCTGAAACCTGGCAGCACAGACAAAGTTAAACACCTATGTGTGTTAAGTCCTTTCAGTTCTTTGGGAAAGGAAAGGATTTATGTCACTGAACAAACTGTCTCCTGGTCAGGAGCTATCGTTGTGGCACTTGACTTCATCTCAGTTGCTTTAGGCACCTGTGTTACCAAAAGCAGGGATGTAGTCCCTCAGTATTCACTGTACAAAGAACAGCGGCCCTTGGAAAGGATCTAGGTCTCAGCTGAGCTGCTTGCCTGTGGAGGTACTTGTCATATTCTTGTTACCAGGGGGCTCCAAAACATATGGCAGGGGCCATAGGTGCCTGGAGATAGGTGGCAAGTCCAAGTCTTCTGTGGCACAATGCTCTGCATTACATCAGAAGATATGGCCATAGCATACTTAAGAAAGGGATTACATTGCTTGAGGCTGGTTTTACAGAAGTGTATAGCTCATGGTTTGTCTGTAAAATTAGCAAACAGACATATTTCTTATGGAAAATCTTATTCTAGAAGCAGATGATTTCACAGCAAATCAAGATGTGATGTTGAAGTGTTCTCCATCTGAAACAACATGTGGAAGAATTTTCCTAATACTCAACATTAAATACCAGTGGGTCCAGATAAAAACCATAGGTAAAAACCATATGGTATTAACCACAGAATGACCAGTGGAGGTCTTTCTATATGCAGGGTTCAACAAAAATATTTATGCTGGTATCCAATACTTAAAACTTTCGAACGTGGTTGTAAAAATTTCCTAATTCCATATTTATACATATACTTGATGAAGAAGTCTGAAAGCCAGAAATGATCAGAATTACATCTCTGATTTTGTTTCATAAGATGGTATACTACACTACACATTCACCAACAACGAAAAATTATTTATTTGGACTTCAGTTTTTGATCTTTTTCAGCATCAGTCTGGACACTTTGCTGTAAGAATCAAACAACCTGACCACTTTGTATTGTTAGCAGTGTAAATAAGCAAAATGCACCATTCATGTTTCATCTTTTATTTATTAGCAAACATAACATTAATTTTGAATTTGGCTAATTTCCAAGTCAGATAGAAATGCTTCATACTCACTTCCATTCAGCTTCCACTGATTTGATACCACTCTAGTGCTACTTCAATCTATTTCTGGTTTTGTGCTGTTTTTTTTTTGTTTTGTTTTGTTTTTTTTACGTTAGACAACCTTCTACCTTTTGTCTACTTTGGAAATTTAATGGGACTCTCCTGTTCTGATGTTAATGCATTATCTGACACTGCACTGCACCATCTGGTCTCTGAGACAAAAAAAAAGTCCTTGTTTGCTTTTCTAGAAGAGTTTTGAACTTCGTCTGTGTTATCAGATGATCTCCCTGACCTTTTCTAGCACTGTAAATAATTTGTCTGTATAAAGAACTAATACATTTTCTCTCTTATTTATTACTTGTTGTACTGGCTTAACTGATGAAGCAGAGTGGATCTCTGCATCTAGATTGAATTTTTGCAGCCTTCGCTGATTTAAAATGTAATGTGGATGTTGTGGGACAATGCCATGTTTTAAGTGATTTGCCAGATGGCTACATGGACTGGGATATAATTTAGATGAGTCCTCTGCTGTAACAATTCCTCCATGTTTGTGTTCTATGAAAGATCTTTGTCAGTGTATAACAATTAGGAAACTTTCAGTCGAATCTGTATTTAGTGTTGTGACAGACTGATTACTATTTTTTATTTTTCTCCATTAATTAATGATTTTATAATCCTGTCAGTTAAATATGAAATTACCTCTCAGTGGCAGGCCAACTTGGCATGCTTATGCGAAAGTATTAAAACCTCCTTAGATCTGTAGACAAGCTCTGAGATCTCAGATGAGCGAGGTCTTTGGTTCATTTTTCCAGACATAATCCAGAAGATGCACAGACATGCCAGGCTGGAAAAAAAAAAGAACATCTGAAGACCAAGACAATTCCCACTTTGGGCAAAGGCTCAAGTCAGAGCCCATATGACCCAAAGTGGTTTGTGCCATCTTCACCTCTAGCCTGAATACAAAGAGGCAGAGTTTTGCTTTGGAGAAAGATGATTGCCCTTCTCATCGAGAATGCTTGCCAGGGGTGAAAGAAACCCAGGTATGTGTGACTGATGAGACCTGTGGCTTGTTTCGAGTGATATCACCTCTTGCTCTGTGTGTGAGTAACAGGGTTTTGTTATACAGCAGTATTTGCTTCTCCTGTTCTGAGATAAACCCAACAGCCCCTTTGCCCTCTGGCTGCAGTGGGTTGAGCTGCATTCAGCTGTCTCAGCAGGCAAGATCTGAGCCAGGAGGGAGCAACCTGTCCCCTGGACTGCCCAGTCTGAACTGGGAGGGAGGTGCCACTGCACTTGCAGCCCCCATCTCCAGTGTCCACCGCCTGGGCCCCTCACCCCAGCTCACCCCGCTCAGGTACCACTGACCTCAGGGACAGCGGGGAGATCCAGGCTGCACCCTCCCCAGCCTCAGCAGGGGTGAAACACACCTCCAGCCTTTCAGTTATGCATGGTGTTGTCCTTCTACTGTTGAGGGCTAATTTTGCACCCACAATAGGACTTGATGCTGACCAAAACTCAATGCTAATTCAACAACAAATTTATGTAAATTTTTGCCTCTTCTACCATATTCTAGCATCTCCTTGAGCACAAAATTAGTCCTGAAAGGATCTATTCTACTGCTAGTAGAACTGCATATCTTCTTTTTTTCTGTAGGGCTAGGAACACATGAAAGTCCCACTTTGTACTTCAGTTTCCCAAAACTTATTTATCAGTTCAGGTCTGTCTAGAGTATAAGTTCCTCATAGCAGAGTAAGTCTCTTACAACGTTATTGAATGCAGCCATAGACAATAATACATCAGTCTAATTTAAAGGGCTGCTATGGTAGCCCTAATACCAACAATAATACCTTCCATCTTCAGACATGGAAATACTAATTATGAGGTCTTTAGGACAGCCTTTCCCTTATGGCCCCAAAAGCGATGGTGACAGTAATGGATGGGAAAGGTGGAGTAGCCCACACTGTGCAAAAGAAAGCAGATGAAAATCATCTGAGAGCTTCCCTACCCCCAGGAAGGATGCAACCTGAGATAGGACCATGTGTGTGCTAATTTAGAATAACATTTCCTTCCTATGTTAGTCTCTATGAAAATGCAAACAGGTGTTAGAAAGCTAGTATTACATTCTGACAAAAAATATTTAAACAACAGGCCCAGGCTTGCCCCAGCTCAGGGATGGTGGAAGCAGCCAGGAGACATGGAAAATAATAAGCAAGCTCCTCCTAGAGGCACCCTGTAGCTCACCCCAGTTTTAGGAATCGCTTTGTTTCCTTTATTTGCTCCTCTCTTCTCCACACCCTGGATAACACTGCATGTCAGATGGAAAGGAATGAGACTTCGGGCTGTGTCAAGAGCTGGAAGTGTGCCCACTGCCGCAGCAGAGGGGCTGGCAGCCTTCCCAGGCTGCCACAAAAAGGTGCCAGGGAATAAACCCCTGGCTGTGTTTACCTGCCCCAGGGCCAAATCCTGTTGTGGGTGATATGTCTGAGCAGGAGAGCTGGGCAGTGCATTTCATAATGCTCCTTCATCAGCCATTGGGAGGAGAGGAGAGGAGAGGAGAGGAGAGGAGAGGAGAGGAGAGGAGAGGAGAGGAGAGGAGAGGAGAGGAGAGGAGAGGAGAGGAGAGGAGAGGAGAGGAGAGGAGAGGAGAGGAGAGGAGAGGAGAGGAGAGGAGAGGAGAGGAGAGGAGAGGAGAGGAGAGGAGAGGAGAGGAGAGGAGAGGAGAGGAGAGGAGAGGAGAGGAGAGGAAAAGAGGCAGCTCTTTGGGCTTGCCCCTCTCTGCTAGCAGCAAGCGAGGAGTGGTAGAAGCTCAGCAGATGTTTTGGTTGGCAGTCTGTCCTTGCCTTGTGTCAGGGTGGTACCTCTGTGCTTGTTGAGGAACAGACGTGTGGCTCCAGACATGTCAGATGTACCTGTTTGTTAGCAGCACATATAACCCACCTGCTTGCTTTCCTAAGCCTTATTTAGGTAATACAACAATATACAGCCACACAGATAAGACAAATGGCCAAAATTTATCTTGCAATTATATTTTTGAGGTTTTTTGGTCTTCACTTGCAAGGTAGTCAGTCCTCAAAGCGGGGTGGGGGGGAAATGTAGTGCTTAAATATTTTTTTTTTACTCTAATTGAAACTTTTTTTCCTCACGAGTGGAGAGAGAACAGGAGCCTAATTAGAGTGCATGATAATTCTCACACAAATACAATTAAGCAGAAAGATCAATGAAAATGCCTCCTTTCTGGACTGCTGCCATTTGGGGATAGATGTTTAACTATATAGAAATAAATCATTTCCCTGGGGAGTACGTGATGGTGCTGTTTTGGGGAAAAGATTTTACTTGATTTATCTTTGCAGTTGTCATGTTACTCATGAAGTGTATCAGCCAAAGAGTTTTGCTGTTACTGAAAAAGTGTGTGATGTGTATAGGACTTTTTACCTAAACATAAACCCTGTAGGATTTTTTTGGCTTTTCCAAGACATTCTGTAACTTTTTTTAAAGTGGTCTACAGAAATTTTATGTATTCATGGGGCAACTAGAGATGCCTTAAATGGGTCACTCTTGGGTCCTGTCCTGAGCAGATTCTGTCTGGCTAGTGAATCTGGCCACTCTGGATGTGCATGAGTAAAGGGAAAGAGAGGTACTGAATATCATCCTTCAGTGAGAACTAAGAAAAGAGAGAAGAGCCTATTGCACTGTGACTTACTGTGCTGCACGCCTCACCTGGAGGGCACAGCTAACAGGAAAAGATCACATAGATAACCTCTCAAAGCAGCAGACGCATTACATGTCCTTTTTTTCAGTATACTCTGCGTGGATCCTTCATTTTTGTACCCTCAGACAATGCTGTAGTGAAAAGAAAGCTCAGTGAAGAAGGCATAGTGAAGGCAAGTATAATGAAAGAAAATCCTTGATCACAAGGTTAACTTTATCTTGGGTCACACCCTCACAGGTAAAGGTACATGTTTTCACAGTCAAGTGAATCCCATGTGTGTCTTGGATGACACTAGTGTAAATATATATTTCACCAACTGCCACGTCCCTCCAGTCCAGTCCTAATTCAACTTTGGAAACTATTTTCTTTGGAAAGTGCTATAGTACTTCTGGTAATGGCACCACAGTGTCTGAAAATGCACTTGGCCACAATGATCCAGGTAATGAAGGCTGAATTACAGTGAAAATTCTGGAGAAGTGCTATGACATCCTCTGCTCATGACAAAAGTGTTCTTCCTGATTAATGCTCTTATAATAAAACACCATGATGATCAGGCCATTTATTTTAAAAGTCCTAAAGTAGAAACCCAGCTGACGGACTGTTGCTCTGTAGTATCATTTGTTTGAGTCTTTTCTTCACTGAAAAGGCAACCACAGAAATGGCAGCAGATCTCTTTAGCTAAAAAGTTGCTATTTCATTAACTAAAGAGGACATAAGGATGCACAACAAATCCAACATTATTACTGAAATGAATTTCTGCTATAGATAAGCTTTGTGTTGAATACAGTGCTGGTATACTTAACATTCTTAAATACCTCATCAAACAATTCTTCTTAACTTCTGTCCATATCTTTTTGCTTACTATTAATAATCCATTGTCAAGGAATGTAGGAAGAATGAATTTGTAAACTCTGAGATGTATATAAAATGGATATACACAAACATTATCAATAGCACCTCCCAATTTTGTTTCAGCTTGATTCCCTCTTGCTATACACATATTCAAGGAGAGTGGTAAATAAGCAGCCTCAAAGGCCTGGCCAATTTGTTTACAATAATTGTGGTAGTGGGGTATCTTTAAATATAGAGACATTTTGTTGTTATCCTTATAGACTGCTCATGGTTTTCTGTTTCTTGTAACTGTTCCAGCCTTTGTTATGGGGTGAGATAATCAACTTGCTTATCCTTTAGAGGTCGTCTAGAAAACTCAAGGAGCTAGAAAGATCTTTAAAATGTTTCTGAGGTAGCTGAAGACCTGATAGAAGTTTTAGCTGTTAATATTTTTTTTTCCTGTATCTTTTTTATTCTCTCTGGGAGAAAGGCTCCTCTCTGGCTATTGTTCCCTCTGTTGTTCATGTCTCCTCCTATTAGCACATCCATGGAGCAGGGAAGAACATATAAAAATGTGAATAAAGTTCACCTGCCTGATAGTCCAGGCTAGGCACTGAGCAGTGGATAAATTCTGTAGTGTCCTAATTAAAAGGAGACAAACATCTTCTACCCATGTTTGTCCTCAGCTGCACTACTGCTCAAGCAAAAGCTGTGGAAATCTTATAGAGGAGGTAATTACCTTCTACATCTTTCTCAGGCCAAATACATTAAGTTACCTCTGATACCACAAGCAACCCCATAAGGAACAGAGAAACAAAAACAAAGGCTTTGGTAGTCTGTACTTCAAGACAAATGAAAGTCATGTTCTACTGCTCTGCTTTTTAATGCCTCACCAGAATCCCTAAGGAGTGTGCTTCTGGCCCTTTTGATGTTTGCTTGCACATCACAGCAAACAGAAAATGTGTGCGTAATGAGAATGATCAAGGCTCTTCTGAACATTAAGGCCGTTGTTGCTGGCAAGTAACTGTGTTATACCACCTTTGGCTGTGACTACAAGCATCTCATGAATACTTGAAGAACTGGGTTGCATTGTCAGCACAGGAAAAAACGGTATCTTTTTTTTTGTTTGTTTGTTTTGTTTTGTTTTGTTTTGTTTTGTTTTATTTTTTACTTATTATTGGTAACTATTTGACTGAGAAAAGGGGGACCCATGGAGAAGGAAACGTGGAGGAATTAGCATACAGGTAACCACTGCTGTGAGGCAGTCCTTAGCACGGAGGATACTGCAGTTTTCTCAGCCAGGCTGTGGAATAATTTTTTATCTTTTTTTTTTTTTTCCCTAAGCTGGACCAGAAGCTATGGAAATGATTCACTTTGACAAGAGTATGAGAACTTGCTTGCTTTCTGCACTGATGCCAGTTGTCTTGGACTCCTGTAGACTGAAGTAAAGGAAATATGCTATGTTTTTTCCTAATGAGCCCTATATGATCATTCTAGTCCCCAGTTAAAATGCTCATGTGCTTTGGGAAAGGAGACAGTTTGCCTCCTCTTTTTATTTTTTCTATTACCACTTGTTAGAACATAATGAAAATGTGCTCCCCTTGAGGGATAATCTAAAAACTGAAAGCACCATAAAGATTTGGGCAGAGCATTTCAGCTGTAGTCCTGAGGAAGCAGCATTTAGAAACTACAGAGACAAATCCTGTTCAAGAATGAGGGCTTCTGTCCATCTATTTGCAAAGTTTAAGTTTTGAGCTAAATTTTGAGAATTAACATATCAAAGTTAAGGAGAATCTGGGCATTAAAGTGTAGGACTAAAAAGACATATTTTTCGTGCCTATTATGGTCTATTTTTATCTTAGTAAAGAGTTTTCAGATTCACTGGTTTTATAATCTTACATATGGATAAAAAATGTGATGTAACTTCATGAACAAGGGCCCTGAGAGGCTGGAGTCCTGCTCTGACCTGTGGTTTGTTGCTCTGGATAACGTGACTTAAAGTTGACTGCTAGCATAAGGATGCACTACCTGGTCACCTGAGGACAGTCAGTTTGGTCCCTGATCTCTCCCATGGGGGGTGACTGGATTTCCACTTATGATTCTCACTTTTCTTGACAAAGATCCCTATAAGCTGTGGTTACCCTGATGGTGAATGTGGTCACTCCCAGGACTGTGGCAGCTGGTATGGACTGGAAAATCCATTTGAACCCTGCTGAAAGGACAGGAAACAGGCACAGAAAAATGACCTTGCACTGCTGCCTCCTCCTAAGAATGAAGGACAAAAACCAAGGACACATGGTTCAGAGCTGAGGACATGAAGTTACTGCAACTTACCTTTCTCCTCTGCTACGACTAGTGAGTCCCCTTCCATAGCCTGCAACAGCAACCTCATATCTACAGTCTTTCCACAACTGACCTTGACCACCATCAGCCTTCATCCCTCTCATCTGACTTGTTTCTCTTCACTTCTGGCAATGCCATCTCCAGCTAACCTTGCTGTTTCTGGGAAGATGTACAGTATAATACATTTTTTAATCTGTTTCCATGAGTGCAGGAGAAATGTGTAGTTAATGAACCCGAGTGTAGATAAGAGCGGTTGATTTGGAGCAAAGTTGATGGCTGGTAAATTGATGAGCTTGCAGGGAGAATTGCAGTCAAACGTTGTGAAAGCATGTTTATGAAGGGAATTTCATGAAGAAAAACTGGAATTTGACCTTTCATTCATATTTTCTTAAACCTCTTCCTGCAGGTATATGCATGTTAGAGCACTATTTACTCTAATGACAGTTTGCTGTGTTGTCACCTGTGTCCACACAGAGCTCTGTCACAGTCCAGGAAGCTGACAGTGGCTTCTAGAAATATTTGAAGAGTTGAGTTCAAGTGCATGCTTCTTGAGACAAAAGTGAGATAAGAGCATACTGACAACAATTGCAACAAGGCCAGTACCTCATCTGATTATCTCCTGCCCTGCCCACATGAAATATAAATGAAAGAATCACCAAGCAGAAGGAAAGGCCAACACTGTAAGGTATGCTCAGCATGGTAGTCATATTTTATTTGCAGAATGACTACTAAAACCATTTGGAAACATTTCTTCTTGTAAAACAGCAGACCAGGAAGGCATGTTGTCAGCGAAAAGAAACTGCAAACTCGTGGGATGGGCACCCAAATATGCAACCTGCACTCATACCCAGGCTCAACCATTTAGATTACCTCTCCAATGCCAGAGAAGTTAACAAGCATTTAGTATAATCAGTCAGCCTCAGCTGATTATCTATTTAAAAGGCTGACAATAAATAGCATAAAAGTTAACGCCATGACATAGGGTACTCCTTTGACCTGGGTACCAAAATACTGTAAATTACCAGAACCATTTCACTGCAGTTCCAGAATCACTAATGGCACACTTTGGTAGCATAATAACTCGTGTCTTATTGATTAAAAACATTATTTAAATCAATAAATGTACTTTTATACACTGGCTAGCATGCATAGCTATTAAATATGCTTATTTTTTTCATAAAATGGTGCTTTAAAAATGACCAGTAAGCTGACTGCACTATTTTACTCGGCAAAAAGTAGATGAATGAAAATGATTAGCCCTGGCTAATCAGTCACCTGCACTCTGATACCTTGAGAATGGAGTCAAGAAAATTTGATAAGGACAGATTTCCCCAAAATAGCTGAGACTATTGACGTATTTTTGGAATTTGAATGTTAGTAGTAGGAGACATTTTCAACTGGATTCTCCACTAGCAGTAGAGACATGGTGAAGTTCAACCATTGCCTTTTGTCTGGCTGGCCATCAGCTGTCATTACGTAAGCAATATGGAACCATGTTGTCTCATTTTGATAGTATGGGGAGTGAAAGAGGTGTTCCAGGAATGCAGAGGGAGTCTGAATGCAGTGCTGGACAACGGGTAGAGGGAAGAAAAGCTAATTATTGTGGACATGTAACTACAGAGGTATAGGACACAATCCCATACAAAATTAGGTCTATTTCCTTGTTCTATGGAACTTCTTTCAAAAGCAAAATAACAGGTATCAGAAGCAAAATAACAGTTCATCAGATGGTGCTCCAGTTGTAAGGCACTATATATATATTTAACTTGGAAGATCTGTAGATTTTAGACTTTACCAGCACACATTTTTCTCACATTGTCATGTGTGAACAGAAGTTACATTACTGCTTCATAATCTTCTACTGCCATGTGCTAACCTTTCTGAGACTAGGAAATGCAATGTCAGGGAAGAAAAATGCTACTGAAAGCAGGTCATGTATCTTTAAGAAAAAAATTGTACGTATATCATTACACTTATCCAACTGAAGGGCATAGTTAACCATGAATATAGGTGATCAATAGCACGATATCTCTTGTGGCAAGACCTTTGGAGGAAGGACTCACCTGCAGCCTGTAGTCATTTCTGACTGCTCTTGCTCTCAGGGAAGACTGACCTGTTACATGAATAATTGAGGAGGGAAGCTTGGAGGCTTAAGCTCCTGTTTCTCCCAAAAATTTCACGTGCTCTGCCTCTTTCTTATGAAGGGCCTGACTCTCTTATTGCCAAGAATTCTGTGTAAGGTTTGAACATCCTGGTATTATTTTCTGTTAATGTTACAGGATTTTAAATGAGCTGGTACTAATGGTTTGGCCACTTCCAACACAGAGAGAAGCTTTCCTATGTGTAAGTGGGCTACTTTGCTTGGGCACCAGAGCTGTGACTAACACTAATATTTCTGGCTGGAGAACCTGGCAGCAAAGAGCTGCTCAGATCTAAACATTCTTTATTTTGTCAGTTTTATAGTGCTTCTGTCATGAAATATCCAATAGCTTTAACTCATGGTTGTAAGATTTTTTCTTCCAGCCACATCTTGCCTGGGTTGACTTAGGTGGTCTAGCACATGGATTTGGATTTGAAGGAGGCTTGAATCTGAGTTTTGAGGCTAACCCTATCCTGTGTCTTACAAGTGACTAGGAACAAGTGGGAAGTGGTGTTCAGATCCAGTGAAAATTACGGAAGCTACTCAAATACACTTCCTCCTTTATCTCAGGATTAAATATCAGTAGTTTTCATAATATTTAAGGAGATGGCTTCCAGAATAGAGATGGTGATGTTGACGCTCAGCAGAGATGTGAGGAAACTCAGGACTAAGTCTTGTGTTCAAACCAGGCCTTTGAAAATGTTGTTGTGAGCTGTAATCTGAAAGTTTGTTCACACAGTATATTCACTTGTCTTCAATGATTATGCCAGCATTTTATATTCACTGTCACAGTGCGATTCACAAAACTGAGCTCTCAGTCTTCAGTGTTTCTGCAGTAGAAAATGTAGTCTGTTCTACAGATTTTAGAAAATTGTGTCCCATCCACTTCTTCAGCCAGAACACCTGAAAGCACTCAAATTCCTCTAGTCTCTTTGCTGTAAATCCCACCCACTCACCACCTCTGCCCTGCAAACCTCAGACATGTAAAACTCTTTCAAAATGAGATGTACGAACTATCCTTGCCTAACTTCACCCTTTCTTTCTAGGCAGTCAACACCTGGGACACCTGGATATTGTGGCACTAAAGAGATGTAAGAAATGTTCTGGTCCAGAAGGCCAGCTCTGGTTGGCAGCACTTACCAATGGACAACAGAAAACTAGTCGTGTCTCGCTCTCGTACTTCTTAACTTTGTGCCTACTTTGTATCCTTAGAAAACACAATATCTCCTGATCCTTTAAATAACAAATTACCTCATTCCTTTTAATAAGGTCATGAAGAAGTCTGACGTTCCAGGTATAAATTCCTGCTACTACTGTGCACCTTAATTCACTATTCATATGTGAATCCCTTTGGGTTCCCAATTACTACCCAGCAACAGCAATTGGCTCTTGAAATTATTCCCACGGGATTGACTTTGTAAAGGACACTGCAGTTTACATCTTAGTTCCCTAATTAAAGACACAATGCTCAATAAACCTTGAACAACTACTAATTGGAAGCTAACAGTTATTCTCACTGAATCCCTGTTGACATGCGTTTTGTTGCCCAATAACTGACCGCAAATGGGTCATGTGAGGAGTGCAGAACGAATATTGAGGTCATGCGCTAGTGAAACTGAACTGGTGGGAATTGACTGAAAAATGTCCCTGGTGTAGATGGTGCCTTAACATACACAATTTGTCGTGACTCAGTGCACAACATCTGAAACACCACAGGTGCTGCAATTCCAGCTACCAGCTGGGGCATGAAATATCAAGTGAGATTGGCGGGGGAAGTGGGGATGCGTTTCAAAGAACTTGACATCCTGCTCAGTGTGCTGTTCTTTTCTCTGCAACTGCAACTTAGCCAATAAAGCAGCTCACATCAATTTAATCCAAGTCTTGGCCTTGATGGTATTTCAAGAGCAGAAATTTCTTGTTGTCTTTTTTTTTTCTTTTTTTCTTCAGATTCAAGCCCTTTAAAGCAACCAGGAGCCTAAACAAGATTATAATTTATTTGACTGTAGCAACCTTCCTTTTCAACAAGTGCAGAGCAAAACATTTTTATCACAATAACCTTCACTCTGCCCTGTAGTTAATATTGTTTCCTCATCAAAGTACAAGTGTGGCTCTCTGAAAAAAGACACATAACTTCACAGATGTTCTAACTAATGACATACATACTGTAGGATTACTAGAAAGAATGACTGCAGGTGCAAAGCAGTACTGAGCAAGGGTTTGAGTTAAGGTTATTGCGCTTTCATAGACTCATTTGATGAAACGTGCTTTTAATTATGCCAAGTAGGAAAAATATTTATGTGGAATTACGTAAGAATTACTATCCTACTTTTACTATTTTCTTTGAGCAGATTTCATAAATCAATTAACATCTAAGTGTCAAGTGAAAACAATAGGAATTTTAAATAATACACAATTTCAATACTCCATCTATTTTGCTTCAGTGCCTTTACCTCCTGCTGTTACTTTAGCTGTGATGAAGGGACAACATAAGAAGGGCTCTGCTGTCTCAAAAGAAGGATGCATTGAGCCTAGCAGCTCATCTCCAGCATTTGCCATTAATGGATGTCCAGGAATGCATAAGAATAATATAAGCATATCCCCCTGCCATGTCCTCAGGATTCTCCCATCCTCCACCCATTTTCTCCACAGGCGATTTCCTGAGCTAAATGTGATTTGCCGAGTAATCTACTGTCTCCCTCTGATGGGATAAAAATGTTTTGTATCCACAGCTTCCTTTGGGAAGGAGCTTCACAGATCTACTGTCTACTGAGTGAAAAAAAAACAACTCCTTTCATTTGTTTTAAACCTGATTCCTTTGATAGACTGTAGTTTCTGTAGTGAAATAATGTTGTCCTTAGTTCCAAGGGAGTGTGGTAATGTGTTTCACAAGGGTCTGACTTGACATTTTCTGGGTCTTCTACCAGATCATGTATCATTTTTATGCAGACATTCACACCCATAGCGTATGTTCTAGCTGGTGGCCTGTTACACATACTTGGCATCACTACACTTTTTACAAAAGTTAACACCAGAGCGGCAGAAAATAAGGCAAACCCAAAAACTCTACCTGTGATGCTTACTCCATCTAGCACTCCTCCGGTTCCAGATACTGATGGGTTTCAGATATAGGGTGTGGCTTATCACTTCATTCCCCTGGGACTGACCTTGGGTGGGACTGCAGTGCATTGGCGTCCTCCTCCTCTGACACCAAAAGCAGTGCACAACCACCAGATAGGGGCCTGCCCTTGGGTGGATTAGCCTTCTCGGTTCAATCTGAAACACTCTTATGAGATGCCAGAGACAACTTTCATGTCTGCACCTAATCGCGACGGAGAGGAGTACACTACAGTAAGTAAAAACACTAAAACTCTTTTATTCTTTAAACCCCAGAATGAGGCACTTTAATGAGGTTCAAAGGTAGAGTGACAAACAGAAATGAAAATGCTACATCTCCAGATGGCAGTGCAGTTCATTCAATTTGAGCACCTAAGGTACAAAACTAAAAAGTAGACATGGATATATCAAAAGGTCACTGCAATTCTCCCAGATACGTTGTTCATTAAAAAGTGAAACAATACATCCTTAATAGCAAAAATAGCAAAATACTTGCAAGCATGACATGAGGCAAGTGAGGAGTAAATGGAACAGAAGGGTACTAAAAGATCTGCCTTATTTTGTGTCTTGCAGCAGGATTAATTGAAAGAACAGTCACTAGAATGTTGCGGCAGATACTTGGCTGTGGTGAGTGACAGTGGCCACTGATGTTAGTGCATCCTCTGCCTTTTTGCCCCTTACATTTTTCCCGGTCTATGCTTGGTAGCTTGAAATCATGTTTTATCTGTATTGCAGGAGCACAGAGCTGGCTTCCTTCACTGTGCCAGGCGCTGTGTAGACAGACACTGCAGTCCCACCTCTTTGGAGCTTCAGCTACAAACACCAGAGGAGACAGTACAAACAGGGACAGCCATACAAGGTCGGTAGGCAGTGTGTGAAAATGCAAGGACTTTTGCCCTGTGTTGTCCAAGCAGTGAGAGGTTTGACAGGAGCACCAAGTGTTGCTAACTATTCATACGAACAGAAGTTGTGTGGTACTGGAAAAACTTGAGGAGAAAACTTTTTGTAGGTTGTAATCAACCTAGGTCTTTGGTTCAAAGATCTGAAAAGTCCTGTTTGGTGTGGTGGACTGCCATTACTGGACAACCCCAAGCCTGTTCTGACCAGCTGAGAGAGAGAGACAGCTTCTCAGAGAGAAAACAGCAGGGAAAAACACTATTCTTCCTCTGAGTGCAGCGTGGATGCAGCCTCTCATGTGTCTGTATGGTCCAGCTGCACAAACACATCAGGATACTGGTGGGGACTGAGGTTGTTCTGACCTCAGAGGAACGGTTGCCCTTGCAGACCCAAGTGACCTGTGCTGAGCTGTGCTCCAGGACTGCCAGAGGCAGGCAGGCAGGGCACGTTATCTGGTGCTGTCTGTGAAACGCCACAATTGTGCTCACAGGGTGCCAGGTGGCTGCAGCCCATCTGCCAGCAGTGCCTCTGCCAGCTTGGAGATCCTCGCTCTCTGAGGAGCCCAGAGTCCAGGCTACACTGTGTCTCAGTGCTGTGAGTCTTTGGCCAGATCCTAGGCTGGGGAGGAAAGGCTACTGTGCACAGGCAGAGGTGGCCACTCATGGTGCCCTGTTACAGGATGGGGCCAGCAGCACAGAGATACTAGTGCTGCAGAGCTCCTCTTCTTCTCCCAGGCAGAAGAAGGGAGACTCAAGTCACTACACAAAGAAATAGGCTTATCCTTGTTAAAAAGGCCAAACAAAACCACAATTTTCTTCTTCTAGGGACTGAGAAGCAGTCACCTGTTTGCTGGCCACCCGATGTAGGAAATGATGCCACTTTTTCTCTTAAAATCAGAACAAATCTATTGTCTGGGATGTCCTGCCAAATGAGCACTTTGGAACTGACTGACTGGCGTAAAGTTGGCTGTGCACACTACTTTGCTGAGAGGCTGTGCAGTTTGAGTAGTTTGCTGTGTTAGGCAGAGTCAAGGACATAAGTGCACGTGGTTTGACAACTGATCAGCAGCTCATCCTACCAGTGCTGTTCTGCAGCAGCTGAACATAGATCCCAGACCAGAGTTTGATAACTGCCCACCAGCAATTGTTGAGTGATAACACATGCAGTTCCCCACATGCTTATGCAGATACTCAGATTTATCTGACAGTTTTATACCCAGAAGCATGATACACAGTAATTAAAATTAAAAATGTTTTGACAGCCAAAAAAAATGGCTATATAAATTAAAAAGCTGTAAAAAGCAACAGTATCCAAAAATAAAGATCTATAGATAAATCAGAATGTTGCAACAGAGGACATTTTAATACAAGCATCTTAACGTAACGCAGCTCTTAAATATAGGTTCACGTTCTGACTGGGAGAAGACTAATATTCAAAAGTATAGTCAAGGGAAGCTGTGACAGATTAAAGGGGAAAAAAAAATCTTCTTGCTAAACAAGAAGCCAAGGGGAAAGAAAGGACAGATACTTCCAGGTAGAGGTAAACTTCCCAGAGAGGTGATGGGGTGGGGAGAAGTCCTGCTCTTCAGAGTTTTCTACCCCGTGTCTTCTCAAAATGGATGGAGTGAGTACTGTAGCATCAGGAGAGGGCTGGAGGATACTTTAACCCTGCATCTTCTGTAGAGAGGAATAAGGACCAGTAATGTCCTGCTCTCTCCTGCTATGCTCCTGCAGCCATGTGCTGCCCTGTTTTGTGCCCCTCAAAGCCAGGAGCCATCCTCACTCTGGTTCTCACTTGCATAGTTTTGCACCAGATGGCAGGTGATGGCAGTCTGCATCTAAAAGAAAACCCTGCAATGACTAAGCTGCAAATCTCTGAGATAAATCCCTTCCCCCTTACCTCCCTCAAGGGTTTGCAGCTACTCACCCCACTGAGTGAGCAAGAGCCTGACCCTGAGCCCCTTAAGCAGACCCTGTGGCTCAGTGATAGCTCTGGAGCTATCTGCTGCTGGTTTACAGTCGACATCAGTCATGCTGCTTGGAGTCCTCTCTGTGCAAGCACCCTTCTGCCCTCTGATGTCAGCCTGGGCGTAATGATCTCTCCAGGGCAGAAAAGAGCCTTGGTAAAGAAGTTTGCAAAGCTGAAAAGAAGCATTAACAGCTATTTGAAACAGTATTTTCTTCCACAGTAATAGCTGCACCTTTTTCTGTTTCTGCCTCAACCATCAGACTCTGAGGGCTTAGGATGATGACTGGATTCCGAAATGGCAGCTTAGGAGGTGACTTAATGTCACCTCTACTTTAGTGGCATTGCACATTGGGAAAGTGACTTCCCACCAATGCAGATTTATTTTCCCAAGATGCTTTTTAAGTTCTCAAAAATGGTGTCACTCAATGGGTTTATTTTAACTCTACAAGTCTTATTAGAGTTATCTGGGCCTTTGGGTGCACAGTTCTGTCCAATAATGATGGTAAGTAGAAGGAAGATAGAATACAAAACATGAGCATACTCAAATTAAGGAAGAAGGTAGCCTTTCTGTGGCAATTAAAACATCATTATCTGAGATACACTCACTATGCTTGTACCCAGCTCTATAAACCCACTCCCACCTCTTCCTCAAACTGGTTGAGTTCACTAGGATAGATGTGGTCTGTCTCCTGTTTCCGCACACTGGCATAACTCCAAATGGCTTCAGCAGGAGCCCAGACTGCCAGCAATCTGACTGAGTAAACAACAGAGTGGAAAGTCTGACTTTCCAGGTTTAGTGTCTCTAATCAAGTGTTTTTTGGGAAAGTACAGCTTTTGGGAAGCAAGGCAGGAGTGCTGTGTGGCTGTTACTGGAAAGGTACACTTGTGCAACGCTTGTGAGGAATTCTGTTGAGGGAATAATGTGTATAACATCTGCATCGGATTTACCTGGTGGGATGGTAGGGCTTATTTGTCCCTTTTGGGAATGGCCAGCACAGAATGAACTCCTTCCTTTCTATGTAACACAAACAAATGAGTCATGCTTTTTTAATGTATCAAAACCAGGCTGTATCATGCTGGTTCTCCCTCTCCAGGAAAATGAATCTTTGACATCATAGAATTTCTTAAAACTGTACTGATAACTTTGAAGTGTAAATAATGTTTGTTTCTGCACAGTATTAAACACATGTGGACAGACTGACCACTACATTAACTCCATTGGTCTTAAGCTGCAAATCCATAGCATTGAATGGAGCTTTGTAGGTGTAACCCTACAGGACCGCAGTGAGTATTTGGGTCCTCTGAGACTTGTTAATATGACTTTTTTTCTTGTGTTAGTAGAAACTGTGGTTATTTTTTGCTTTGTACCCACAAAAGCTTGAGTTTGCAAAAAAACTTGGCTGATTGCTGAATATGCACACATCCCAGAAAGTTTAGAAACTGGCATTTCAGGCTGTGTAAAGTTAATGGGCTGCTGATTCACTTGGAATTAATAAACATTTATTTATAAGCAACACAAATGACTGAAAATAAAAAGTGTTGAGCAGTTAAGTACATGAAATAGACATATTGGTAAATGAAATGAAATTAAACCTGCTACAGTGAAAAAATTAATCAGGGGTTTTTGTTAATCAGTGAGTGATTTCTTCTGTGTTGCCATGGAAGATTTTCCTTTAACCTGGCAAGATAAAAGGAAAATGAATTCCATGAATGCACCATCCGATTTTTTTTAAAGTGCCATTTTATAAAGTGTTTTAAATATATTTAACAGTTTGACTTAAATCATGAACAAATTGCCAGAATAGATTCTACAAAATCTTGTTAGAAGGAGTAACCATCTGTATAACAGTAACCAGCACAGAGGCTAAAATAACAATAACGTTGAAGACAGACCTCTCAACAGGTCATTTGCCAAAGAACTCACTTGCAGGTATCTGATGCCACAGGTGTCTGAATAAGAGCAATGTGATTTTCAAAAGCCTAGAGCACCTGAAAATCTCATGGGAGAAATTTGGGTGCTTAAAATTTCAGAAAATTAGGTCATTTCTACTTAACCATAACCACTGTGGAAGCTTTACTCTTTAGCTCCTACAGGCCACATTAAGCTCTGAAACTCATGCCTATCACTGTCTGACCAGCATGTTAACAGTATGCAAATTTTATCATGTCTCTCTGAAATGGAACTGAATCCTATATTTTTATTTAAAGTACAAACTCACTTCCTTTGAACCCATACAATCAGAGTAGCTGCTTGGACCAGCCTTGGCCTCCTGAGAAATGCAAGTTCTGCCATTCGTGCCTTTGACCTCAAACTATCCCAGACACTGAAAGTGTTCACATCACAAGTGTTGAATTAAACCCAAGACTTCCTTGTGGGGAAAATTTTCCTCCTACATGAGAATTAGAAAAGAGAGGTTTCTGCCATAGCTAGTAGCTTTCCCCTTCTGCCTCGCCTCCCCTACATAGATGGGATGGCCCATGGTGACATCCCTGATGGTTGGATTGTGACAGTGCATCCCCTCACTGCTCATATCTGGGTGCTGAGTTTCACCCAGCCGATTGGTGCCCGCACTCTAGCTGAGTGAGTTTGCAAGGTCTGGAGGATTGAGCAAGGCCTTGGGCACTGGTGTAGTGCTCAGGAAGCTGTTTGTTGCACCTCTCAGTGCTGAAGCCCAGAGCCGTCAGAGGATTTTCCCCAGCCCTGCCAGGTTCAGGCAGCCAGGGCACACAGGAGGTGCACTCGCACCAGCAGAGCTGAGCTGTGTGAGGACCCATGGCCTTGGGGAGCTGGGAGTGTCTCCTTTTTGAGGGACCTGGGAATGGCTTCCAGCCCTCCCCGGGTCAGTCAGTGACCGCAGTGTCTCTCCCCTTCCTAGCACGACACCTGCTGCTGCAGTGCTGGTGAGAGGGAGCAACTCAACATCCCCAGGATCCTGCAGCATGGGGAGTGCCTGGCCATGAAGCTGAACAACTTCTGTCCAATATGCCTGGACAGCTGGGAGGAGGCCAGCTACGTGACATCATGCCTCCACTGCTCCTGCTACCCCTGCAGTGGGCTGAAAGCAAGCCCAAGTGCCCCTTCTCCATCATGCACTCTGTGCAGGCAGACAACGACTATGAGGAGCGTGTCCTCACACCATCTGCAGTGCTGTCAGTCATTGGCCACCAGGCAGGTGGCCACAGCCACCATGGCCCTGCGGCTGCACTACCAGCACAGCCCGTGGGGCTGGTGCCTGGGGGTCCTCTGGGTGGCCTCCGGCCCAGCACCTGGGCATCCCTTTTCCAGGATCACCCAGCTCTCCTCCAGCCCCTGCTGATCTGGGTGTGCCAGGAGCTGGGGCTGATCTTTGGGAACTGATGTTTGTGGACAGACCTAGTGGAGAGCCTCCTCATGACCCACCTGGTCCTTTTAGGGCTGGACAAAGATCTACTGGTCCAGGTCTTGGTGGCCACCCTTGAAAATCGTGCAGCAACGTTTGTGCACCAGCTTATTGATATCGCCATGCAACGGTGCAGCGGGGAGGCCTGCCGCCTTCTGGGCCTGGAGGATGGCCATGCTGCCGGTGGGTGGGAGTGCAGCCCCATGGCTGCACCCAGCCCCTCTGCCTCCTGAGGAGGGTGTCCCACACCTGGACCGGTCACCCCCAGAAGCCTGGAACCATTTCTTTACCAAAAGGGTAAAGGTGAAACACCAGAACAGGCTTCAGAGGGCAACAAAGCTGGTGGAAGTGCTAGAAGGTAGATCCTATTAGGAGCAGCTGAGAGCTTTGCGCTTGTCTAGTCTAGAGAAAAGGAGGCTGAGAGGTGACACCATTGCACTCTGCAGCTTCCTGAGAAGGGGAAGCTGCAGGTCCCTGGATTCCAGTGACACCATGTGTGAGAATGGGTCAAAGCTGCACCAGGGGAGGTTTAGACTGGACATGAGGAACCATTTCTTTGCCAAAAGAGTGGCCAAACACTGTAATATGTGTCCTAGAGTAATGGTTGATGCTTCAACCCTGCGAGTGTTCAAGAGGCATTTGGTCAATGCCCACAGTAGTAGCCTTTAACTTTTAGTGAGCCCTGGAGTGGTCAGGCAGTCAAACTAGATGATTGTTGTAGGTCCCCTCCAACTGGAGCTCAACGTATTCTCCCCTTCCCTTCCCTTCCCTTCCCTTCCCTTCCCTTCCCTTCCCTTCCCTTCCCTTCCCTTCCCTTCCCTTCCCTTCCCTTCCCTTCCCTTCCCTTCCCTTCCCTTCCCTTCCCTTCCCTTCCCTTCCCTTCCCTTCCCTTCCCTTCCCTTCCCTTCCCTTCCCTTCCCTTCCCTTCCCTTCCCTTCCCTTCCCTTCCTTTCCCTTCCCTTCCCTTCCCTTCCCTTCCCTTCCCTTCCCTTCCCTTCCCTTCCCTTCCCTTCCCTTCCCTTCCCTTCCCTTCCCTTCCCTTCCCTTCCCACCAGCCAACAGGAACCAGAGCCTGCTGGCAGAGAAAGGACTCTGAAGCCTTTGGAAGGGGGACACCACACAGTCTCAGCTTTGACCTGGGTTCATTTCAGTGTCACATTGCTCACCCTCACCTGTAGAGCCAGGTGCCTTCTCTTACCATGTGCCACGGAATTTGCTCCAGCTCCTGAGCCACCTCCAGCTCTTAAATGTGCAAATTTTTTGGAGGGGGAATGTTTTCAAAATGCACTCTGCAGTTGCCATATGCTATTGAAACAACTGAAATTGAGACAGCATGGGGGGGAGGGGAAGTTAATTAAATTGTTGGTAAATAGCTACTAATGTATGCATTATAGTAATTTAAACTCAGTATGTTATCTCTCTTTCGTATCTCCTGCATCTGCTCTGATTTTCTATTTCATTGTAAATGTATACAACACTCTAAGACAAAGCAGCTTGTTCATCTTTGACTTGGAGAAATTAAAAAGAGAGTTGGTATTTTGGGGTTCGCTTTGTTGCTATTAGCATTAAATAAAAACTGGTTTGCTGCATAGAGCTTTCAGGTCTTGCGGGTGCTACAGTAAGGATTCTGCATATGAGATGTTACACATTTTCAAGTGTGGTCCATTTCACAATCAGTAGTCAGGGACCGTATTTTTGTCAGATTTGGGATGGCGGGGAGGGCTGTATTTTAATGGACTCAGAAGCTTCGGTTTGCAACAATGCTGTGAAGACAGAGACTACTGGAAATGAGAGAAAGAAAAAAAGACAGTTTGTTGCAGAGAACTTAAAATGTATCAGACAAGGATTGGCAGAAAGACAGACAAACAGTAGCAATTAGATATGATGAGACAGCTTGAAGCAGCAATGTCAGGGAGTCTGGCAACTTATTTCAGACTTTTAAAATGTGTTTTCTAGAACACAATTGTTCTAGTTTTAGTCACACACACACAAAAAAAAAAAAAAGAAAAAAAGAAAAAAAAAAGGATTCCACGTGATGGTGCAAAGATCTTACTCAGAAATCTGCATGCAAGTTAATCAGGAGAAATTAGCCTTTGACTTTTAATGTGCTTTAGAGAAAAGTTAGGGAGTCTGAAGGCATTTTTCAGTGCACTGAAAAATTTAAGAGAATGGGAAAAGGAGAGCAGGATACTACTAAGGCTGAGTAGATGCCCTTCAAATTAGGAAGCCCTTGAAATGAGCTCTCCTTGCTTTCTGCTTCAGAAACTCTCAAATAGAGTTTGTCCAAAGCGACTGTGCTAGGGCTAGCAAGGAGGACTTGAGGAAAGTACTTCATGATACCTGACTCCAAGCTGTAAAAGAGTAATTAGAGACTAGCCGGCAGGGAATGAGGCCTTCACCTCTGTGCAGTGCTGACTAGAGAGAGAAAATAGTCAGAGTAGTCCATTGTCCATGCTCCGGATTACGCTGGTAGTGACCCACAGCAGGTCATGGACGGTGGTGTGGAATCAGCCCCACACATGCATCTCCCAGGGGGCTTTCAGTGGGCTCCCTGCAACTGCTACTTCGAGGTCCAGTCAGACCCATTATCCTGGTCTGGGGGACATGGATTTGGACCAAATGACCAGTGATTGCACTAATTTTGGGTTATTCAGCTCAAGATACTTTATAATGACCTGAGTGCCCATCTTCAGAAATCAGGTCTCTGGGGACATTTCAGACTAAGCAAGCCAGAAATACAAGGCACTTCAGAATCACTGCAAAAATCCCGGTCAGAGATTTCAAAATGATAACTCTTCTTTCTCATTTATAAATTTTCCTTTAAATCAGACATTTTGAGGATATTCACTTTTTGCTAGTCAAAAGCAGTGTGATAAGATTTTTTTTTTTCTGGTGAATGTGTGGAAGTCACGTGAGCTTTTACACCTGCATGCAAAACAAAATAAATGTATTTTGTTACTACTTTGAACCACATAGCCATTTCTGTTAAAAGCTGCATGCAAATAGGTATCTTTAGTGTGCCACAGATTAGTCATATTTGTTTTCCAAGGAAGATTATAAATAGTGTTTAGGGGGAAACAGAGTATTTTGCAAATGAGACCAGATGGAAAACTAGCAGATGGCCTAGAACTGTTTTTTGTATGCTCAACCCTACATTTAAATTAAAAATTTTCATAATTAAGATGAAGGTCTGTAACAACACTAGCTACTTTTCCTGTGGCAGCATTGTATATCATGTATCACAGGTATGAACCGGTGTCTTTTCATAAAATAGCGGTAAAACGTATATACAAATTTTGCTACTTACTTAGTGAAAACAAGAAGAAAGCAATTCTTCAAAATCAAAGGGAGGCAGAAATAAAAACCTTTTATACAAGCATACATCATATAATAGGGATGTCTACCACCTTCTAGCCTTTTTGCCCTGCAAGCTGAATAAACCATCACCTCTTTTGGAAGGAGAAGAAGGATCACATTGGTTATGTACCTTCAGCCCAGAATCAGAAGGCCAGTTGGATTTTCCTGTTGCATTACTTGAATAAAATGAGGTTCTTGCATGTTAATAATTAGAAGGTCAAGAGAGGACAGTTGATAACTTTGGCTCTTTTTTACATATTGTGTACTGATAACTGAATCAAAAGTGGTGATTTACATGTTAATATTTTCCTCCCATAAAGCAGCCTGTATATGCATGTAGGTGTTACTGCCAGAGACCCAGTTGCTAAAGCAAGGGTAGGACCCTGCATGTGGCCTGACAGCTCAGGATATACCACAGGCAGAGCAGTGGCTCTTTTCTCAGCATGCAACCCCAACCTGTGCTCCCCACTGCCCACAGCATTGACATGGCATGGGAGAGATACAACACCTGCACTCACACCTAGCAGCCTCTCTCACCTCGAATGGCCCTTTCGTGCCACCTGTGAAAGGAGGGAAGAGGTCCTCCTGCAGCAGCCTAACAGCAGGCTGCATTGAAGTCAGTTGCCAGCTCTACTTGTTCTTGGGTCACCTAGGAAGAGTAAAAATGGCTTCAGAGTGTTTCTGTCTCCTGCTGTGCTCCCCAAGGTGTTTCCTCAGTTGTCCATAGTCAGAAGCCAATTGTCCAGGCAAAACCCCATGGCAAGAGGGACTGCCTGTGTGCAAAGGTACAGATACCACACAAATCTACCTGCCAGGCATTCTTGAATATCATCAGGGTTCAATAAAAATTACACTACCAGGACACCCTAGACTGCAAGTCAGCAACTCACTGGGCTTACAAATCAGTTCACAGTGGTAGAAAATATGTGCTTTGTTACTAGATATCTTCTCCTATTGCTCTCATAGTCATAACATTTAAGTGCCTTACCACAGCACATTAAATAGTATGACTCAAAACTCTTATCTGGGTGATTTTTCAGTGCAGTCTGTCCCCACAGAGGGAATTTGATGTACAGTGGAGTGTCTTTTACTAGAGTAAATACTATTTTTTCACGTGTTACTGTCTAGCAAAGGAAATTGTGAAGCTGCATGCCTTGCATTGGAGCAGAGCGGGCGATGCTTTTGACAGTCATCCCCACCTGTGGGAGATGATTCCACAGTCACAGATCAACTCCTAGGATGGCAGAGGCAAACTTCCCCTTTTTGATAACAAAAATTATTTCAAGCATATGGACAAATACACCCAATCTATAAGCTTGCTATTAACCAATCTGATAGCAGAGAGTTCTGAGGCATTCGTGTCACTATTTCTAAAGCTATTTCCTTCCCAGGGAGTGCTGCTGAAATGCCCTCATTCTCTGACTGCTTTCCGAGTTCTCTGTATAGGTTTGACATTTTGGAAGTAAATCTTTAAGAGAAATGCCCACTCTTTAAACTCTCCCTCCCCTCTTTTCTTCATGTGTGTATCACCACTCAGGTGGTTGCAGAGACATCTACTGGTTAATACAAATTTTGAGTATTAATTGATTATAAGAAGACAGAAAAATCCTCAAATAATGTTGAAATTCTTCCATATTTTTCTCTGTTTCCTGAAATTTGTTCAAATCAGGTTTGGCTGATTGATGCAATGAAGGAGTGAAGAACTGAACTAGTCTGTTTCTGTGATGAGAATTAGTAAGCTTTTTGAGGTGCAGGAAGTCTAGTTTGAGTTATACCTCTGATTTTAGTGACTGAGCTCTCAATGTTAGCAATAGCAGAGCTGGGTTCATTTAGAAGTTTATGACAACTCCCAGATAGTCCCAAATAATCTTTTGTCTTTACTTCACTGTTGCAAGTGCAAATTCCTCCAAGTAAATAATATTCTTTGTCTATTTGTGCACTATTTGGAAAAGCCACACTGCCATGAAGGTGGACAGTACCTTCTACCTCAATAGTTTGTATGCCTTGCAGTTCTGTATGTTTGTGTTTGGGAAGATGTGCTTCCAGTTCCTGCAATAAGCCACTACTCACCCCACTCTGTCCTGCCCTGCTATTGACACTGTTAGAGTTTAAACCAATTCCACCTTAAAAGGTTCACTCCACAGTTATTCCCTAATTTACATCATTTTGCAAGCCTGGTAATCCAAAAGCACTGAAACACCAATACAAAAATCTAGCAACACACACTCTAATCTGGGCTTTCAAGACAAGTGATTTGACTGTAAATCAGTTCTGCACACAGGTTTGTCTCTTCTGTTCTTGATTACACCTGTGCAAATCTTCATTTGTTTATCACTGCCAAATACATTGTGTGGGCTATTTGCGTTCCCAGAAGGTACATTTCCATATCGAACACTTCTCTGAGAATGAAAATGTCTCAGTCATTAATTCAAATATGACACAAAATAGTTAATATTTCTCTTGGTCTTACCCAAATGTTCAGCCCATAGCTCTAAAAACCTACGTGGCTATAAAAGTAGCAGTCTTAAAAATCCAACTGTTTATGATGGATGAAGGAAAATACATTTGTTTTCCCTTGAGTTTGCTTTGTAAATTTTTACTGTGTATGTCACATTTTCTGGAAAGTTTGTAAATAAAAGGCTGGAGTTCAGTGCTATAACTCTTCTGCATGTGTAAGAGCTCTAGAACCAGACCAAGGACTCAACTAGTGGTGGGGTACACCCGTGGATGTAGGGAGGCACAAGGGAGACACAGTAGAGCCTGACTGCGCTGCTCTCCACCTCCACAGTGGAGAGCAGTTTCACAGTTTCACAGTGAGGAACCTGGTTGGCATGTGGATTTGACTCTGCCATAATATTTCTCAGAGGTACAATCTTTGGGAAATACTCAAGGGTTTGAGTGCAAGGACAAATAGCTGAAGGTCGCTGTCATGCCACAAAAGAAAAAAGGAAATGTCAAGATTTCCTATTAAGATATATGAAAGAATTCATGATGGGATTTTCACTTAGCTCACATTAAACTGAAGAAGACAATATAAGCACAAGGCCTGCCAACAATTTTAGAGAGTTAGTGTACCAGACCAGTGTCTGGGAGACCTGCCCAGGAGATGGGCTATTTCTTTCTGGTAAAAACAACAGATATATCTTCTTCCTCGTCCCATTTTTTGTGTAAGCATTTTCTTTACATGGCTGCAGGAGTGTGGCTTTTCTGTGTCTGCTGTTGTGACCAAAGTGACTACAAATTTTCAATAGGGCCCCAGTTCAAAGGAGATTGGGTGCTCATCACTGCTAAGATCTGGACCTCAGGGATATCAATCCCCTTGGCTGACATGTCTGTAACTTGTAAAGTGGTGCACTGGCCCCTGCAGAGGAGGATGAAGCAGATGTTAATAGCCATGGTGGTATCTGTACTGCAGGTGCTCATGCACCTCATTCTTGAGAGTAGACTTCTGTGACAGAGATTTTTGTCAAGGGCTGCTCAGACCAGGAGTTTTAAACACTCACTATTTTAGATGCAAAATGGTGTTTTGGGAAATGTGTACTGGAGCAAGTGTGTATGGAAAGTCCCCATCACTGGTTAGTAGAGGGTAGCAATTATCAGATAGTGCACTTTCCCCAGCTAGATTCAGAAATGGCTATTCTTAGGTCAACTGTTCAAATATTTACTCTCATAAAGACTCTTTCCCACTGCCAATAGACACATTGGGTGGAAAGCTGTTGGTGTGACAAATAAATATGCAAGGGAAAGGTTGAGGGCAGCTGCAGATTTTAGAGTAGTGACCCCAACACAATTACACAGATGGAAGCACTCACAAAGAGGTGGGAGACTAGCTATTGATGTGCACAGAAATTTTATCATGGGAAAGACAGCAGGTGAAGAGACTCAGGGAAGGACCATTTCCTTCATTTTAACCTTGGGATGTTCTCTCTGAAAGTACTCCCCAGCTGTTTCAATTCACAAGTAATGAAATGGTCATTTTCAAGCATGACTCTTTTCCTGGAATTCTTCACAAGAGAAAAATTTCAGTAGCAACTAGAACAGTAATTGTGACTTTGATCTGGGAAAAGCAGGAAAATGAGGATGAGAGGAGAGTTGTTTCATGGCTTGAAGCAAAGAGCATAACTCGGCAGCATCTGTCTCACTCTTTTTCCCTTAAACTCACATCCTAACCAAGCCTCGTTGTCCATTTAAGAATGTAAATCTGTCATGATGATCAGTGTGTTTTCTTGAGAGGAGAATATTGTTTGTACATGATGTCTGCATGTTGGTAAAACTTTCTCTTCCCTAAAGAGATTGTTGGGGGTTTTGTTTGTTTGTGGTGGTTTTTGGTGTTGTTTTTTATTTGTTTGTTGTTTTGTTTTGTTTTGTTTCAATCCTGAGCATGCTTGTTGGAACTTTAATAATCAAATATTGAATGTGTTGTTCAAGACCATATTACAAGCATTTTAACTGCTTACGGATGAGGAATAAAGTGCATAAGTGGATTGTTTCACAGTATACATAGAACACAAATGCTAGGGGAACTATTGGGCTATGGTTTTGTGTTTGTACATCTAAGAAAAATAGAGTTTTTTCACAACATCTGTTCTCTGCTTACTCTGATGTCCTTCAGCTAATGCAGAAGTTTCTGCTGCTTGTGGAAAACAAGAAAATATATTAAAAAAGAGAAATTCCTTTCAAGTATGACTCTGATTATTTTTGATCAGGAAATGAAGTCAATGGCCTGTCTCCAGCAGGAATTCATACGAGAATCCATGACTGGGAAGCATTTGTCAAGTTTAGCTAAGGTAAGGTAAGGTTTTCTATCCTGGCCTTAGGGGAGGGCTGTGCTTTTGCAGTGGGCAGGATTGCCTGCAATCTTGCAGCTGATCTAAAAATTACCGGTGCTCAACCCCGTTCCTGCCTGCTGTGGCCAGCTCCAGTTCAATACACTGGTAGGACTGGTGCGCTGGCTGGTGTTGGAGCTACAACCCACTGTTGCAGGCAGGTGTGATAAGGATTCCCTCTCCTGATGCATCATTTTGGAAGCCTGTAAATATCAGATGGGGTCAAGGTAGATGGAAAGACCTGTATGGAAGCAGCATGCTGTGTGAGTGATGGTTAGGTGGGTGACTGTTCTAAGCTTTGCTTGTGGTTGCAGGGCCCTGGAAAAGAAGCCTGGAGTCTCTTTGCAGGTATTATGATCAGTGCAGGGATTCAGGCAGAACCTTATGCATAGGCGTGTCCTCTTCTGAAAGGAGAATGTTGCTCCATGGGGGAGCTTATACCTTAAGCTGTGCTGTTCTGTTATCACACAGAGACTGTGGGTATTGCTCACAATGAAAATCCGGTGTCATATCTTGAACAGGCAAGTCACTGAGACTGAAACTGCTGCAGCAGTGACAATAGATGCTGGCTAAGTGCAGCATTTCTAAATGGTCTAGAAATACCACGGAATCAAAATTAAGCACAAGAAGATTTATGTACCAAGCATTTCCCCCTGTTTAACAAGGATGCAGTGAAATTCCAAGACACTGCAGGTTGGTTTATATGACTGGTTATGATACAAACTGAACAAACTTCAGCAGAGGGACTGAGAGCTGTTTTGTTTCCTGAAGCTGAAGTACCCATCAGTGGAAATGTAACAGACCCACTATGGCCAGGAAATGAGGGTTGCAGAGGAAACTTCTTTCATGGACACACTTTTTGAATCTTTTTCAAATTCTCAGAGTGGAAAGAAACTTATTCTCTCCTGTTGTTATGGAAGAAAATAAAATCCTAGAGTTAGATACTGAAGTTGTTTTTTTACTCTTTGGGAAACTGCCTGAAGAAAGGCTAAGAAGAAAAGAGGTATTAGGACCGCAGGCTTTTACCCCGCTTTCAATAAAGCAATGTTGAGGATCATCATAACTGTTTGACAAAATTTTTCCCTACCTTGGTTTGGGACAAGCAGCTAAATGAATGGCACTCACACTAGAATTTATGTCCTCTTTTCAAGGTCGTTGGGGAAGCATGTACATACAGTCTTACACATTTCTGGAAAAAGTGCATTCCTGGCTGCTAATGGCTCCAGAAAGAGCAGTGAGGTCTCCACAAAACTCACCTGATGTGACTTGGGCTGCCCACCTGGCTTAGGTTGCTGTTGCCTCCTGTGCCCGTGGTGCTGTGCACCTGCAGCCTGCCCTGCCCATGTAGCCACGGATGCCATATCTGCACTTGTTTGGTGCTGGCCCTACCCAGCTTCTCCTCTTCTGTGGTGGGCTGGCTATTTGGCAAGGGCAGTTAGGCAAGGAGGTATTTCTGCAAATGACACTGCTCTGAAGAGACCATATTTTACTCTTGCTTTAAGCCACATTCGCAATATTGTCCTTGAGGCACACAGTTCCACCACCATGCCTGAAAGAACCTTTATCCTGGCCACAAGGCTGTGGGAAATAGACACTTAACATGCTGAATACAGTTTCTTCAGGTTAACACATTGGTAGGGTTACTGGACTCCACTTTGGCTGCACTTCTGCAACAGATGTGTAATTGAATTGTATTCCCGATGTGTCAGATAACTCCAGCTCTCTGCCATAGAGATGTCTTCAGGTTTTCTAAGTACCTGAGATAGACATCTTAGATAATCTTTACAGAGATGGCTCTTAAATCAAGCCTGCAGAAATAGTTTTCTAAGGTCGGTGTCATAGCAGGGCACTGGAATTTATAATGGAGAGTAAAGACACAGGAGAAAGCTGTTACCTTGCCTTTGTTAGGATATTTTCAAACAGCTGGGATGCCAGCTTTTTAAAAGATGCCAAATTTTGTTCTTCTTAGAATTTACCTTTCAGCCTCCAATAAGGAAAATGGAGACGGTCCTTATTCCTGCCTGGGACAGGAGTGTCTCTCCCTGGGGATGTGTCCTACTGGAGAGGAAGACGGGCACCAGCTCTGCATCCTTTAGTTTTCCCTTGTTTCCACACAGAGCATCACGGAGGAACACAGCTGCCTGTGAACCACTATTATTACAGCACTGCCATCAACAAGGTGCTTTGAAACTGGAAAAAAGCAGTCACCCCTGGCTTCCCATTGTTCCTCAGGCCTTGTGCTTTGCCCAATGGCTTGCTTCATGATTTTCCACTGCTTCTTGACAAAATGTTCAAAGCAGCAGACAGGACATCTCTTTTTGAAGGGCCTTTATTTCTACTGTTGCAGGGGTAGCATAGTTATCAAAGTGAAGTTCTTGCTACTGTCTCTGACACTTGGTTAAGTGTAGCACTATCACAACATGGTCTGTATTTTAGGGTAGGAGATGTTGACAGAGCATCAACTGCAGGGAGAAGTAGTGAAAGGACAATATCCTGTTCAGAACCATGTTTCTTTGCATAATGCTAGGAAAAACCCAATACAAAAAAAATAATAATAAGCATAGCTGGTGCTAAACCACTGTGGTGTGCACCATTCCTGTGGAAACTGCTTTTTACGGTGAGACACAATGAAGTCACACCCTGCATTGCTATGCCATTCTCCTTGTGCAGATGCGCACTTGTGTCGGGCACTCACTGCTCCCTTGCAGAAGGACAGAGGTAGCGCTGACCTCCCATCTTCCTTCCGTCTTGCTGCAGGACTTCAGCTTTCCTCATTTTTGGGACTTCTGCCCTCCTCCTTTTCCCTATTTTCATGCTTCCAACAGTGCACCCTGTTTCAGGAGCTCCTGGTTTCAGCTTCCTTGGCTGAGCATTCCTTCTAATGTTAACTTCTCTGCAGAAAGTGTTGAATTCTGTTCATCTTGTTTTCAGGATTGCTGCCATTCTATCTCGTCCCAAGGATCACATCTGCTTTCTCTGCTCATCCTTCCATCAAAGAGGAGTGCCTCAGGTCTCCATTTCTCAGTCCCACCATTTTCAATTTTCTTCCTGGCATCAGGTTTAAAACATATCTACTGAAGCAAGTGTGGTTTTTTTTGTTGTTTTTTTTTTTTTTTTTAATATCTAGCCATCTATGCAGAGAAATCCACCAAACAAATAAGATCATTCTGGTTGCTTACTTCTCTTCCTCTTTTCCCTGGGGTAGGTAAAAAACTGCTTATATAACTTTGTGCTACAATGGAACTTGGTTATTTTTCTGAAGGAGGAAAATGTATGGCTGCCTATGTCACAGGCTGAGCCTGGAGACATGGAAGACAATCAAGTCCTCAAGGACATTAACCTTTGATCCAATCTGATAGTATTTTTTTTATTTCTAGGTTTTTCTTCTCTCTACTTCCCTCCCCCCCTTTTTTTAATTGTCTGCAGGTGTTTTATCCTTATTCCTAAATGATACAGAAATGTTGAAAATCTATTTATAGGGAAACAACAAAACGCTGGTAGATCACATCCACCCTAGCTTTCACATGTAAAGTAGCAACAGTGGAACAAGATTATTTTTTAACCCCATCTTTCTGCTGCATTTATAAATCAGAGCAATATTACTTCTTCTGCAGCTAGAGAAAAGCATTACAAGATTGTTTTCTTCTCTGCTTTATGATGCACTTTGGTGCCGAACAAATTGCAATGAGCAAACTGCTCAGTGAAAGCACTCTTTTCTTCAGTTTGCAAATGATATATGCACTGGCTTACATTCTGTCAGGTTTTCTTTTTCACAAGAGTTTGAAATACTCTTTGTAGACATATAGAAGTTCATGATTTGCTTACAAACAGTTTGCTTCAACTGTCTGTAGGCTGATCATCCCTTACTCGTGGGTCAGCAGCGAAAAATGCACAGGCAAATAATTTGTTCTCTTACTCTGAAAGCAGGGAAAATCACAAACCGTACCCACCACTGCTTGGATATCCAAGTATTCATGAATAACGCTATGACAGACTACTTCCAAAAAAACATAAACGGTGTAGGAAAGTGAGTGTGGCAGAATCATTGGGTAACTCAAGATTTAAGAAAATGCTCATGAATAATTATGCCTTCAGTTCTTTTTCACTCTGCTTTAGTGTACATGACACTATCTTTCCTCTGATCTGCTGCCCATCTCTGCTGGACCTCCCTAGTTTATTATAAAGCAACCCCTGCAGGATGGTGTTCTTGGATGGAGCACAGAAAAAGCCTTCTCTGTATAATGAAAACAATGTGAGGGAGTCATTTATTGGATTGGCATGTTGTTGTTTTTGCTGCTTGAATGGCAGATTTACAGGCCTTCGCTGTGTAGGTATTTATTGCTGAGATGGGGGAGGAAACTGAATCATAAACATCTCGGTGACTTTGAATAAAAGCTAAAGAAGTGCTGAGGTCATTCTAGCAGCTTGTGTTTGCAGAGTGCAACAGAAGGTGTTCGGCTTAAGACAAATACTTGCCTTGGCACTAGAAATCTGCTCAATTCACGTTATTAACTATTATTCGTTTATATGGATGAGGTATAGAAAAACAGTGCTCTTCTCAGGAAGATACTTTGCCTGCAATTTACTCTTCCCAGAAAGATCGTTGTGATTACAATATTGAAAAATTTCGTGGCCAAAGCGTAATTGAGACCTCTTCCTGATACTCAGCCAAAAATGTTATGTTGTATAATTAAGTCTCATTTTGAGCAGCATAAAAATCCCTGCATTAAGTTGCCTACCCACTACAAATACTAATCTAGGAGGTGTGATTAGGACAGGAATGAAAGGAAGCCAATCAAAGTCAGAAGAAGTTCTACACCTCAGGCTCATATGTGCCTTTTTGGGGCACTCTGCCATCAAGACATGTCTCCTGAGAGACCCTGGGCTGCCCCAAACGCAGACCACAGACAAGCAGGCTGAACGAGCACTTTAGGGAGAAGGCTAAGGATTTTGATGTGGCATTAGCCACACATCAAATAGAAAGAATTGCTAGAAAATATTTTAAAATCTACAAGGATAAAACATCTTTCTGTAGAAAATGAGGTATTTTGCCAGCAAACATAAACACCTCCAAATATTCCTCTACATTTTTACCAGGGATATGACATAGTTCACAGTTACACTTTATACTTGGACTCTCAAAGCCTTCACAGCAGAACTCATTGTCAGTAAATGCTATCACCAGAGGGAAAAAAAAAATACAAGAATGTTCATTTTTGCTTAAATTGTTTTCATTGTGTTTCCGACAAATACTTGGATCTCAGCTAGTTTTACTAAGTGCATAAGCAAAAATACACAAATACTGACATACCGTGATGTGGGTCCATCATTAAACTGTGTTTTATACACTAAGGAGAACAGCCCTCTCTGTAAACACAGTTCAGAAAGATGCTTTGGGTAACTTAGGAAATTACTTGAGCTTGTATTTATTTATTCAAAAGTCAGTATGCTCATTCTGTTCACTCTCTGACCAAGGCTCACCTTTAGCCCTTATTCTTCTTGATATAATCCTGATATAATTGTATGTAAGAATTATAACTTACATATGCTCAGTAGCTTCATCTTCCTGTAGCTCCACTATAGCAGTGATAACTTATTTAATTTCTGCAGAACACCAAAATTAGTTGTATAAGGTCAATTCCTGCAGAACCTAATCTTCCACTGTTTTTGTTTGAAGGTTCTGTAACAGCACTTCCCACACTTGTACCAATACAGGAGACCAAATACACCTTTCAAATACAGGATTTTTTGTGACTATGCTTCAAGTCTATTTCTACTTTTGTCCCACTCCTCTCTGAGGTTGCAAAATTATCATTTCCACGCTGACTTCACCAGGGTATGGCAGCCATGTGTACCCATCACATCACAAGTGTCAGAGTCATGCCAGAAGCCAAGAAGATTCTGCAAAGCTGGCATCTTAGAATTCCCACACATGATTTCAACCCACCTTAAAATCCACCACTTCTGCAGCCTTGAGTGCTAGTAAAGTAAATGATGACACCTGATTTGTGAAACTCTCATCCTCTCTTGGTGGCTGAGACCTGGTATGTAGGAACTGCCACCTCTGCCAACTCGTTCTGTCATATTGGAGTATCTTTGCAATAACCCTGATTTGAGCAGGGTCTTGACTGGATGACTTCCAAAGGTGACTTCCAGTCTAGAATTCAAACAGCAGTCCAACAGAATTACCGAGTTCTTGTGATATGCAGGATTATAGCACCACATCACTCTTCTCTCACCTGCATGTCACCGTAGTAGCCTAAACTGACATACCTACCCTGAAACCAGCAGGAGCAGCAGGGAGTTTTAACTGCATAACTCAAGTTCCCTCTGTTCATTCTAGGAAATAAATAATTTATTTAGTTCAGTCCTTATTCCAAGCAGTGCTCCATGCTGTGGCGGGAAAAAAAGAAAGAAAGAAAGAAAGAAAGAAAGAAAAAGCTATAGCTTTATGGCCTCTCTGAAACCAGTGTATCATTAAAGGAACAGACCTGTCGAGATTTGAAGCAACTGCCTGTTGTGTGATATGCAATCTGCATTTGCCATAATGACTTTGAGGAAGCCTGTTCAGCAGCTGTTGTGTGACAGTCATGGAAGAGAAGAGAACGAGAAATCAAGAAGAGAATTCTCCCCATTGGTCCTGCCTCAAATCAGCCTTTTCAAACCCTCAACTGTCTTAAACAAGAAAGCATCAGTGTGAGTTGCTTTTGGAGCCCTGGAGATCTGAGTATGCCTGCTAGACAGATAATTTGTTTTCCTCCTGCAAGAATGTATCACTGTATCACTCACACTTCTCAGTACAAGTGTTTTTATTTATTTATTTTATTTATTTATTTATTAGGGGAAAAACATACAAATTAGTTCAGTGTGTGGTTTGTCAGGTCTTAATCCATGAGTGGAGACAGATATATCAACACCTGTAAAAGCTGATTTGTTATACAAAAAGCTAGATGCGGTACCCAGAAGCACATACCAAAGTCCTTGTGCTTTATCTGCAGGTCTGGTACTGCGTCCCAGAAAACATTCCTTGTCCCTATATCTGACATAAAAATATAACTAGTACTTACTCCTGAGGTGGGTCAAAATTTGAGGAGTGGATTTCTATAAAAGTGCCTCTCTTGACTGTAAAGCTTGATGTGCTCAAACCTGAAAGCTGAAGGATGGTGCAACAACCACCGTGAGGAGCACAATTCACCATTACTACATCACATGTCCAGCAGAATTGCCCCTAAGAGCAGACAGGTGCTCACAGCACCACAGGTGTGTGTGTGTCCTCAGCTAAAGCCAGCCCACCACTCCCACACCACAGCAGCTGCATTCTGACATACAGTGATGAGTCCTGGTGTTGTGCTGCATCCCCAGGCATAGGGGTAGAGTCTCACTCTGGATTTGTCCCTATGGAGCTCCCAATCCCCACCACAAGTGCAACTGACCCAACTCGGGGACATCTGTAGGACAGATATGCTGTTTCCCCTTTTGCTTCTGTAGAGTCTGGCCTGCCTTACTTCGTGGTGGCTTAGTGTCCTGTCTCTCCTGTCTATGGAATGTATTAGGTTTCCTGGCACCAACCCTCCAAGATTCCTGCTCCTCTTCAGAAGGACACTCCTGAGTATCTGAAGCTTTGCCAGGCAATTTGATCTGGAGGTAACTGAGGTGATACTTGGTCATTCTCAGGCTTCAAATAAGCCTGACAACAGGTAAGTACCATCCCAAGCATCCTCATGCTGATATTTCTTGGCCTGCAGCATGTGGAAACTTAGCCTTGTCTTGCCTTTTTCTCTTCTCCAACACATACATAGCAGCTGCAAGATATACAAACCTGAAATTCCTTAATGCAAACTTCTCCCATGGGGACTTATGTGCACAGAAACTCACTGCATAAGTGCATATACTCCCATTGCTACTTCTATAATGTTGGTCTCTATAAAACAAAAGAAAACAAAACAAAAAAAAAAAGGAGGGCCACCAGGGAGGCTGTTTAAACTTGACTAAAATGATTCATATGGTTTGTTTTGGATGGCAGACAGTTACATGATGGTAAATTCCATGCAAATATTTTGTGTTTTGAAGGCCATGGCCTTCATCTAGAATACAGGAGGCCATGTTCAATTCTTCCATCTACTGAAATGGATTTAAAAGGGGTTGGTACAGACAGTGTATTGTATGATTTAGCTAAAGATTGCCCTTTGAGAACAGAACTCCCCATTGAGAGAGAGTAGATGGAAAAAGAGACGAAAATCATGGACTTCTGTCTTAATGTCAAGAAAAACTAAATCACAGAATCACAGAATGTCAGGGATTGGAAGGGACCTCAAAAGATCATCTAGTCCAATTCCCCTATCGGAGCAGGAACACCTAGATGAAGCTACACAGGAATGTGTCCAGTCAGGTTTTGAATGTCTCCATGAAATCAAGATAGACTTCTACTGAAATCAAGATTGCACCCTTCAAAATATACACCTCTGGATGTAAATAACAGAGATAGCTTTGTTTGTCAGTTTTAATCAGCTGCCCACAACCCCCCAGAGAACCCAAGGACAAGAACGCAGAAAGACAGAATGAGGAAGGGGCACTGGGGTAAAACCACTTGTCACAGTGGGTCACACAGGCAGGGCTGGCTTATCTGGTGGCCAGCCATCTGCTACATATTGATCTGGTGTCCTTCAAATGCCCTCTAGTGGCTATGGCTATGCCTGGGGGGGGGCACATCCCATGGCACAGCTGGAGCAAATGAAGCACTTTGCATGAATATGCAAAGCATCACTTGAAAGCACATGTGTAGAAAACGCCCAGTCCTCAATGAAAGCCTCCAGCTCCCTCACTTCTGGTAGTGCTTTGCTGAACAGAGCAGCCAGGTTGGGAGGGAACTGGCATGCCAGTGGACACTCAGCAGGCCCTCCTTGTGTTTGCACAAGATGCAGTGTTGTTTTAAAGAAGTCTGTGTTGAGAGGAAACTTTCTGTTCTGAATCTCTGCCTAAATGGAGGAGTAGCACTGCAGGCACCAGAGAAGATGATGAGATGGTGTCCTCCCCTGAGACAATGTGGTCAGAAGCTGATGAGTAGAGTATCCTAACACAAGTATCTGTGGGGTTTGTCACAGACCTGAAAGAGTCTTTGGACAGTGAGAGTTTGTTGCTGAAGTTCCTAAAAGGTAACTGGGGAAAAATGTGCAAGAGATGCAACCTGGTGAAGGAATTCGAGGTGCATTGGCAGCTGCAGATTTACTTCAGGGACTAGGGAGTGATGACCCCCCTTCCCTGCCATCAGGGAGCACAGCACTGGTTTCTGAAGTTTCGGATAATGCTGTGAACTCTCCACTTACATTCAGGAGCTCTGTCTGACCTGCATCTGAAGGTTTTAAAGAAGAAGAGCATCTTAGCTTGGCTTCCACCACAGAAGATCATGAGAAGTCAAATTGCTGTGACAGTAAGAGTCAAAACATTTGACAGGGAAACCAATTGGAAATGCCTCTTACATTCTCTCCTGATTTTCTTTTTTTTTTTAAAGACTTTTGTCCTCTTATTATTACAGACCTACTATTGTACCTTGCAGACTGCCTGCTCCCTGTTTGCCTCCTGCTTAGATAATGCCTGGCAGCAGTGCAGCTCCTGTTTCAGTGGGTCTGTGACTGCAGAGTGATTTTGTAACCCTGGGTTTGGCATTGCTAACTGCTCACACCCGCTGCAGACCTCCATATATGATATTAGTCCAGTCATTTCAAACAGTTACACTGCTGGTGTGCGAGGTGGTAGAGTTAAATAACTACGGTCTCCCGTCCTGGTTCTGTGCAGCTGTGCTGAGATTGTAAGCTATTTGGGGCAAGAATCACCTTTTAGGGCATTTGTGTGGCACCTAGCCCAATGGGATCCAGGAGACCTAATATTTTTTTGCCCAGAAATGCAGAGAAGAGGTAAATAAGGCACTACATCGTTATGTGAAGATTGCCCTGATCTATGCTGTGTGTGGATGTGTAAATTACAACAGATGATGCACTTCGCAATTATGTTCTTTGCATACATAAGCAGGAACAACAGCTCCCAAACTGCCAATATCTCTCTTGATTCTCACTGAATGACTACATGTCACACGGTCACACAGCAAGGGGGCTCAAGGAAATTAGAGAAAGGAATGACAGAGGAGGAAGCTGCAAATGGGGCAATACATCCCTCTCCAACAGGGAAACGAATAACAGCATTTTTTTTTTAAAGGGACTAAAATTCACCTGCATTTCAAGCCCTGTGTTGTTTCAGGGAGTATGGTTTGAGCAAGAAAAGTTTTAAATTAGCCTTGAAAGCAGAAAGTTTTCAGCTAACTAGGCCTCAGCGCGTATACCCTGAGGCCATCTGCGTGGTGTGCTACCTTTTTGGTCAGCCCCATTTTCTGTCCTTCCCTGCATGCATCCTGAATCTTCACTTAAAAGAAAAATAATGACAGAAAAAAATAGACCCCAAACCCAACAAAACCAACCCAAACAAAAGGCAACAACTCTGCTTTTTCTTTTCTTCTAGTAGACCACTCCCAAGAAATTCTGTGCTTCATCCCCTACACTGAATTGCACCTCCCTGCTTATGCAAGAACCATGCAAGACAGCCCTAGTGCAGAAGACACTGCCCTTCCCATCCATACTGGCTGTCTATTGAGCTCTTCCTACAAGCTCCCAAAAAGCCAGAGCGAGATTACAGGAGCTGTGTGTGGCTTAGGACTCCCAGGTTGGCTTCTCCTAGCAAAGGGTTACTCTAGCCCTTGAAGAGCTTCACACTGACACGCTGATGAAGGAAGACTGCCGTTTCTATGAATGTGTTGATATCTAGATAGTGTTTCACATTGCCTGACACACAATCTTCCCTGAATCATGGCATCTGCTGTCTTTTCAGCTTTCCTGCAGGCTTCAGGAGAAAGAAACTCTTGGCTTCATTCACATGCGAAAATAGCTTGAGACCTCCAAGCTCAGACATTTGGAAGACGACATAATTTGACATGAGTCAGCATGATTGGCAGATCATAATATAATGCTGGCTCTTGCAGCTCAAAAGTGCATGGTAAATTGGCAGAGTTGTGAAGGTCACTGTGCCACAGTCTATGTGGTGCATCTCTTGATATTCCCTCTCTACATATATTCAGAACAGTTGTTTGATAGTTCAGATTATTCAGACCATATCAGGCCTCAAAAAGGGAGCAAGAAATTAGAAATAGAGGTGACTTGAGCCTCTGACAGGTAGCCAGTGAAGCAATGACCCCAGGTGTGAAGTCATTTGGAGCATGCTTTTGAAATGACACAGGCCGTTACGTGGTGCTGAGCTCTGTTTAAAAACTGGGCCAGAATCATTGTGATGGAAACAGCTGGATTCTGAGTGATTTTAAAAATCTGGCTCTTGTTTAGCTGCCTCCATGGGAACAGAATTAAATTGAAAACCTGGCCCTGACTGGGCCTGCTAAGCACTTTAAAATTGGTCCTTCAGCTCTTTGGAAAATTCAGCTAATGTTGTGTTCTACCGGTAATTAAGATTTCCTTGTTTTCAATGGGAAACTTTCTGAAGTATTACTGTTCTTTGTTCTACATTTTTTACTGCTGTTTTCTGTTTCAGCTGACATAAACATCAGTGTCTGTCAATTTTGGAGTTGGTTCCAGCCTTTGTACACCAGTGTGGTTACAGCCAGCTAATTTCTTTGCTTAAACACTAAAAGAAAGAAGTAGTTATCTGTCACCTCACTATTTGTTGCCTATGAATCCTCGCCTGAAGGACTGCGTGCATCTTTCAGCCTGAGTCCAGAATAATGCTAAAATTTAAGCCTTATCTGCAGGAGGAACTCTCTCCATCAAAAGGCCCAGCCAAGTTTGGGGCCCTGTTGTACTCACTGTTCTGCAAATAAAGCCTGGATGTTCTCTGCAGAGTAAACAGACCATAATGACACGGAGCAGCAGGAGAAACAGAAGGTACGAAGTGTTGAAGCAACTTAGATAAGAGTGCACAATGCATGGACAGACAATGCTTAGATCAAATTGATACCCTTGTATTTTGCAAACACAGGTGGACAAGTGTGCTTGCTGCATACCGTCAGATTTCAGCAACCCATGAAGGGCTCTTAACAGATACTGATAAAAACAAGATGAGTGATTTCAAATATATGATAGATATGTTTTATAGGGTTGCACCCAGTTATTTAGCATGGATGGCTGCCAGTTGACATGTGAGCTCTTTTGACAGCATGCTGTGATGCTCTTGTGGGAATCGGAGGCTGTGTCAGGACAGAATACCTGCACACTGCTGGGAAACGGTGATTGATGCTGTGCAGTACATTAGTGCATTTGGATGCTCTTGCCTCCGGCACAGGGATATGAAGGTACTAGCAGCACTGGCTAGATGGTTACGATGTGACTTTGGGGCATGGTATAAAATCCATGGAAACAAGCTGTTGAGTATTTTCAGCAGTCTGAATCCAAAGGGCCAAGGTAATGCAGCAGTCGCAAGGCTAAATCTGTCTTCCCATGAATTCCTAGTCTTCGTAGGGGCAAGTAGTCATTTACTGCTTCTCTGAAGCTGAGGTGTGATGGTAAATAGAGACCTGATGCCAGCTGGAGAGTACACAGATGTTTTGGCTTTCATATAAAGTATGGGGCTGGTCCGAGCCACTTGGCTGTCTGGGTAGAGGACAAATCTCACTGCTGCTAACTCCCTGTTGGCTTCCTGAATCTGAAGATGTCTCTTGCTGGGCAGTAAAGTCAAAAGTGAAGAGTTTACCAAAACCAGGAATTATATTCCTGCTGCTCTCCCTGAATCTATGAAGCTCTCACTGTATCACTTGGATCTGTTCAGAAGAGAGCAGCCAGCTTCTCCTCACCCCATACCTCAACAGACTTCATTCCTGTGGTAACACTGTCTTCTCATTTGCATGCAAAGTATGATTTGCACTGCACTGAACCCTATTTAGATTGGCTATTATGTGGTAAAATCATCCCAGTGGCTGGGCTAGGGGGCAGTAGGGGAGATAAATCCCATCTCGTTGTTTTCCTTCTGCTGTCTGCGTCCTGAATTGGTTCCTGAAAAAGATAATCCTGACAAAAAGAGGAGAGGGAGGACCAGCATGGATAGTTGCTTAGGAAAAGAGCCTTTTGCTGGATTGACTTCATCATGAGTTACATTCTCTTCTTCCCATATTAAAGCCCATACTGACTTTTGATCTTGTGCCTGTGACCACAAACTCAAGTGCTGGAGAAGAAGCCTCTCTCTCCTTTGTAACAAGTACCTCTCATGGCACAGGGTCTGTTCTTTCTTCTCTGTCTGGGTGGCAGCCAGGACAGGCTGCACCCTTTGCAGGGCAGGAGGTGTCTGAGTGAATTTTTGGGATCTGCACTGTGCTCACTGTGGAGAGTCAAGCCTAATACTTCAAAAATGGAGCACTTTCTGTATGAGACATTATATTCATTGTCTCCATATCAAGGAGTACAGTATTACTATGTCTTGTTTTGGAATGAATCCCATACTGGACATTGCTAATAGTCCTTTTCTGATGAAAGTTTTGCTGTGAGTGGCTTGGTTCCATTTTTTACGGAGATTTCATCTACTGTTTGTTCAGTATCTCCAGGGCAAGAGGAGGAATGTGCTCCCCGATATGCATTCTTTCCCTCTGCTGTTTCTGGGTGTGCACAGGCGGCTGCATCGCAGTGACTGGACCAGGGTGCTTAGTTAATGAATAGTCTGCTACAGCAGATTAAATAGATTTCCCTACAGTGAGAGAACAATAATGCCATGATCATTCAGTGTTTGTTGTTGTTTGTTTGGGTTTTTGTTCGTTTTGTTTTGTTTGTTTTGTTTGTGTGTGTGGTTTTGGGTTTGGTTTGGTTTTGTTTTTTGTCCTGAGCAGTTACATGCCACTACAGTTACATGTGTCTTAAGCAAACAGAGATCCAGAAAGTTCAAAACATGCTTCTGGTTTTGTGCAACTTGCTGTTACAGCAAGAGGTCCAGTTGTGAAGAGGGGAATACAGAGATTTGCTGCATGTACTGTGGACAAACATGACATGAAGCCCATCATCCAAGCTACATGAGAAAAATCTTCTTTCTGGCACAGACATCGGCCTTCCTGTGCTTAGGCACAGACATCTTCCTGTGCTTAGGTGGTAGCCATTAGATATTTACACATGGGACCTCAGAACCCACTCTATAATGGTGATACATGCAAGAATGAGGCCTAGGGGGACTGAGAGTTAGCAAACCTCCCTCAAGAATCATTCAAAGTTATGAAACAAAGGATGGAAAAATTGATCCCTTCATCTTCAGAAGATTTACCACTCCCACCCTTACAGTGGCTGACAATGAAATTTTGTCCTCATTTTGCTTTTCCACCTACAGTTTTTTTGCATGTGAATAAAATGGCCATCTGAAAACCCTCAGCGCCACAGTTATTCCCACCCATCACATTCAGCACTGCTTCTGCAGTGCACCGTCCCACCAATGCACTAAATAAGGTGCCTTCCACCCTCAAAAGACCGCGTCTGGGACAAGAAAGGTGGCAGAGCCTGCGTGCCTCTTCAGCTTGCATACTGCTGGCAGAGCATGTTGTTGAAGACCACATGAGCAGCAAGCAGTGTGAAGTGAAGGCCTGTCCCACAGAAGCCCCAGAGGTTCCTTTCATGCCTCCCTTCCCAAGCTATCCTCATGCACAAACACACTGCTGCTGCTTTATCCAAATTAATCAGGCGCCAGTGCTATAAAGCCAGGTTCCAAACAGACCTGGCGGAATCCAATAGTCAGTGAGGAGGATGACTCATGGATGATAGCAGGTCTGCAACTTAAAAGCTTTGTTTAAAAAATAGTTGTTAAGATCGTTCTTAATCAGCTGCAAAAGCATCCTCATGAGGACTGTGACAATTCGGAATTAATCTTTGAAACAGGAAAATATTTTTCACCAGCACTTCAAAACCTGAATGAAAACTAGGCAGCAGGTGGAGAGATTTATTTTAATGACCACTCTGTTCCTATTTGCTCTTCTCAGGACACAGCAAACACTAAAGAAACTCATGAATCCATGAATCAGTCAAGTCACTGCTGTTACAGAAATTAAAATCTCTTGTCCCTGTGGTACAAAACAATTAGGGACTGAAGTGCATAACCCAGGGTCTTCATGCCCAGTTGTATGAGGGTATTAGAAATTGTATTGTCAAACCATTGGGATCTGGAGACACATAGGAGCAGTCACCATAGTAGACCTCATAGACTAATAATCTTTCTGTACCTCATTGTCACGCAATATAACAGCAAGAACATAGCTTCATTGATAAATGAAATGGTAACAAATACGTCCATGCAATGAATTAACAGGGAAAATGAGGTTTGCACAAATGCAGTAAAGTAGGCATACATTGCAAATTTATCTCTCTGCACTCTCTTACTGCCCAGAGAAATGTACTTATTTAGTCCACAGTTGGTGCACATGACAGGAAATCTGCAGCTGTCAGTGATGTTATGTACTGCAAATTCCACACATCCATTATAAAACTGTGCTCATTATACGAAGTAAAATGCAGTACCTGAATGTTAACTTCAGTATTAATGATGAAAATGGATTACATGCATCCTGTTTGCTGACCAATTTTTCCAGTGAAGTGACTGATTTTAGCTTTTACCTCACTGACTGAATGGCAGAACAGCTATTTGCATGCAGTGCCTCTCACCTGGAGAAAATGTTTGAAACTTTATAAACTTTAAGGAGAAATGCAAGGTGTTTCATTGTTTGTTTGTTTCTTTTTTTCTTCAGCTGTGTGCAAGTGAATCTTTATTACCTGTGTTATTTCTTAGAAAAAAGAAGCTCTGAAAAATTTAATATAATACAACTTATTTAATCAGAAGCCTGTATAGTGATAAAATCCTCTATTTTCAAAAGTGTACCATTCAGGCTTTGTTGACAGGGCTGTTAATGAGAACCATGATTTTGTGCAATGGACACATGTTTAAGTGATGCAATAGTATTCAATTTTACCCTGCCCCTGAAAGCTTCATTTGTAGGCTGCTTCGACCACTTGAAAAACTTCTCACTTCCTGCTTGGCTGTTGTATGTGCAGAAAATGCATGAAACACTTCACTCTTACCTGTGTGCAATTCTGGGCCTCTGTGTCACAGACATCGGCACTGTGCACATCCCACTGCAGGCAGCCTGATTTCTTCAGTCTCTCCTTTGAAGAGCCCTCTTATCTAGACAGGAATATTGAAATAGTGCCTTCTCTTACCTGGGAATCATGCTGAACTAGGACAAAGAGCACCTTTACTATATAGTTTCGAGGAGAATACCCAGAAGCCTTGGAAGTTGCCCCTTTGGAGGACAGCTTTAAAGATGGGGAAATATAAAAGCCAAAAGCTGTCATGACAGCAGCTGGCTGCAAAAGATCACCTGTTACTCCCCATTGGAGCCAGAATCTACCCAAATTTGTTGATGATGTTTCTTGTTGTGCATAGCGTTTTGTATTTTTTCTAAATGTAACCCCAATGTGGTTTGAATCAGAATCACTCCATCCAGGGTCAGGAAAAGTGTGAGGACTTGCCTTCTCTTTGCACTTTCACAGTCCGAAGCTGCAGCTGTGGAACAGCGCCATGCTTCTTGAAAAGGACCATTCCCATCTGAAGGAGCAAAATCTTTGGAAGCAAGAAGAAGAGCCCTTCCAGCACTCGCTGTCTCCTGAGCAAGCAGATGGGGCTGGCAGTGAAGGATGGGACCATCCCTGCTGTGGTCGATGCTCCAGGATGTGCCCGTATCCACACCAATGGGCTGTTCAGCCTTCAACTTTTCAATGCATAAAAAAGGAAACTACATTATTTCATACATGATGTAATCACTGTCTGGTAGGACACTCACAACCAATAAATAATAAGCCTGGGGTCAGGGATTTCTTGGCAGCTAATGGACACCTGTGCTAAAAGCTGTCAGTTTCTGCAGTTATTCATTAAGCAGTGGGAAATGGCCTTTACGTCAGTCATTATGGCACCAGCAGAAAAGTTTTGTTTCAAATGCAGTCAGCTTTATGACACTAATCACACAGGACCCTGCTTCAACATTTAGCACATTCATTCCACTTTCATGAAACCATGAATACGGTATATTTCTTATCAGAGCGTAAGAAACCATAAGAAAGCAAAAGCCCCTCCTGCAGCCAGCTCACAATGTTGATAAGTATACATACATCTAATAAACAAACAAACAAACAAACAAATAAAATCGTGATATAAGTTTTCACATTTACCTGAACCACATTTTTCTGTGTGCACCATTTGTAGTGACATCCCTTGAGAGCCTCAAACCCTGTAGACATCAAAAGGAATCTATTTGCAAATTTTAGTACATACCTAATCTTTGCTCTCACATATAAGCTATAAACAGCAATTAATTTGTATAAAGATTATAATTTGTAATAAAGAAGGGCAGGAAGACAGTTCACCTCCCCTCTTTCTTCCTCAAAACACTTTCTTCTGCCCTGATGAAGAAAACACTGCACTTAAATGAAACTATACACTAAATGTAGGCACTGTGTTGTGCAGCTCTTACGCCCAGGTTAGCCAGAAGGTCAGACAAGAGGATCATAACAGCCTCCCCAGCAACTTTAAAACCTGTGTGTTGACTCTTGGTGTTGAATTACTTATATATCTATATCTACATATATATATATATATAAAATATAGGTGTGGTTTGTTTTTTTTTTTTTTCCCAGAATGTCAGGGCTTAGAAGGGACCTCGAAAGATTATCCAGTCCAATCCCCCTGCTGGAGCAGGAACACCCAGATGAGGTTACACAGGAATTTATCCAGGTGGGTTTTGAATGTCTGCAGAGAAGGAGACTCCACAACCTCACTGGACAGCCTGTTCCAGTGTCTGTTACCCTTATTGAGAAGAACTTTCTTCTCAAATTTAAGTGGAACCCCCTGTGTTCCACTTTGAACCCATTACCCCTTGTCATCGAGAAGAGCCTGGCTCCATCCTTGTGACACTCACCCTTTATATATTTCTAAACATTAATGAGGTCACCCCTCAGTCTCCTCTTCTCCAAGCTAAAGAGACCCAGCTCCCTCAGCCTTTCCTCATACGGGAGATGCTCCACTCCCTTAATCATCTTTGTTGCCCTGCGCTGGACTCTCTCCAGCAGTTCCGTGTCCTTCTGGAACTGAGGGGCCCAGAACTGGACACAATATTCCAGATGGGGTCTCACCAGGGCAGAGTAGAGGGGAAGGAGAACCTCTCTTGACCTACTAACCACTCCCCTTCTAATACACCCAGAATACCATCGGCCTTCCCGGCCACAAGGGCACAGTGCTGGCTCATGGTCATCCTGCTGTCCACCAGGACCCCCAGGTCCCTTTCCCCTACACTGCTCTCTAATAGGTCATTCCCCAGCTTATACTGGAACATGGGGTTGTTCCTACCCAGATGCAAGACTCTACACTTGCCCTTGTTATATTTCATTAAATTTTTCCCTGCCCAACTCTCCAGCCTGTCCAGGTCTCTGGATGGCAGCACAGCCTTCTGGCGTGTCAGCCACTCCTCCCAGCTTAGTGTCATCAGCAAACTTGCTGATGGTGCACTCTATTCCCTCATCCGAATCACTGATGAATATATTGAATAATACCGGCCCCAGTACCGACCCCTGTGGTTACTCATGCCCCAGAACCCATGCAACATGGATCAGACACCGAGGGCAGATCAATTCACGCCACCTCTACAGCTGTTTGACGACAAACAGGCAATTGCACACTGTCAGAAAAGATAATGGGAGCCATCAGGTTTGCCATGTCTGGATGTTCCCTAATCTGAGTGCTGGAGGAGTCCCCCCACCAACTAGGACAGCCAGTATTTTCCAGCTGCAGCTTCCAAAGGAACATCACCCACCAGAAGTGTCTAGGGTCCTGCAGGCTCATGTGGACCTGAATCCCCAGAAGCAGCCAGCAGCAAAGCAGGGCACAACTGGGCAGATGTGCTGTACAAAGGAAAGAGACAATTCACTCCTTTCTCATTTCTCAATTCCTGTGCACCCTCTTCCCCCCGCCCCCAAGCCTACAGGGTGACTTTCCAACAAACAGAAATATTGTTGATTATTTATGTTAACGAGTAGTGAATGTCCTCAGGAAATAACCAAAAGGCAGAGAATTGAATGGGAATGTTATCCCTACTGCCAGCAGCCTAGGATGCTACCAGTGGGCCCTACCTGCATAGCATAATATTTATCATTGACGTGCACGTGTAAAAGGAAGGAGTTCTAACAAGCATAAGAGTCATGAAGCACTGAGAAGACAATCACATCTGCACTTGACCTCAGGCTTCTTTCTCTAGTTCTGTTACCTCTTTTAACATTTGAATCAATGGAAAAGATTGTTGCCAAAGGTGAAATAGCAGGCAAAACTCTCACTCCCTGAAATTTTTGCAGCAGCAACTGAGGGATCTTTACTTTTACATACAAAACGGCAAGATGGAAAAAAAGAGGGTTGATCACGGGAGAAAGAAAAGTAGCAGAATAATGAGGTAGCCACACTGGCAAAGGAAAATGGGCAGGTAGTTTCAAGAGAATTACATTACTCAGGGCAAATTAAAAGATAGAGCTTGCAAACAGAAGCCAATGGAATAACAGTGTAGAAAGAAAGAGAGACAAATGCAAAGACAGATGTGGAAGGTGGTAAAATACTGCTTTCATCTCTTAGTGCAAAGTAGATATTAATGTTTCAATAAAGGGACAAATGAATTACATCATACCATAACTTTAAATTAATCGGGGAGCTCTTGCAACAAATGAATATATATTTTGTGTGTGTGTGTGTGTATGTATGTAACAAATATGTGTAAATTCACCTCGATTGCAGAAATACCTGTCAGATTTACCCACTTCTGCAGAATTGTTTCAAGGTCTGTCTTGTCTTTACTAACAATGATGTCTCTAGTGCTCATAGATTCCAAGATGAAAATGAAAAGGTGAACAGTATGTGAATCACAATGTCTTTCAAAGTTTGCTGACAGCCTGAACAAACACTGAAAAGTTATGAACTTCCTGAATTCTGAAAACTGAAGTTAATAGTTTGCAGCTCATTAAAAATAAGAACAACATAAATAAAAGACAATACCCCATTAATATGAGATTTACCAAATGCATAATTACTCTACTGAAGCATCTCTGTATCTTTTGCTGTGTTTTGCAGACTCCAGAAGACTCTCTATGAAGACAGAGCTGGTTGCATGTGGAGCACATTGAGACCTGGCTGTTTAGCAGACACAGGTCGGCAATTTTTGGCACTGTGCAAAGAAGTGCCTTGGTGCAGTTATACTCACTGAAAACTGTGACTTTGAGAAGATATGGTTACACATATCCACAAACTCATGCTCTTTGTCTCCTTCAAAATGACGCATCAAATACTTTTGCAGGGAGACTTTAAAATACAGAGAAAACCTGCTCAGATTTTACAGTTGTTTTTGTTTCCTTCACCAAGAAAAGGGACTTAAAAGGTCACCTAATGGAGGCACATGTCATCCCACCAACAAAGAAAATGACTGAAGCAAATTACAATAGTTATTACAAAAGTATGAGGTTAAAAAGTGCCAGTGTTGTGGAAATGACTTAGGTGTGAATCATTCAAAAGGAAAATTTTGACTGAAAAACGAACTATGGAAGAAACATAAAATGTCAGGTTGTTGAAACTCTTAATACAAATTTATTTGTAAGAACAGATTAAGATTGATGTTTTACAAATGCAAGAAGTAATAGACAGTTTTCCCCTGCAATTTTTGTTCAAAAGAAACCACTGAAAAATGAGGTAGCCACTGATTTTAAAGCAAAATGGTGCTACACACAAACTCAGCATATGGAATCATGTATTTTTCTAAGTGCTTACTGGTAACTGGGGTTTATTCACCTCTAAAACAGACACAGCTCAGTCCATGCAAAAGACCTTCTCATAAACATCATACAAATGAACATATGCAAGGAGAAGAAAATGAGTGCATCTGCAAAAAATAATTATTGCAGATTAGGCATTTGGGTTAATTCCATATGAAGACATGGGTGGTGGGGCCATCTGTGCCATACAAATAAAAATTAATCCTAAAGCAGACAAATCTCCAGCACATTTTAAAAGGAAATTGTTTGTCATGTTTTGGAGATGAAAATTAGGCCCAATCTATATTATGTAAGGGCATTATGCACTACCTAATAGGCAAAAAACCAAATAGGTCTGAAATCCACCAAGTCACTGTTCATTGTTTTTAGTGGTAAGAACACCCTCCCTCTCCCGTATCACTGATAGCACCAGCTTCACAAAGAAAGTAAGTAACATGTCATTTTGAACTGCAGGTAATGACAGTATTGGTCTTTATTCTCACTTGTGCCAAACCCCTTTTTACACCAACTCCTGAGACTAGAAAGTCCTAAAAGCAGCACTTTACCAGGTGTTGTGCAACCTTAATGAACATGAAAATCAAACCCATTACTTGAGAGAGGGTATGATAAAGTCCCTGGCTGGCAATATCACCCACAAAGGTGCCTCACTCACTGGGAGATAAAGAAAGAAACACATCAAAGTAACTAGGAAGGGAAATTATTCCATTAGCTGCAGAAGTCAGGGAAAATCGCTTCCAAGCAAAGTGGCACTATATCCTTGGAAGAAGGGAGAGCGTCTTTCCCACTTCTCAGTTGGTTTTGCAGACAGTAAAAGGTGGTTAAAAAAAAGGAGTTCTGTCTGAAGCTTGAACATTCATCATCTGAAGGATCTACTAACTCTTCAAGATAGAGCACTGGGCAGACAGATGCAGCTAAGGATGGCTGGAGAAGACAGGAGAGAAAAAGAGGCAAGAGGAAAAGGGAAGACAAAAGCTGAGAAAATATTTCTAGAGGAAAGTTAGCTGTAGAAAAGAATCAAAACTAAAAGGGAGAAAAATAAAGAGAAAAAAATAAAACCACCAAACAAATAACTGTCAAAACTCAAACCAGATTTCTCTAATAGGAGCCTGGGCTGCCAATACAGTACAAGTCTGAGCCTAAGAGAAAACACAAAACAAGGCATAAGGGGATAATTTTTCTTCCAATTTGTCCTTGTTTGTTACACGTCCTGATTTTACTTCTAAAAAAGGAAACTCTATGGCTGAGAAAAAGCCTCACCCTTCCTCAGCTGTTGCCACTTGCTTTTGCATCTCCCACCCCCATCATTGGAGTTTTTTCACTTTGACTATTACGTTTTCGCTTGCAAGAAGCAGCTGCATCCAGTGTACATCACCTGGGTACAGTGGGATTTGGTGGATGGCTCTGCGGAGAAAAGGGTGGCACTGACACTCAAAACCCACAGTGGTCTCAGAAGGATATTTCCCATGGGGAAGGCAGGCAGACATCATGCATCAGCATGGAGACCACCAAAGAATGGGGGTATGTGAGGTGCTGATTTCAGCTGCCCTGAAACAATTTGTGGGTGTGCCTTACACCCAGGGCACAGAGGCAGTAACCTCAGGCACCTTTAGTGACGCTTTAGTAACCCCATGCAGCACAGCACCCCAAATCTCTGCCGTTCTCTGCAGCCTGTGTGGCACCAGACCTGGTCTCAGAGGTGTTTCAACACCTGGCTCCACCGCTCTGTTCTGCTCTTCTCTGCCTGCAGAGGGCAAGGGCCGTTTGGTCCTACAAGGTCCTCCAGGTTGTACGTCCTCAGTCTCTGTCACTGGAAACGCTCTGAGTCTTCTGACCTTGGAAAACCTGCATCACTCTTCTCCTCTGCAGGTTTCCTAGCTGTGGGGGTGGCCTGAGGCCATGGTTTTCACTGTGTGAGTGATATTCCCAGCGCTTGTAAAGGACAAGCATTTAATGGGCCATCTGTCTGTGGACTTCTTATGGTCTACCATGCCCCTGGCAAAACCGTGGCTCCCATTACTTTTTTAGCCCACTTTCCCTCAGATTAATCAAAGCGCTACTTGTGTGATGTCAAAACCTTGATGCAACAGTATGTGACAAAAATGGCTGTGAACTGAAGGGGAATCATATGTATTTCTGAAATGGTAGCAGCTATTACTTTGCATAATGCCTACCCAAACCCGAATTGATGCAGCAGATGGAGGAAGGGAAAACAGGTTACACGCCTGCAGTGTTAGTGTACTGACAGGATTTGCCCTGCCAACTGGCTCAATGACTTGCCATGCCTCTGCTGTAGTGGTTTCAAAGAGGACGTGAAATTGCAGTTTAGATTGTAATTTATGAGTGCTTTTCATGTCAGAAGAATTTGTTGAAGCACAAGTTTAGCTGCAAGTATCAGCCTTTGGGTTAGAAAATAATTATTTTGTAAAAGGCAAAAAATTTATCATTTGCTTACAGGGAGCAAACAGCAAGACTTCATATGAATCTCCTAATAAGAAGCACCTTGAAAAATGCAGTTATTTGTTATAATAATGTTATTTGTCACTCTGTGACTTTAAAATAAAGAAAATTCAGATCAAAATTGCCCACTTTTATTTGCCTCCAAATTAATACTGTCGTTTGCTATTTTATGACTTGACATGCTGTTCCCTTCTAAACTTTCACACCAGCATACACAAGACTAGAATATCTTAATTTTGTTAACTACATACTTAAAATCAAATCTAGAAACTTAGGAAGATAGGTGTTGAGTTCCACCAAATACCTTAAAGATTGTCCTGGTAGCACTGAATCATTTACTCTGAACAGTCAATGCTGTTTTCAGTCCTTCTATGACTACTGGGCTGGAGTTGAGGAAACAGCATTTAAGAGCTGCATATTTTACTACCAAAGCCAGATTTTTGTGTATCCTATGCACGACACATGGATCTATACCTGTGTCTTACTGTATGCTGCACATAAAACTAATTTCTACAGTATTTTAATGAGAAATTTTATTTCCCACCACACCGTGTAATTACTTCAGCAGACTTTTTGATTTCAAAGGTAGATATAAGATAACTGAAGGCTGAGGCTGAGGTTCAGAGTTTACAGGATACTGGTCTAAAAAATTTTGGTTGATACCCGACAGAGTCTGTAGCCAAGCATATACAACTAAGAAATTCTAAAGGTGTGAAGCTTTGACTAACCAGGAGCCAAGGTGTTTTAAAATTGTCTTGCTGAATGCATCTTCTAAAAAAAACCCACCTGTATTCAAACCTAGACAAGTCTATTTTTGGCTAATTTACGCAAGATGAAGACAACAATTTTGTCCCATCTTGAATCTCTGCTTCTCGAGAATCAGTTTATTTCCAGTGTCCTTGACTGTAATCATACCTACCCTGTCCATCCCAGGGCTGTGAAGCCTGTCCTCACTGATGGCTGCAAGGCACTATCAGGCAGAGGATGCCACATTCCCATCAAAGTGGTGGGAACTCAGGTCCAGGGATGAAGCTGTAGGGCCTGGGAAAGTGTTTGAGATCCTGGAGCACATCTTGGGGAGCACAACCATTCCATACCACCATGGTTTTCACAGAAAACTGTCTGAGATGAGAGGGCCTGAAAGGAAGCAGTCTGCCCATGCCTGGACAAGGACGGATCAGGCCTTCGGGGCTCTTTTAGGCATGTATCCAGTACCCACTATCCAAGGTAGATGTGCCCAGAGAAACCAAATGTGCTGACTTTACATAGCGTAGAACTCAAGGACTCAGGGCCTTCCTGCTTGCTTGCCCCCGCTGCAAACCCAAAATTGCAATTTCCTTCTCCTCCAGCACCCCTAGATCTCTGTGTTCTCCACACAGCCTGACAGCAAAGATGAAAAACTGTCATTGCGGGACCAAGGTTCAGGCTTTTCATCTAGAGCAGTAATATACCATGGCCTCTCCTCAATCTCTGGTATTTCCTTCTCGTTACTGTTGCCTTCACTGATCATTTCCATCTCTGCTTTTTCATTGTTGTCACTGTCAGCCTTCAGTAACACAGTACCAGCCGCAGTCCCTTGCAAAGCCGGTGCACCAGCTGACTCTAACCTTTCCTCTGGGTGGCATATTCTTCGTCCTTGTCAGGGATTTTAAATCCAAATGAAGTATACCTTCACCAGCTTTCCCACCTTTGAGTAGATAATAGCAAGTGCTGTGGCACCAGCCAGGGGGTACGTAGACAGTTATGGGGAAGTAGTTAGTCCAAAGTCCGATCCCTTGGAAACACCGCTTATCTTTGCATTGTGTATCACATCTAGCTCCTTTGTGTGTGTTTCGAAGATCTCCCCCAAATTAAAAAACGACGACAACAACAACAAAAAACAAAAAGCCAAACCAACCCTCTGGGATTAAAGCATCCTGCTCTTGCAGGCCTCCAGCTGCAGCACTGCCACTGCAAATCAGGACGTCACACTTCTTTATTCCCACACATCAACTCAGCAGCAGCAGTGAAGCCAAGCAAAGCATTTCTGGTCATTTACGTTCTGTGGTCTGATAACTGCCAAGCGTGTGACCACAGCTCTCTGGTTTATGTCTGCAGCCTCCAGGATCCCGAGCTGGCATGCATCCAGCTACTAGCTGAGCCAGGGACAGCTTAGCTGCTATGGGCAGCACAGGCAGTGTGCATTTGGTTCACTGAGGCCATAGGCACTTTACATTGAGGCTACATCTACAGCACACAACAGGTCTTGAGGGAAAAGGGAATCCATTTGGGGATTGTTGGCTTTTCTTTTCTTTTCTTTTCTTTTCTTTTCTTTTCTTTTCTTTTCTTTTCTTTTCTTTTCTTTTCTTTTCTTTTCTTTTCTTTTCTTTTCTTCTCTTTTCTTCTCTTTTCTTTTCTTTTCTTCTCTTTTCTTCTCTTTTCTTCTCTTTTCTTCTCTTTTCTTCTCTTTTCTTTTCTTCTCTTTTCTTCTCTTTTCTTCTCTTTTCTTCTCTTTTCTTCTCTTTTCTTTTTCTCTCTTCTCTTCTCTTCTCTTCTCTTCTCTTCTCTTCTCTTCTCTTCTCTTCTCTTCTCTTCTCTTCTCTTCTCTTCTCTTCTCTTCTCTCTCTTCTCTGCTCTTCTCTCTCTTCTCTGCTCTTCTCTCCTCTTCCTCTCCTCTCCTCTCCTCCTCCTCTCCTCTCCTCTCCTCTCCTCTCCTCTCCTCTCCTCTCCTCTCCTCTCCTCTCCTCTCCTCTCCTCTCCTCTCCTCTCCTCTCCTCTCCTCTCCTCTCCTCTCCTCTCCTCTCCTCTCCTCTCCTCTCCTCTCCTCTCCTCTCCTCTCCTCTCCTCTCCATGTAACAGCTCTTTTTTCATTTATATTGTCTTTCCCACATAATTATGATTTAATGTAGGGCCATTTATAAAAGCACTACCATACTTGAAGGTGCTTTTAGAAACCAGGAGGCCCAACAGAGACAGTTTAAAAGGTCCACCAGTACAACAAATGCATTGAACTGTGAAAAAGTAGTTTTAAAAACGGATTTAAAATAGTTTCCAAGTTAGTGGAGCAAAGTGAAAACAGGAATATGAAAGAGCAATAATTAATTTTTTGTGTTGCGTTGACCAGTGTTTTTTTGGCTGCACCCACATCAGCGCTTTGGTTTGAATCAAAAGTGTGCAGTTCTACATCGCCCCCATTTCAGTTTGCATCACAGAGTATGGATCAGTCTCCCCTGGGATGGTGCCAAATTGGAAGTTGCACACTAAGAGTGCACCTAATGCACTCCTGTCCCAAATTCATGTTCAGTCTGAGGGATCAGAGCAGAACA